>NC_079303.1:9384282-9705220 GCF_023638135.1 Falco biarmicus | reverse complement strand
CAGACAGATCATGGCTCACAGGTGTAAGTCACAGGCAGAGTGGGAAGAAACGCTGGACTAAAACTACCTAGGGCTTCAGTAGTCAGTATGTGGAGTTACATGAAGCCAGGACTCAAAGGCGGCATGATCTTAGTAGAGCAGCTCTAGCAGCAAACCCATGGGAAGACACCCCGGTGCAGCAGCAGCACGATCAGACCCCGGTGGTTGTTTCCCAGCACAGCCCCACATGTTGCTCCTGCCAGGTGCTCGTCCCCAGCACTGCGTGGGGCTCCCTGGGGCACGGCGCAGCTCCGTAGGAAGGTCCCCAGGGCTTTCAGTCATTTCTGTAAACAACCATGCACCTGCTTGCCACCAGGCCGGCTTTTCCTCCTCAAAGCATTCTCTTGGTCTTTTCCAGCCTTTCTCTTCCCCTGCTCAGAATTCTTCAGCTCTTCCTCCTTCAAGCGTTCCAGCTCCTGCCGACGCTTTTCCTCCAGCTCTCGAGCTAGCTGCTCCATCTCCCTTCAGCAAGCCAAACAGAAAACATGCCCGAGAGTCACCACCAGAAGCCTGGGCTTGCCGCCATCCCAGCTGGTCCTGCACTTCGTTCCCTGACCCTGAGGCCAGGCAGAACCGTTAGGCCATCTCTGTGGACCTCCCTCAGCCTGGGGAGGCTGGGAATATCCCATGTGAGGAGAGGTGGGAGGGGACCTCCAGGGCCAGCCAAACCTCAGCCTTGCTTCGTAAGGTCAGCCTGGGCTGAACGAAGTGCGGAAACACACGCTCGCTTTAAACAGGTCCCCCTCCCAGTTTCAGACTTAGCCTGTGCATCCTCCTCAACCCCTGCGGCCTCCCCTCCTGGGCTGCTTTGCTGGATCAGAGCTTCTCCCAGGCTGACCTGCTGCTGCAGCTGAGGGTGAGCCCAAGAGCCACCGGCTTCTATGGCCAGTGTCGCTCAGGAAGGAAAAACCTAGGAGATCAGCAAGGACTTCCCCTACGGCAGGACTGGCATCTAAACCAAGCCAGCACAGCTGCGCCTCACACCAAGCCACACCACAACCCCTCTGGTGTGGGGAAGAAGGGGGGTGAAGATGAGAACCAACGTAATTAACTTAGAGACACTTCTAAGAGCAGCGGTCAGGCAAGCCCAGAGCCCAGGTCCCGGCAGCCACCGTCTAAACCCGCGGGCTCTCCGCTCAGCTGGAGAGAAGATGTTCTCTCCCGGGAGGAAGGGCCTTCCTCTGCTGGGAACCTGGGGGGTGGAACTGCCTGCTTGGAACAGACACTTTCGGGCCTTCGCCCCGTGACCCCTCTGAGCTCAACCGAGGTCTCCGGAGCAGGAAAACCCTGCAGGGGCACCCTCCTGGGGAGTTACAGGCGCACAGACCTCTGCCTCCTCTCGCGCTGGACTTGGCGTATCTTGTTATGAAGCTGAATTTTCTGCTCCGCACTGAGGGCATCATACTCATCCTCGTCCATCTCCCAGAGACGTTCTCTCTCCCTGCGGGCAGCTTCTTCCTGCTCCCGTCCTTCAGCCAAGGCCAGAGGAGAAACCATTAGCAGAGCTTGCTGTTGGGGGTGAGCTGCCAGGATTCACAGCTGTGTCCCGAGCCAGCCGATCATCCTGCCAGGAGATGCTGGGGAGCTCACAGCCCTGCTCCAAAATTCAGATCAGCCCCTGAACTGTCAACAGTTCACGGCGAGTTCCCGCGCCTTGCCTGGCTCCTGCGCACCAGCGTGGCAGGCAGCTGCTGCTGCTGCTTCGGTACTGAGCCACAACAGCTGGCACTTGTGCCCAGGCTTTCACGGTAGAGACCAAGGGAAGTCTTCCCAGCCTCAGCTCTGCTCTGCTGCATTTTAAGCGACTGTGAGCTGAGCGCTGGCTACACCCAGGCAGAAGGTGGAAGGATTAATAAGACCACTTCTTACAAGCTCTGCTGGTAACCCAGATACACACAGATAAGGCTGAGTGCTTGACAGGGAAGATTTGAGAGGTGCGGAGATGAAAAGTCTCACCTTCCTGCTCTTTTGCAGCTGTCTCCCTGGCTTTAAAGGACACATAATCCTGGAACAGGTTCACGACGTAGATGTGAGGCCGATTTCCAACAGCTTTGAGCAGGCAGAGGAGAGCAGATGCCATGTTGTGCGCAAAGAGGGTTTCCAGGCCATCAAACACCACGCCCTGGTAGCAGTCACTCAGCTGCGAATAAAGTTGAAAAGGAACAGCTTTTCTAGTCAGCTGTGGCACACACGGGGCTCTCAGCCAGTCAGTAAATGTCCACTGTCAGCAGATGTCAAAGGACACCAGCCATCGTTGTGTCCAGCGCATCAGCCCAGACGAGCTCTGATCTTTCCCCACGTTCTGCCACCTTGGGGCATCTGCAGCTTCCCCCAAGGATCCCTGCGTGCAGCTCGGGGCTCCTCTGAGAGCAGATACAGACCTCCTCTCCAAACTGCCTCGCTGCCTGTCTCTCTGGAGCAGGAACGCAGCATCTGCCCCCACCCCACCCACGTACCTGGAGCCTTTCAGAGAGGATGGCCACCAGCAAGTCCTCGGGCAGCACGCAGCTCAGACAGCCCAGCCCTCCCTCTGTGCTGCCACCGATGCTCAGCCGTCGCTGCGCAGGGACGCAGGGAAGGGGAGGGTGGAGATGAGAAATGGAGGAGCCCTGCAATGTTGAACGCCACAAGAAAAGTAAACCACTTGGGTAACCCCTGAACAGTTCCAACTGCTGGGCTTGCAGCCAGGGTTTTCCACTAGCGGGAGGCTCGAACCAACCCTGCAGGCCAGCAGCTCCAGGGGACAACCCTGGAGGACACATCCCGTGGCTTGCAAGCCCCCAGCGCAGCATCCCGCAGCTTTGCCCACTGCCTGCGGCCACATTAGCCAGGACTGCACTTTGCCAACAAACTGTTGAGGCCCAGTCGAGATTTCTGCCAGAGCACAGGGGTTTGTTCCCACCCCAAGCATGCCCAGCTGGCGCTCTGCACCACACACCCACACACCAGCCCCCACTCTAAGCAGCCCCTTCGCTTCTCAGAGGCAACAGAAAGGACCCAGGCATTAACCAGCGCAGATCACGCTTCACCTGGCAGCTTGTCGAATCCCTTCGATGCTGTTCCCGGGATTGGGATGCACGGCCATCCGCCTTGCTCTTGCTTGCTGCAGTGCTCACCGGCCTTTGGGAACTCGGGGACTGCAGGCTGCCGTCCTCCCCAGAGCTGGACTGGCGCAGCACTGAGCTGTGCCCGGCCTTGGCGTGGCACTGCACGCTGAGAGAGACATCTGCATTGTGACCTGCAGAGGGGACAGATGGCTCAGCGGGGCTGGCGATGGGTGCTGCGGGGAGCAAGCGGGCACCTTCCACCCCTGGCAGGGACACAGCACTTGTCCCCCAGCCTGCTGGGCACTAGCAGCGCTGCTCTCCAGAAGCAGCTCCTGCCCTGCTTCCCTTACTAGCACGATAAAGCTGAGAGAGGACGGAAAAGCCAGAGAGTTTGTCGTGCACAGCCCCGTGTCCCTCCTTAATAAACATGCACACAGGTGACACTTTGCACAGCAGCTCCCCTATGGATCAAGCCAAAGATTCGTCCCCCAGCACCATCATTTTCCTACCTTGCACCCATCCTGCCTTCTCCCGTGGAGACTGTAACGGGCAGCCCTGCCCCAGTGGCATCACCCATCTCCACGGAAGCTAAACCCTCTGCCTGGGATAACCCCACCCGGCACCCAGAGCCTTTTCCCTTCCACCAGCTCCCAACCACCCAGGTTCAAAGCTGAGCAATGTAAAACGTCCCCCGCCAAGGCCAGCGTCTGGCCTCACCCTGCAGAGCTCAGGGCAACAACTGCCCAAGAAAGTTTCCCCAAAGTCTCCAGTCTCACATGGAGCACAGCACAGCACGCGCCAGCTCCGCAACCTGGCAGTGTCAGTATAGGGGGAAAAAAAATACATTTCCAGAGAAAAAGAGCTCATCTGCAGTGAGTCTCATCCAAAATTCCTCCAGGAGGTTATTCTTCCCTTCCTCTCATGTCTGTGAAGCTACACTCACAGTCAGTCACCTAGAGCTTAATGAGCCACTTCAGAGGGTTATTCCTTGTTCAAGTGGGCAGCAGTTCTGCCTGATGGCCACAGGGAGCAAGCTGGATTCAGCTCTGAGAAAATGTTTTTATAAAGCTCTGAGAAAGGTACGGGTGTGCTTCACCACTCCCAGAAAAAGGGACGTGTGTCAAGAAGCCCAGAGGCAGTAAAAATGCCTTTGTCTGACCCCTCAAAACAGAGCTGCTTAATCACCCGAGCTGTGTTATGAAATGGCTCTGCATTTTTACACACTTGCACCCGTGCTCCCCAAGAGACCCAAGGGCTGCCAAACTCCTCTGGAGCAAGCAGAAGCAGGTGGCCGTGGTGGGTTTCCAAAGCGCCGCTCTGCGCCCAGTGTTCCTCCTTACCCTCATCCTCTGTCTCCTTGTGGCTCTGCTCAGCGGCAGCCCTGACGCACAGCTCCCGGGCACGGAGCCCTGCCGCGCTGCTCCCGTCAGAGATGGCTTCTGTCACCACGGCGTCGATGGACAAGCAGGCAGCGCCGTAATATTTGGACAGGGCGACCGCTGCCGCTGTCTTTCCTTGAGAGAGAGAGGAAGGCGGCTTGGTGACATTTGCAGGTGAAGCATTCTCAGGGACAGGCTCTGGAAAGCCCCCCCAGAGGCTTTGCAGGTTTCAAGGACAGTCAGAAAGCACATGTCCCTTTAGGGGACACCACGAGGGAGGCAGCTTCAGCACGGTCAGAAGCGCTGAACTCCAGAGGCAGGTGGATCGCCTCCACCTCCGGTTCAGCCCAGGACTCTGTCCCTTGTGGTGTGACCTCAGCCCTGGGCCAGGACATTGTTTCGAGCCCTGTCCCACCACCACCGTTCGCTACCCTGTGCTGGTGGGTGCCAGCTGGGCACAGTCTGGGGGTCAGCACGGGCTAGGGGCTGCTCCCATGAGGAAACACGGGCACTAGGCAATGTGGTCCCATGCAGCAAGAGGGACATGGCCACCCCGTCTGGGGGGACAAGAGCCTAGCTATATGGACACAAGATGAGCCACACCACTGGCACCAGCTAGGCAAAGGCCTGGGACTGCTTCACGGACCAGCAGAGCTGTGGCTTGCCTCGCTTCGCTTCAACTGGCCGACCAAGCACCACGGCCCACCAGGATAAGTCTCTCCTGCTTCCCGCTCTCCTTGCAGCCAACAGCTCACGTGCCTGTCCGAGGTGCCCCATGGACGATGATGACGATCCCTCTGCGGTTTCCGCCTGTGCGCCCTTCTGCAGGGATATCGATGCCCAGGTGGCGGGCGATGGCCCTATGGACAGGGCTGTCGGCCAGCTCTCCCGCAGCCTCCTTGCTGCTGCTGGTGCTCTGCTGGTGCTCTGCTGTGTAGAACCAGGTAGAAAAGTCAGCCTCCTGCCTCCCTGTGACCCTGATCGCCCTCCCCATCCCCTCAGATCCTGCGAGAGGAGACTGCTGAAACCAATGTCACAGCCCAGATCTCATCGTGCCTGTCCTCGAGGCTCGCGCAGATCCAGCTGCTGGTGAAGGGGCCTGTTCAGAGCACAGTAAGTGGGGTGGCAGGAGGAGGAAAGAGCATCTGGCAACACCCAAGAGGCCCGGGCCACATCTTCCATGAACCCTCCCCACGGTCCTCATGGGAGTTTGGTCCCGGGTCCTGGTGCCTAAGGGGGGTGACAGGTGCAACTGGGCATTGGGAACAGTCCCGAGGGAGATGGCACCAGGCTGCAGTGAAGCAATGGAGGTGGCACTGAAGTCCACCGCTGGGGCTCTTTTGCTACAATGGACAAAATAGGTGAAGAGCTTCGGGTTACCAGCCGTCCCGCGTCTTTCCTTAACACCTTCCTCCTCCTCTTCCCCACATTCGGATTCTGAATTCACCCTGTTGGACTGGCTTTCATCGAAAAGGGAGGGGGGAACGACCGAGCTACGGGGTGAGGTGCTGCAAACAACCCCAGCGGAGTGCTTTCTGCCCCCATCTGACAGGTGCCAGGCACCTTCAGAGCTGGCCGAGGAGGAAGGACGTGGGGAAGGAATGGCAACCTGCTCTTGGCCATTCCCACTTTGCAGGGCCACAAGCAAAAGCAAAAATCTCCTAAGGAGGGAGACTCCCAAGGCACCGAGGAGCCTGTCCAGGGGTATTCTGAGCTTGTGCTTGTGTTGCCGCGAAGGAACAAATCTAAACCAGCTCGTTAGATTAGACTTGGTCCTACAGGCTGAAGAACTCATCTGAGCCTACTCTTTGCGGCTGAGGGACACAAGGGGACACCCTGACGATTTCCCCAGTGTGTGGCAGTAAGATATGAGCTTGCTTTAGCTGCACTCAGGGCTGCGAGAGGATGCGTCTCACAAGCCACAGGTTTTCACCTGGCAATTCCTCCACCAAGCTGGGGAACAGGCGGCTGCTAAAAGCACGGGCTTTCCGTGGAGAATGAGGTCATGGAGAACTCAGGGTACGCAGCCTGGACTCCCTGCTGTGTCCACACTCAGGACAGACCATGCCAAACCCTCACCCTTGTCCTGGTCCGCTGGGTCCCCGGTCTTGGGCTTTGCTTGATCATCCTGCAGCCTCTTCTGGTCCTGAGAGTACTCCAGCACCTCTGGGGGCAGCTTCTCACCCGGGCCACGCAGAGGCAGCAACAAGGTGTTGCGGCTGTCGTAGTCCTTCAGCATGCGCAGGACCTGTGCGCGGAGGGAACAGAAACCACGTACAGGAGGGGTTTCTTGACCACACGAACACACTGCCCAGCCAACCAGTCTTCTCCCTCATGCCTTCCTCCCAACACGGACTACCCAAGCACCCCCCTCAGCCTGCCAGCAGAGCTGGCTGCCCCTCAAGTGCCGCCAGGCTGTGCCCTGGGGACTGCCTCCATCTCCCTGGCGCAAGCCCGGGAATGCCACCACAGCGCTGTGAAGCTACGGCAGCACGCACACGGGGACCAGACCTTCCCGCTCACCTGCTCCTCCTCAAGGTACTGCTGGTCAAACTCCAGCAAGTAAAACTCGATGGGAAACTCGCACGGGTTCTTCACCACCACTGTCCCCTCCGCCCCACGGCTGTATGGCAGCACCGGTCCCAGCTCAAGCACTGGGGGGCTGAACTCCAGCTGCGGCTCCAGACCTTGTCCCGAGACCTGCAGCTGGAGGTGCTGGCTGCTCTGGCAAATGTTAATCTTCAGCCTCCTTCTGTAGGACTTCTGAAAAGAGAGAAGCACAGAAAGGTCCTGCACTAAGTCCCAGGTGACAAGGGCCTGGAATTCAACCCTTGCCCCAAGGTCAGCGGTGTCATCAGTACCTCTAAGGTGAATGGAAAACAGGTATTTAATTATAGCAGAGGCTGCAGCACCTGCATGCTGGCTCCGGGTAACTGGGATGGATCCTGGGTGAGGTGTAACTGGCTGTTTGGTGTCAGATCTGAAACAGTCTGTCACACGTTTTCACCCAGTCACGAGGGAGCGCAGTGCTCGTGAGAAAGGTCCTCGGGGTTACGCTGCCCAGACACAGCTGTGGCACTGCTGCATCAGGCAAACACCAGCCACGCAAGAGGCAGATGAGCTCCCGCTGGCTAGAAATAAGGGTCATCTTCTCTGCTCAGCGTTTGGCTCTGGCCAAAGCCCAACACAAGCTGGTTGCATCCCTACTAGCAATTCTACCGTCCCTGGGACTGTTCCCAGGCATGGAAGCACTTGTGTCCATGCTGTCACACACTGCCAGCTTCCAAGTCACTGTGGCCACATGCAAACTGCCTTTGGGAATGCTCCATCGCTTAAGCTGACTCCCAGACCGCGTGGGAACACGCAGGCAGGTTGGGCCAGAGCCACAGGGACTGCTGGCAGCGTACCGCTACAGGTGACAGTCCCGCCGTGCCCAGGAAGGTGTCTGGCGGCTGTTTTGTCTGCCGGTACCGGCAGCAGGATTAGCCCAGGTTGGCCCTTCCAGGGTTGTCCCCTGCGAGCATGCCAGCTGCTCTGCGCCGGGGCGTTGCAGCCTGCAGATATGCCCACACCAGGTGGAAGATGAGGGGAAACAGGTGGATCTCCTCCACGTGCCGAGAGGGAGCCACACCGCCGAGCCTGGATGCTCCCTGTGCAACTCCCCGTGGGGATTCCAAAGCGCTTCTCAGAAGTGCGCGCTACAGGGGAAACTGGGGCACAGTGGGTACGGGGCTGGCAGAAAGCTCCATGCGGAGGCCAGACCTCATCCCCTGCGCTGGGCTCTCATTTCCACACTGCCCTGCCAGACCTCCGCGGGGTGACACCTGCCAATCTCACCTCTTCCACGGGTGAAAACCTGACTCGCATGTTGCATCGCTGTCCGGGAGCGAGGGTTCCGGCCGAGGGCAGTGCCTCAAAGACACGGGGCTTGGCTTCCAACTCCTGCAGCAGCTTCCGACGCATGCTCGCTGACAAGCATTTGTCCACCTGGGCACAGAAACCAGGCGTGTGAGGTGGCCTTTGTGGGGACAGACTCTTGGTTCCTGCCGTGCTCTGAGATACTGTTACGGTGCGGAGAGCACCCACGTCCAAACCAGACGTGGCCACCATAACCTGGTGGCACCATAAATGGGAGCAAAGATGTGTAGGCAGGGCAGGCAGATGGGGAGGCACTGTCCTCAGAGGAGGAGGAATGGGTGAAGATGGCAGAGAAGTGAAGCATCAGCTAACGAACAGGTCCAGGCGAAGCAGCCTTGCTCCGTACCCTCAGAAGCTTCCTCAGCCCAGCTGTAGCCCAAGCGCCCAGGCAGCCACGGGGGCAGAAAGGGCAAGAGAGGCAAAGAAAACCCAACCAAGAAGTTACGTGTCACACGTTGTCTGTGCTTTACCTTAACAGGCTCGTGCACAGTGACGAACCATTGACAGGGGACCTGGAGCTGATTGTGGAGCTGGACAGTTTCTTCCCGGCACTGCCCACACTGGACAGCGGAGAACTCCAGCCTGTCCCTGGAGAGGCAGAGGGACGGCACAGTCACGTCGGCACGGAGGCGGACATGGAACGTGGGGCCACCTGCTACCTAGTGAAGGACAGAACATCCAGCTGAGAGACCAGGTGACATCTGCGGCTGTGTCCAGCCTGCTGCCTGCCCCAAAAGGTGGTACCTTGATGGGCAGGAGCACGTCCACCTCTCCCAGTGGCAGGTTGGCGCTTTGTGGGTCAAAGCGCACTCTGAATGTCTTAGTCCTGCAGCAGGGCAGGCACTTCACATGGTCCAGATCCACGCTGAAACCTTGAACAGATGAAAATAAAGCAGCTGAGATACATCTCATGCCGCTTGTGTGTCACAAGCACGTTAAGGCCACGCGGGTGTCCTGGCTGGCAGCTCTGCGAAAGACCCCCTTGTATCCCCGGAGAAGCCTGCTGCTCTTTCTCCCTTGTCACCGCCCAAGGAGAAAGCGTTTTTGCAGCCAGAATCCAAGGTCCACATGGTAAAAATGAAACCCATCAGCTGAGCTTCAGCAATTCCTTCCTTGGGCATCTCAGGGAAGGAGGCACAGACCTCCCCAAAGGAGAATTTCCAACGAAGGTTCCCCCATGCTGCGGTGTTCCCTGGACAACAACTTAGAGAAGACACCTGACCACCCCTCAGACACAGCAAGTCACCGTTTGATGGGACACAGCCTTGCCTCAGGGCCTGTCGTGGAAGCCTGTTTTGATACACCAGAGGATCTCACAGGCTCTTTTCTCAATAAAGGCTCAACTGAAGGGCTATGACATCATGAAGTCTAAACAAAGCACTTCCAAACCACAAAGGGTCCCGTCCGTTTGCAACACGAGCCCACAGAGAGCACAAAACCTCGGCTGTCACTCATGGTAGCCAAGAGCAGAAGATGATGAGAGGTGACCAAGGTGATCAGCCCACCTAGTCCCTGAAATGAGGTGTCAGGGCAGTCCCAGGCAGACCAGGTCTCTGGGCACTGCTGGCCAGGAGAATTCAGGCTCTAAAGCACCGAGCAGGGGGCAGTCAGGAAGAAAAAAGCTGTACAAACAGGCACTCAACCCCCCCACACACCCAGTGACTTAAGCTCATCTGTCAAGCCCACGGGAAGTCCCTCCAGCACTGGTTACCTGTGCCACACAAGACACGTCTATCGGCGAGGAAGGACACAGGCAACCGCCCGGGGTTGGTGATCTTCACAAGGTGTGTGCGGACGGTACCAGGAATGACACAGCCAAAGTCCAGGATGTACTCAGGCAGCTGAACTCTGAAAGGAATAGAGACATTCCTTAAACCACAGCTCGGCTACATTTCCAGGTGGACAGAAGACACAAATAAAGTGGGTATTTGCTGCTGTAAAAACCCAGCTCAAGCCTGTGAAAGCCAAGGCCTGACCACCTGGTAGTAACACTTTGGTAAGTCACGGAGGGTGCAGGTCCTAGGTTTTATCAGCTACCAACGGGACCTCAACATAAAATTGTGTTTAACTGGTCGCAGCTCCTCGGCTACAAAGAGCCACTGTGGCTAAGTCCACCAGACCTCCACTGGCCTCAGTGGAACTGCTAACCTGGTGTACAGCCCAAGCCTGAAATCGCTTCAGGACCTTGCAATGAGATTTGCCTGCACAGGCAATCTTCCCTGCTCTGCAGCCAGGTCTGTCCCCAGAGCAGCCCCGGGAAAGGCAGGAATCGACACCTACAGCGTTCAAGGGCAGCTCCTTTTCCAGAGCAATCCCACTCGGGAAAGCGCATAAGTGGTCTGTTTTGCAGAGCATTTTCTTCCTGAACCGGAGCCTACCGTGCCCCTGCCTCATCAGGAAGGAGCAGAGGGAAGGACCAAGGCACCCAGGCAAGCCCTACGGTCCCACCAGCATCTACACCCCCTGCTTTAGGGTTTCTCAGCCCGTGCGATTCCCTGCTGGCTTTGCTTAGCGTGGCCTGTCAGTTGGAACAAAGATGCCAGCTTTGAGCTGCCTCTTTCAGAGCTGGTCAGCAGGGACGGTGTCTGTGCTGTCTGGAGGGGCTGGATGGTCTGCACTGCACCCCCTCAGCACTAAGAGCAGAACCCAGCATCTGTGGGGAGCTGAGCACCCCAGGGTGGCACTATGAAGTGAGGACACTCGGCTGCTCACAGGGAGCACGTCAGAGCTACCAGGGTCAGACCCTTTCTGCAGTGCCCAGCTACTGCCAGCTCTGCAGACACCAGGAGCTCTCGGGAGCAGGGGTGCACTGCTGGGTGTCACCCTTGGGGCACCTGGAGTCTCTACTAACTTGAGAAGCCTCCGACGAGCACGCTGGTCAAAGGCCGCTTCCTCTGGGGGACCGGAGCTGAGAGCTTTCTGCTGCTCCAGGGCATGTTCCTCTATCAGCAACTGCTCCATCTGCAGCTGCAGCTGCGTGTCCCACTGAGGAAAGGAAAGAGAGCGGCTGGTTAGCAAAGGTCCTGCCCAAGGCACAGGCTTGTCTCTGAGAGAGGATCCCACCCTGATCTTGTTGAGAGGGGCGATGGAGTCCCTCTGCCTCGCTGCTCAGCGTCTGTGACACCTCCTGCTCCCTTAGTCAAGACCTGATCTCAAGGGAAACAAACTCCAGCACCTTCGCCTGCCCAGTCACTGTCACAAAAGCTGATCTGGCCAGACAGCCAGCCAGACAAGCCAGGAACCTTCCAGAGCTCCGAGTATTTGCCTGCCCCCAACCAGTGCCAGAGCAGCTTGGACAGCAGCTCTCTTGGAAAGGGAACCACGAGAAAGCTGACGCCTCTTGGAGATGACCGCTGACAGCGCAGCCCCAGGGCGCAGTCAGGCTGCTGCTGGTAAGCTGGGTCGTGAGCAACAAACCCCTCAGCCACGACCCGCAGCTCCTTCAAAGTGCCAGGAACTCAGTCACTTGAGCACGGCCTTCAGGAGCTCTCCCTGAGGCAGTCGGGGAGCTGGTGCATCTGCTGGAGGGACAACAGCCAGAGCTGGGCAGCCCCTGGGGCAACGCTGAGCTGACACATGGTCGTGGCCAGGTGCGGGCAGGGAGGTCCCAAGTGCCAGCAGGGCCCCAGGAAGCCTGCTGCGGGGTGCCCAGGGCTCGAGTGACACAGGGGCAGGGTGGCACATGCCAAATGGGGCTTCTCACCGCGGTGTCCGCATCGTCCCTGGGTGGCTCCGCGGCCGCAGCCTCCCCCAAAGCAACTGCTTCAGCTCGCTGGCTGTCCTTTGCCATCTTTTCTTTGGCCTCTTTGAGGACCTTCTCATATTTTGCATTTCCTGGAGGAAGAAGAGATCCACAAATAGAAGCGTGGACGCCGTGCCAATCCCACTTAAGCTGGGAAGCCCCACTCCCCTGATGCTGGCCTCTCCCAGAAACAAACTCCTTGAGCAATCTATGGGAAGTGGATGCTGCTGCTCCTCTCTGAATCCTGACGTTCACTACCACCCACCTTCCCCTCTACAGAGGAGCATCCCATCCCCTGCAACGCCATGGCAAATCCAACCCTGCCAACATCCCTGCCAGCCCGCGTTACAGCTTCCCCAAGCTTTTCTGCCCAGCCGCCACCTTCCCAGGCCTCCGACAGATATGCTGGCAAGCTCTGCAGGGTGGTTCCTGGGGCAAAGCCCACATGGACTCACCTACTAGAGACTCAGGAAGCAACCCGAGGGTTGAGTGTTGCTCTGACAGCCCTGAAACCTCCAGGCTCAGTGGGGGTGGGGGTGAGCTGCCCTGTGGGCATATGACATGGGGAAAAAGCCAGGGGACCTTCCTGCGGAGCAGAGAGGCAGTGCTCACCGCTGATGTTCCTGGGCAGGTCCAAGCAGATCCTGGGAAGGGTCCCTTCTCCTCTCAGGGTGATGCTTGCTGGTTCCAGGTGACCCACTTGAATCTGCAAAGCCCTGCAGAAGACTCCGGGCACTCCTGGCAGGTAACAGACTTTGAGCACTTGCTCCTTGCCAGGTCCAATGTAACCCTGCAGGGCACGGGAGACAAGAGAGGGAATGCACCAAAGAGCGTTTGGTGGGGGGACGGCTCAGGCGACAGACACACTGAGAAGAGAAAACAGCTTCTCCTATGGAAGAAAACGTCAGACAACATGGCCTTCTGGCTTTCTCGTATCCTAAAAGCTCGAGTCTCCTACACCAGGGTGCAGTACGTCCTTCAGAGGGCTCGCAAGGCTGCATTCCCACAGCACAGACCGCCCTTTGCTCAGCAGGAGCGCAGCTCTGCTGCTCACAGCGCTTACCCTCTGCTAGCAAGAGCCAGACTGAATAAAGAAAAGCTCTTTTACCAGCTGCTGTGGAAGACGAGCTAAAGCCCATGCCCTCAGCAGGGCCAGCAGCTCCTCACACTGCACGTCAGTGGTTCCCAGGCTGCTGCTGAAGGGCCTGACTCATTCATCATCCCAACCAAACATCTCCTGCCTGCGTGGTTACACCAGGGGTGCGTGAGCCCATCCAGACTCACAGCGACCTGCAAACATACATCTCTGGAAATGCAGGAGCAGACTAGGACAAATTCTAGGGAAGAAGGTGTTGCTGGGAAGGACATCTCCTCTCTGGGCTTCCAGAAAGGCTCTCCAAGCCTCAGGCTGGGCTCACGCCAGCCACATCGAGAGCAAATGGAAGCAGACAGCAGCATGGCTCTGGGTGACCGGGCACAGACGCAGACGCCTTTGGCTCGCCCTCTGCACGCTGGGCTGGACCCTCGGCTCCCCTTCACGCTGCAGGGGAAGCCGCTGAGTGGGACAGCTCCTGCCACTTGGTCCCCTGAGCCCGTACTCCAGCGCACAGCGCAGCTGCAGCAAAGGTGAGCCCTGCCAAGCTGCCAGCACCCACGCTGCTGCTGCAGCAGCTGGCTGCACGGGTCCAAGCAGAGCTGCGTCTTCGGAAGCCCGCGGGAAGAGGGCATCAGTGTGTCATCCCTTGTAGGAGACGGGCACGAAAACAATGTGAAAGCCATTTGGCTTCCTCTTCCCCTTGCAAAAAGAGACAAAGGTAAGAACGCTGCTTCAGCTCAAAGACATCCACGCGGGACTAAGAAGCTGGGGTGCCGGGATGCTGCAAACTCCTCTCCTGGCTGTTCCAGCCCCGATCCTCCCTGACCCCCTCGCTGCCCCACAAAACTGCTGCAAAGCAGCAAAGCTGGAGGAGGGACCAATACAGGGGCTGCTAAAATTTCTGGCAAAGCAGCTTCATGCCCAGGCAAGACAGTATTTCAGTCCTGCTTAGTGCTGGCAGGGGGCAGGTGGGGTTTCTTACAGGCAGGGACAGGGAGTACGCCCTGCTTGACCACACAACCTGGGGAAGGTGACCCTCACAAGAGCCTGCACCATCTGGCTCCAGTGTCGGCACAACCACAGAGCTCAGCACTCGGGGTCCAAAGAGCTACCGAAGCCCTCGTGCCTCCCGCCGGCGGCTGCTGCAGGATGCCAGAGCCACCCACCAGCAAAGGCCATGAAGGGGCTCTAGTAGGACCGCGCTTGCTCGACCTTCTCTGCCACCCAGCAGCAGCTGCTTACAGCCCTGGCTCTCCGTGCTGGTTTTGTGGCTCTGTCTTCCTTTTCTTTTTTTCCACCCACCCCACCACCTTTTTTCCCTATAACCCTCTCCTGGGCAGCCTGGCCAGGGTGAATCACTCGTGCTACTCACCGTGCTGGGCACGGCCAGGGGCACGCCGAGCGGAGGGCTGTCCGCAGCGGCTGTGCTGGAGCCGAGCACCACGTAGGTGAATCCCATCTTCCCTCTGTTCTGCAGGGTGACCTCCGCTTCCCTGACTTTGTTAAACAGCTGGAGAGAAGACAGAGGAGCGGGAAGTTACAGACGCAGGTCTGCTGCTGGGAGTCTCCTTCCCTTTTCCCTGGCTTGAAAGCACATGAACACAGCGCAGAAGCAGGGAGCGCAGAGGAGGTACAGGCACTGCGGTGTCCTGGGTTAACCTGGGCAACCCCCAGCCACAGGGTACCTCTTAGCCCTACGCAGGAACACTATCGACGGCAGCACGTAGAGGTGCAGTAATAAATAAACCAGGGGATACAAGCCCTCTGCTCTTTAAGGTGTCACCTAACAGCCAGCTGAAACAAAAGAGGAGGCATCGAGGCATTTCAGAACAAGAGGCACCTGCATACAAGTATTTGCAGGCAAAACAGAAGCAAAAGTAGAGACAGACAGGGCAACAGCCAAACAGGGCCAACAGCTGGAAGGGTCTGTGGGGATTTTAACTGAAAAGGAGTGCCAACTGTTCTGGGACATTCTCGCCAGCTGCAGTGACTGGAAGCCCAAGTTAACTTCCTCCCTGGTTTATTTTGTTGATTAATCAAGAGCATTAAAAGAAAGCATCTCCTTGGACCTCAGGCTTTAGGAACGGATGGGCGGATGAGGGTCCTGGGGACATGTCCCTTTGGAGATCACCACGGGGTCCCTGCCTGTCCCGGGAGGCAGCGCTCGTTACCTTGAAGAGGAGGAAATCCCAAATATGGGGGGGTAGAGATGGCCATTAAAAAACAACTCTGATGCAGAATGTATCACCCAAAGGCAGTACTTCCAAGCGACAGAGCCAACAGAGTAGCTGGGAAGGGAAGAGCGCCCTAGACCTCGGTGGGCAGCAACGCGCCGGCGACAGTTCCAAGACAAGGACCTCTGCCAAGAGAAGCGTGCGGTACCTGCAGCCCGCAGTCGATCTCCGTCACGTCAAGGAAGTAGTTGATGAGCGAAGCCTCCCCACTCAGCGCAATCTCGTAGGTCGGGCCTCCCTCCACACTGCACAGCGCCGTGACACGGGCAGCAATGTTTGTGCGGCCAACGAAGGTGAATGTGACGCGCTGGCTCTTGCCCGGCGGCAGCACGCCGTACAGTGGCAGGACATCAAAAACCTGGAGGCAGGGGAGGAGAGACAGAGATGTCGAGCGTGGAAATTGATGCAGAAGAGCAGCCGTGGCTGGGAGCAAAGTACAGATGTGGCTGGAGGGGCCTCTTCATCACAAGCGAGATCACCCTAATCTCATTCTGCATCCATTCCACTTACCGGTGGGAGAGACCCTGGGAAAAATCTTCTCCCATACTAATTAATGTATTAATACACTAAATTAATTTGGGATGTCTCCTGGCAGCAAGACATTCTCTCAGCTGAAGAACTTGCCTTGAAAAACACTTTTTACTGCCTTCAGAAACACACGAGACTTGGAGATGAGAGCCCTTGGAGCTGGGGGTGGACTCCAGCCCAGCTCGTCTGATTCCTGACACTTTTCACTCTCTCTCCGACCCACACACTGCTCTCGCAAAAGCTACTGCAAAAGCTACTGCAAAAATTTCCTACCGAGCACCTGATGAGCAACAAGATGAATACACCCTCCACAGGCGCTGCACAGGCAGGACCCTCGGTCAGCCCTACATGGCCGGTTGCTTCAGCAGCGCTGCGCAACGTGCTGGGAGGGATGCGAGGCCACTCCGTGAGCAGCACCGAGGGCCACCAGTGGCAGCAGGGGCTACGTAACTGTTTGCCACGCTGGGAACGGGGAAGTGAGACAGATGCCCACTTACCTCCTCCGCTCCCGAGGGGAGGGGCTCCACCTCCACAAACCGCATCCTTTCCTGGGTCCTCACCGGCCTCCGACTTTCCAGATCCACAGCAGCGGACGGCAGCAGCTGGAAAACAAGCACCATGGGCTACAGGAGGCAGCTGGCTGGGCTGAGGGGGATCACTGTGCTGCAGGCTCCACCGCCTCATCGAGCCAAGAGCAGCTAAGATGGGACACAGGCACACACCAAGTACGGGGACGCCTGTGCCATTAGCCGAGTGTGGGTCCAAGACCCGTGCGGATGAGACACGAGGTGCAGGTGGAGCCCGTGTCACACCGGCAGGTGGGCTCGGACCCACCGGCTTGCACGAGGAAGCGGGGTGCTCCCAGCACCCTGTCCTGGCAGGGACCTCGAGGGCACGTTGCACCCTCATGCCACCCCAGCTTTGCTCACTCCTGCCCAAGAAACGCACCAAACACCCCACCCCTGGACAGCTCAGGCTCTCCATGACAACAATAGGAATGCAGCTGCAAGCGAGAAGTGTCAAAAAGGGGAAATAAGGACTTCAGAAGTCCTTGGCACAGCTGTCCCATTTCAGGTGGTGCTTAGCTTTCCCCTTGTGCACTCGTCAGTGCCGGAGGGCTGAGGATCGCCATTTCTCTTGAATAACACCATCCTGGAAAAGGCAGCTGAGATGTTTTTCTGCCTTGCAGCAGCTGAGGGCTGGTGTTTAACCTCAGAGGTGCCATCCTTTAAATGGAACCTCGTCCCTGGGCTTCTGACCCCTATTTATAAGCAAGGGCTTTGTGATTGCTCTTGAAGTTTAAGAATACCTGCTGCTTCGGTAACATGAAGGAGGGCTTTGCGCTGGGGCTCTGACATGGGCAGGGTATGTACAGCACATCCTCAGGCCTAACCAGAGGCTACATCTCTCCAAGGAGATAAAGCACTGGGGAGGGCTGAGCCTTCTCACATCTCAGTGCTCTTTCTGTTGTCTCCACATCTTCCAGCCTGCAAAGCTTTGCCAAGGGCATATTCCCAAAGACGCTAACCCACATCTTTCCCAGGCTTATGGTCTCCCACCTCCCCAGGAAGGCTACATGGACATTGCCTTGATACAGTGACACAAGCAGAAGACAACGCTGCAACCCAGATGTATCCTTTGAAGCAATTTTGGATCCTACCTAGCCATATCCCCTTGAATTTCCCTGCTTTATCTGCGCATACATGGCAACAAAGCAGGGCACAAAAATGATTTCATGCTTCTATCTGAAAACATTCAGCCGCGCTGTTCTTTATGCCTACCAGGTATCCTTTTTCCTGATTCAGAAAACACGTGCAGAGCTACAACATTAAAACCACTGATATTTAGATGTCAGCAGGTGCGACCCCCCTCCTTGAACTTGACACCAACTCCGGCACTTTCAGAACCTCCTGTGCTCTCCTATATCCTTTTTTATTGCCCCAGGAGCAGCCTCTGTCCCACGCGAAGCAAAAGGTGCCATCAGCTCCCACTAGCACCGAGGCCAAGCCCCAAAGCACCGAGGCTCACCAGGAAGGTCAGCAGACCAAAGGCTGTTTCCCATACTAAGAGGAAAAGACAGCAACTTTGTCAAGTCTCCATTTATAAAAAGGCAGCTCTGTGGCCATCGCTGCAATACCGGGGCTCGGGCGAAGGCAGAGACGTGACAACGGGTGGCTCTAGCTGGGGCTGAGAAGGTGGTACATGGAGACCAGTACTGGGCAGGGCTTGACAGAGGAAGGGAACTGGAAGCCTCCACATCACGGTGCAGGTAAAACCCCTCCTTTCACAGTGCAAAAAAAACCCAGCCAAAAAACCCCAACCTCACCACAGGTCAGGAGGACCTGAATGGGCTTCTCCAAACAACACTACCCTACTTGTCCCTCCCCATAAGCCCCGTGTCCAGCTGCTGGCCCTGCTGCCCAGCCCACTCTCAGGGCACATGGCAGCAGGGCAGCAAAAAAGGGACGCTACGCTGGCACCAGCACGGCTTTTTGGTGGCAAGCTGGGGGAGGCAACGCAAAACAGTGAGCGTACAAGAAAATCTACCTTTGCTTCCAGGGAGTCCTCTGCATCTGCTGGCTCTTGGGCAGGATCCCCCACTGCTCCCAGGGCTTCAGCTGGCTCCTCTACGCATCCATCACTGACACTGCTCTCTGCAGATGCTGAGTGCTCCGAGCAGGCTCCCTCCTCCTTCGGTGGCTGGGGTTTGATGAACAGTTTAGGTGCTGGAGGGCTGAACCTGGAAGAAACCGTAACTTCCATCATGAAGCTGCAGTAGGAGGGAGGAAGACCTGGACAAGCAGTTCCTTGGCAGGACGTGGCCCCTGGGTGGGCACTGGTGCCGCCAGCCCAGGAATGGATCCGACCTGGCAGCTCCAGAACCAGGATGCAGCAGGTCAATGCTGGGGGCTGCCCAGGGACAACGCTGGTCCAGCAGTGGCAACTGCTTGCCATGAGGAACTGCAGATATCAGAGGTGAACACCTTGCAGGGAGACAAAAGGACAAACTGCACAAAAAGGTGGGACTGAGACACAAAGGGGCAGATCTGGATGGCGATGCGCCAGCACAGACCCAGCGCCGCAAGGAGGTTTTCAGCTCTTCTAGGTATTTACCCTGAATTCTCCCCTGGGCGGTTACGCACAGCTGCGGGTCAGGACCAGCAGCGGCGATGGCAGGAGCAGGGACGGAGCCCGCCGCCTGCTGTGCCTGAACCCCGACAGAGCCAGCACGAGCCCAGCACGGGACACCTTCGCACACGCAAGGAACACGGGAAGACACGTCAAGCGGCTCCAGGCAGAGACTCACAATTAAACAGCCCATTGATCCCCGATGAGCACCAAAGCAGCCGCGATTAGTACTTTGGGGAAGGAAACGCTGGTCATTTTTAATCAATCTATTCCAATCGCGACACCGAGATTCAGCTCCCTGCCGTGCCACAGGTACTCCTTGGCTGCAAAACAGCAGCTCGAACCGCACCTCGCGCCACAAAGGCTGCAGCTCTGCTGAAACGAGCTTATAACCGGTGTGGCACGTCCTGATGCCATCATTACCTCCCCAGCAGTTTCTAAACACAAACTGTTGGAGGACAAATTTGGCAAATGGTTCAGCAAAGCAGTTCAACCGCTCGTTTTGCAAACAGAGCCGAGTTTACCCTTTGAGCAACAGCAGCCAGTAAAAAGCATATGAGTTAACGTTTTCAGAATTCCCAAGTGACTCTGACTATGGTCCCTGTATGAAATTGCAGCAGGTGCTCACAGTAGCTCTGCTTGGATTTCCAACGCCACGTGGAGGGACGCGCTCAGGCCATGCCTACCTGCCGCTGTGCCTAGTCGTAAGCGTTCCCCCCGCCGTCAAACACGGCACATTTTTTACAGCTGGGAATTCAGTGCCTTGAACCACGGGCTCCAAACAAAGATTTGTCTTTAGTATCTAAGGCTGGTTTTCATTTCTGGATTACAGGCTCTGCTCTTCATAACCCGGAAGAGATCCCGCCTGACTTGCCCTCCCTACAGCGACATGCAAGAACACGGCTTGGCCCAGGTGAGCCCCTGACAGCCCTCCCTCCGCCTGCTGCTGGGACGCCACGGGGACCCCGAGCAACAGCTCGGCACCGTCCGTGGGGAAGAACAAACCAGGGCTGGAGGGGATGAAGGTGCTCGCTCAGCCCTGCAGCGCATCGCCCACCTACGGTCCCACCCACGCAACCTCTGCTCCTCTCAGCCCAGGCACCCGGGTGCATGTTGGGGGGCCCTGATGGGCGACCAAACTGCCCGACACCTCCAGCGGCCGCTGACTTGGGCAGCTCTGTAAGGATGAGATAAATCCAGCTCAGCTGGGACAGTGGTGCTTTTGGGCAGCCTGCAGCTGCACGCTACCTTTCCCTGGTGGCAGGGGAGATGCCCACAGTGTCAGGCCACCAAGAGGAGCACCTCAACACCCTCCAGCCACGCACCAGCCCACGCACCCGTTGGGCGCCTGGGTCCGGCCGTCATCGCAGCAGCTGTCCCAGAACCGCTCGCTACGATGCACATGGTGAGGAAATGAAACCGCAGCTCTTAGAGTGGCTCGTGATAAATACTGCGGCTGAGTAACAGCTCCCGAGGAGAGGGAAACCCCCGAGATGGAAAATCCATAATCATTTATTAAGGTACCTCTAGTTCTACAGAATGGTTTGAGGCAACTTCACCAGACCGTGGTGCCTAGACAACAACAGTATTTTTCCCTCTAAAGTAGAAGCCCTCTGGGACCCAGCGCTGGGAGATGATGCGATTAGCAAGTCCTGCTGCGGCGAAGCGTGAAGCAGCACAGCCAGGGACTCTTTCCAGTGGGGGAAAGTCAAAACGAACAACAATGAGCATCACATGAAAAGGAAGGGAGTGAGGAACCCGAGGTGTCAACAGAAAGCTGATCTCTATGACACGACATCTTCCTGGCACTGAAGGAAAGGGGGTTGGTCCTGGGAAAGAAGGGCAAGATGATGAGATGTTTGGCATCAGCCCAGGCTTGAGGTAACCCTTTCTCAGAATCAGGACCTTCTGGGCAGCCTCCAGCACTTTCAGAGCAAGGCTGTGAACGCAGGGATGAAGGCAAGGAGCAGAGAGCGGCTCCTCCACCTGCAGAAGGGACCAGCCCCAAAGCAGAGGGGCCAGAGGGCTGCGGAAGTGCCTCCACCAGCACGCTGGAGCAGAGATGAGGAGCCTCCTGACATAAGCAGGTCAGCCTGGGGCTGGAGGGGCTGACAGCAAGGTGTTAACCCCCCTGTGTCCATCTCACCCAACCTGACCACCCGTCAGATGAGACAAAATGGATCCAGGTATTAACAGGGGGGATTCAATGGCAGCACAGGCACACTGACAGCAGGGAGAGAAGAGTCCTTCCTGCTAGGGCCAGGACAGCCTTGTGCCACCCACCATCCGAACCGCTGAGACATTAGGAAAAAAATCATCTCAGCCTGTCTCTTGGTTTCTGAGCCTCCTAAGGACACAGCTTCACACCACTTCCCACACCCACCTCCCAAAATAGAGGAGCTAGAAATCACACCGCTTCTGCAAACTGCGCGTGAAGATTCAGGCAGGATGACGTGACCTTGCCAGCTCAGGCTGTGTGAGAGCCACCACCAGCAGGACAGACACCCCAGAACGGTGATCTGAAGACCCGAGGTCCCTGCAGGTCCTGCCAGCACCAAGGACACGTGCCAGGAGCCACCACCCCTTTGCATTAAATGCAGGAGTTTTAACAGCGCTGAGGCTGCTGCCCTGGTGCGTGGCACCCACACGCCCGGCATCCTTGCCCAGGCCCCCAGGGACCACACGCTGGTGCATCCCTTCGGCACAGCCAAAGCACCGGGGGAAAACAAGCCCCCCAACAAAGCCCGAGCTCTGTCACAGGGCAAAGCACCAGAGACCACGCGCCCCTGAGGCATCTAAACAGGCTTACGGACCCCGACGATGCACTTTGATTTGTCCTGCAGGCCAACAGACGCAGATTAAAAAGGGACTTTGGAACAAGCAAGACAGCTCAAGGGTGTTTGCAACTGAAAACAAAACAATGTGATACAGAAGTAAACTCAAAACCTGCCCAGTGCACCCTGTGGGAACACGCGGCTTGAGCTGGGCCACATGGCCAGCAGCTGGGGAAGGTGGTGGTGATGGTCTGCCCTCGCCAAGAGCAAAAACTAGAAACTGCATTTTGTCCCAATGCCCTGATGACTATTTCTTTGCTAGGATAAATTCCTCTGCTGAGCTAAGATTTGTGCATTTACTGAACCACCCATTGACATTCAGACCAGGCAGCGCAGAGACAGAGAAGCAACATCATTACAGTGAGATCCGACAGCTCCAACTGTCACTGTGCGCGCCCTGGAAATGACTAACCGCACAGCAATGGCTGGACTGTGTTGCTGATACGATTGCTCAAAGTAGCAGCAGTGACTAAAGAGTAAGGAGGAAAAAATGGGTTGAACAATTAGAAGAAACAAAAAAACCAAACCCACTTTAAGCACAAATAGTCTTGTCCAGGCAGAGAAACAACATTTTTCTCTCCTGGCCAAAATAAATGTGTGTGTCTGATTGATGCTGGGAGTCTCTGGCGATCAGCTCCAGCAAGGTTAGAAGTGTGGACGCTTCAATTCTATCGATCTCGCCTTCACGAGACCCGATGTTTGATTCCCTCGATGTCAGACCAAGTTAGTTTGATCTGATAATTTAGAATAGCAACAGTGCTTAATGTAGACCAGAAATAATATCTGACATGCTGCCCTTCTGCTGGGCTCTTAATGAGCCATCTGAGGTGTTAATAGCCTGGAGACCATCTTCATTTCCAGCCCTGACATGGAGAATCACATGGTGTCTGCCGAGGGACCCAGAGCGAGCACATTACTGCTGAATTAACATGCAGAGCAGAAAAGGGAGCTGTCCTAACGTCCACAGCACTAACGAGCCAGCAAAGGGGCTATGCCAAACCCTCTGGAGCAGGGGCTGCTATCCTGCCAGATGCTCAGCTATCCTGCCAGATGCTCAGGACCCTCAGCTGCTACCAACTCAGAGCTGGGTAACTCAGCGTCTGCCGGAAGAACCTGCAGGCTCAGGTCCAGCAAAGCTAGTTTAAGTGGAGATGGGGGAATTAAAAGCTGAAAACTGATTCAGCAGTCACATTTCCAAAACCCTAAAAAAAAAAAAAACATAAAAAAAACCCACCCAAACAGGCAACTGGCCAATAAGTGGCCCCAGAGGAAATTAATTCCACACAGGCTTTGCTCCAATGTGTGTGTTTCTCTGTTATCATAAAATATATGCATTGTTCTACCATCAACATTAGATTTTTCCCTTAGCTTGTAATTAAACCCTAATCTAATTTACCAGGAGATGACAGGGGCTTCCGAGCAAAGCTTACAGCCCTGTTACTCTTTCCCTGTCCACCTCCTTGCACCTGCTTTTGCAGACTTTCCCCTGCATTTTAGGGTCTGTTCTTGAAGGTGCCGCGCATGAAGGGCCACACCAGACTGGCCGTTCCCTGGTAAGACCCCGCTGTGAACGGGCTACCCCAGTGTCCACAGCTTCTCCCCCAAGCCCTCCTCACCGCCATAGCTAATGCCAGTGCCCAGTCTCCTCTAAGCCAAATTCCAACTCCCTAAACAAAACTGTTTATTTATGATCTCTGTTATTTGCAACAGCAGCACTTCAACGCGCAGTGGTTAACTTTGCTTGGTTTCCCAGGGCATTATGGAAAAACCAGTTGCTACTGCCATTAAAACCGCCCAGACTAGACTTCTGTACTACGCAGAGAGGCCACAGCGGGAGGAACTGCTAGAAATGTGTTTATAGACGTGCTGCAGCACCACTGCAAGAGTGCTCTTGGGCTTGGAAACCACTGACCAGGGCTGGATGCCCTGCCTCCCAGGGATGCTCAGACAAGCGCTCCCACTGACACCTGCAGCTGGACCTACAGCCCCAGCAGAACCTGCCGTTTTGGTGAAAAATGCTGAATCAACTGCACATCGCATTCACAAAACAGCTAACAGACAAAAACTCCCTTCTCCAGGGTGGTGTTTGCCTCAGGCCACCAGGGTCTGCGAGCACAGCTCTCCACAGCAGCTTTCCTTCCCGGGGAACCAGTACGGGGGCTACAGCAAAGCAGCAGCAAGGGACCGGGGCAGCAGCAGGTCCTTCTGGTGGCAGCGCCTATGTAGGCTCTTAGGATGAAATGACAACGTACAGGGTCGGCAGGGATGGAAAACCGGTGATGTTACCGTCCACGTGCCTAAGCGTGGCTTTGTAGCTCCAGAGGCACAGCAGGACTCCAGGGTATGGGCTAAGCAAAAAGCGTTAGTAGTGTCATACAGCCCCAGCTTGGCTGGAGAACATGCTCTCCCCTGCAGCGTCCAACCGGCAGAGATCACCTTTTCCCTGAGCATCTAGCCTGACCACGGCTGGCAGGTGTTATTCCCACCAGGGAGAGTTGAAAGCTGCTTGCCAGATCCCAGGCAAACAGCCTGGGTCTTTGCCAGGTACAGACAGGACACTAGGAAGAGGAGCTTCAAGGAGAGGGCAACGGTGCACATACCTCAGCTGGCTCGCGTGGCCGCCCGTCAGGAATGACCAGTGGTACCGGACGAGAAGCGGGCTGCAGTTGGTCATCTCAATGTAACGCTCCACCTCAGTGTCATTCAAGATGCACCCAAAGTCCACGGCCATGGTCTGGAACTGGAGATTTGGGAAGAAGACTTCTCCCCGAACAGTGACCTGCTCCTCGTGAGGATGCTCGAGCAGCTGTATCTTCAGAGCCTTCTCTGCCACCCAGCTATTCAGACGCTCCTCGTGAGCAGGGTTAAATCCGATGAAGAAATGACGTTCCTCCCCTACCTCCAGCTTCATTGGCTGCAAGGAGATTAAAAAGATCAAACACCAGCGTAATGAAGTCCAAGGCTGGATAGCATGGAACACGTCAATGTCTTAAAGCATGACCTCAGCGTGGGCTTCTCAGCCCACCCTGCACGTTCTTTACAGCGAGTGCCTGACTGCAAGCACCACGCTCTCGTCAGACTATTGCAGGCTCACGTTTCTGCGCTTTGCATCGATACCAGGGGGAAATAAATATTGTCCTACTGAATTCTGGACCCACAGAGGCTCTGTGCTAAACACACAGCCGAACCAGCACTCCGGCAAGCCAGGGCTGCTGCCCTGACTCCAGAGAAACTCCTTTATCCTCACAGCACAAGTGCACCGGCACGGCAGCCTCAGCCTCGCAGGGGCCAGTCACCGGCGCGGCACAGGAACGGTGCCCGCACCTCCACCAGCGCGTGTCCAGCAGAGCCCATGTCCAGCGCCTTCCACCACCGACAGGGCAGGTGCCAGGCGACAGTGGGAGGAGCATCCTCAGCCTTCCCGAAGGCAGAGCTGCCCTCACAGAGAGCAAGCTGCTCTTGAGGTTGGCTGAGGACGGCTGCTGCAAGTCCCAGGAGATACCTCTACTCCATGGCTTGCCCAGCCCTAGGTGCCTGCTCCCTTCTCCTCATGGCTTTGAGCCACGAAGTATCTTCCCAACTCGGGTATTTTTGTTTCTTCCAGCAGCTCGCTTCAGATCTGATTGAGTTGGGGCCAGGCTACTGCTGACTCTACAGGAGACCCTGCCAGAGGACCTCCCAACAGGAACGCACCGCCACATCCCTCCTCCTCAAAAGCCCACCGCGGGAAGGTCCTGCTCACCTGGACATCTGCAGGGAGGGGGCTGCCGGGCCGCATCACAGACTCGGAAGGGTTGGTCTAAGGCCAGGACGACGCCCAGCGGCAGGGAGGACATGTTTTTTAAAGAAAGAGGCTTATGCTGTAGGCTGAGGACGTCACTGGGTAGCTACAGAAAGAGGAGACAAGAAAAAAACAACCTGAAGTGGCCACGCACCTCCCTTCCCTTCCGACGCATTTCAGAGTTTTCAACCCCAAAATTGCACACATCTCTTATTCACTGTCTGTATTAGTTTCTACCCTTCTACAAGGTTTTTCTTTCAGAACGTCAGGTGCTTTTCACGTTTAGAAACCACAGCATCCCCCAGGGGGCCGGGAAACAGTCTCACATACAGACGAGGGAACAGCACCTCGAGAGGAGGCAGCTGCTTGACCAAGGTCAAAAGCAGAAAGTGAACCCAGAGCGCTTGTCTCCAGTTTACCCTCTCTTGGGCAGAATGGCACAAGACGATTTTCACCCCCAGTCATTTCGTACAGCCTTAGTGGCTCCAGGAGCCTCATAAAAGCAGGGATGGCTAGTCAGAAGAGAAAAGCAAGCAGGATTTGGCCTGGAGGAGAGAGCCTGCAGTAGCCTAAGGTTAGCTTGGAACATTTACACGCACAAACAGCCAGCTAGAAACCTCAACGGTCTGGTTGCAACGTGTGTCCTGCTGTCCCTGCTCCAGTGACAAAGTGTCTGTAGCCTCACAGTCAAGCTCAGCCTAAGCTATTTCTTCCTGCTTATGCATCGCTCTGGCCTTCCTGCAGGGTTCACATCAACTAGGCAGCGGTTGGGAAACTAGTTCTGGATGTATCGATATCCAACAGCTGCAGTGTCATAGCACTCGATAAACCAGAGCACGGGGCATCAAGCAGAACACAGGCAGACATCAGGAACAGCTGAAAAGCTTCTCATTAAGTGAACCGCCCGCTCACAGGATTTTGTGCTTCTCTGGAAGCCTGGGAACCAGAGGAGAGGCCTGAAAATACAGAAACTAAATAATGGACAATCTTCTCTGTTTCAGACACCGCATTGGAGAGGGAAAGATGATGGAGGAGTCAGGACCCAGAGACTAAAGGGCTCCTGTTTTGCATCGGTGTTGTCATCACTGCAGCTGAGGGATGACTGCAGGTCCTTTGAAGGAGGTGAGGCTGAGGGAAACGCAAAGAGCATCCATGCCAAGAGCAGGGAAGGCAGAGAGAGACAAAAGATGACAGTTTTCCTTCACCAGCCTGAGGAATTGGCAGGAAGCTCCATTTTTCCTCAGCTTCCCTGCAGGATCGGCGTTCAGACATCCCCATGCCTTGGAGGAGCCTCAAAAACCTCCCTTCATCTTGACTACACAAATGCGTGTCTCTCTACAAGTGGCTACGATCCCCCCTCAGCGCAGCAGCTGCAATCTCAGCTTTACTTTGCTGAAGTCAGAAAACCATCTCATCACTAAGAATACCCTCACTTACTTCACAAAGCACCTCAGGAAGGGTGAGGAGGGGTTTAGCATCGCTCAGCTGCAGCGATCGGCTCTTCCCCCAGCAGCCCCAGCGCACAAGGCAGCTGTGCAACGGCCACGCTGCGCTCGCGGGTCCCACTGCCTCACCTGTGCCCTTGGCGCAGCAGCTCGATCCTGCCTCCACCTCGAGAAGGGCAGAGCTGTGACTGTCCCCGACCCCAGGGCAGCAAAATCACCATCTCTGTGGTAGAACCATCTCGTGGTAACGGCCAAAGCTTGCTCTGGCTCGAATCGATAGCCGAAGCCCCGTGGACCTGGGGAAGCGGTTTAACAATCCCCGTCCCCCCCCCGTGTTTAACAGGCACACACACCCTGCAGGCTTTCGGCCATCAGCCACGCTCTTCAATGCCAGGATGCAATCCTGAGACTTACCTTCTCCACCCGGAATGCGATTTCTCTGGTAGACACTTGCAGAACGGGATCAACGAACTCACACGTGACGTCCATCTGCATTATCTGTGCCTTCCCCGCCTTGCTCCCCACCACGGCGTGACACAGCAGCCGCTCCTTCACCACCTGCATGCAAGAGTCACGCGTCACCCAAGCAGGTGCTGGCAGGGCATCCACAAAACACGCTGCAGTTGCTAGCCACCCAACCACGGACCCTATTCCTGCCGCAACTTACAGCCACTGCTCTCCTCAATAGCCCCCTCCTCTTGTTATGCTGCATCCTATTTATGAGGGCACTCAGCTAGGCGAGCAATCAAGCCTTCTGCAAGCTGCCACTGAGGCAACCCTTGCAAGCACCTTTCAGATCATTAGGAACAGCAGGAGCTTCATGAAGATTCATTCCACATTTGCTTAAACACCTGGGCCCAGCGGTCCCAGAGCCAAGGAATGTACACCAGGGTTAGCTGGCAGCTCCTCTGCAGAGTTGGATTTCCCCTGGCCTGGAAAGAAGGGCCCGGGGGGGGAGAACACCCCGTGACCCTGCTGAGCTGCCACCCAAGGGTGCTGCCAGACCCGGCTGCCCTTGGGACACCAAGGCTGGCTGAGAGTCTGGGGTGAGCTGGTATGGAAATACCGACAACAAGTCAAGCTGTCAATTATAACGGTCCCTGGGAACACTTTCCCACGTGGATGAACGTCACTCTGACCATCAGGGCTGGCACGCACTGTTTTTTCTCCTCCAGGACTCAGCGCTAGACAAGCCTCTGCCCATGTTTGTCTACAGAGGAAAAATGATGCTGCTCTCAGACTCTCCCTCTCTTCACAGGTTTGGTGCTTGGGTTTTTTTAACTCACTCTTTTCACCAGATCTATGACCTCACATGTTTTCATTTATTTACAGCCTCTGCTCCTAGCCTAAGCGTAACTTATTTTCTCCGCCCTTCCTTTCTGCCTCAGCACACGACACCCTGTAACCTGCCCTCTGCTTCTGAAGCAGCAACATTCCCTTCAGCCCGCATTTTGGTACCAGCGAGCTGGGTTTATGGTGGCTATGGAAACACTGATGGCGGCCAGCAAGGAAAGCAGCCGGTGCTGCCATGGCAACTTGTGGCATTAAAACAGTTTCTGGAAAGCGCTTGCTCCTCTTCCCAAGGCAAATGTCAAGGGGTCGGAAGAAGCCCCAGCGGAGGTGACCTGGTGGGGAGGGCGCAGCCCTCGTGGGGCACCTCACCTGGGGAGTGCTGGAGGAGCCTTCCAGCACCATCTCCACAGTCTTGCCCGGCATCAGCTCTGTCCTCAGCGGTTGAAGCTTAAACACAGGGCAGGCAGGTTTGGGGCTCTGGGAGGAATCTGTGCCCTTGGTGTTACTGATGGCACGGAGACGGTCACGATGGCTGAACGTGGGGAAGCCTTCTGTTGACCAATACAGCTGGTGGGTGCGTCGTCCTCTGTTTGTCATCTTGAAACGGTAACAGCAGCGATCAAAGCTAGAAGACAAGCAGAGATGGAAAACGTTATGGGAGCTGCTATTTCCCAGCGGTCACCCAGCTTCAGCACCCCGATGGCGTTATCTGACCACACGCCCAGCAACAAAACCACCTCTGAAAAGGCTGACCTAGCTCAAAGCTTCAGCCAAAGCCAGACCTCGGCTGGCCCGAAGTTCAGCATCCAGCAGCTCGTCAGTTTGTGTACAGCAAGGAAAAGCTTCGCAAAGATCCATCACCTCAGGTACTCGCGAGCAGAGCATCACCCTTTGGTGCTCAGCACTCAGAGGGTTTTCCCAAGGTGCGTCCTGCAGGTCTCCCTGCACCAGGCACGAAGCTGGTCTGCCCTGGCTGCAGGTGGGTGGACGAACAGCTCTGCTGCCATTTCACCTGCCCCTGGGGAGCTGCTGCCTCAGGTGGCTTCCTCTGAAGATGCTACTGGGGAGCTGGCAGGGTGCAGAGACTCATCTGGAGATCTGGGCACCAGTTATCCCACCGTCGGGGCCCATCTTACCCCCCTCACTCCCCCATCTCTTAGGGAGCATCCAACTCTCCCTGCCCCCAACGCATCAGCTGAACAGGGCAGATGGTTTTGTGTCTTCGGAAGGTAAACGCACTGTGAGAACGCAGGATCAGCATAAGCTTCGCCCAAGACAAACACAGCAACAAGACCCGGTCTACCAGCTGAGGGAATGGAGTGACAACAAGAGATTGACCACTACAGCTAGATATAAACCAAAACGAATATTCCATGGAAATTGGTTCCATTATGTAAAGAAACACTAACTGCAGGCCAGCGTGGAATAATTATTCTACCCTCTATAAATCTGAGCACCACCAGGAACAGAATTGTTCCTACAACAGTTATTGGGTTTTTGAAAGGTACAGAACACGTGGCTTGCAAAACGCACGTCTGCCACAAGCAGCTAAACACCAACACAGAAGTGACAGATTAGAACAAACGAGTCTTTGAAACACACTTCACAAATGATGTGTACAAGGCTTAGTATGAACCGGTTTTCTGTTGTGGACAGCGGCAGATGAAGGCTAGGGGAAGCTCTGGGTAGATGCCTGATTTGTGGCTCTGGGAAAGCCCACCTCATCTGGGATGTCACCTGGGTCCCCCCAGCTCACCTGGTGGCAGCTCTGCACCCGCTGCCAACGGCGGCTCCCAACTAGCTTGCGGGCAAAGACACGAAGGGGGGCAGAGGACGACGACAGCAATCCCACCCACACTCTCCCCTCCGCAGTGCAGCCCATCTGTGGCTGCACAGAGCACAGGGCACGCTGGCCAAGTGCCAATCTCCCTGTAATGTCCCTGCTTACCTGGGGGGCTTGTGGGTGCACATTTAACACACCCCAACACCCCACCCCACCCCACTAATCTAGCCTAAATGCTTAAGGCAGCATCAACCTCCTCTTTCTAGCCCAAAATTTAGGTATCAGAGCACTGTGGAGCCTCTTTGCAGCCAGCAAAAGGAACAGGCACTTGGAGAAGAGTATTATTCTCGTCTCAAGAGGACTCCGACAGCAACAGCGCTTTGAAAAGGCTTATTTTCTCTCCCATTTATAAGAATGTAGCCAGTTTCAGACACACGCACTAGGATCCGCGAATGCCCCCTCCCGAGCTAAGCTCTTTCAGGCAGCACACGCAATTTATCCCACCCAACCTCAGCCAACCTCTCCTCCTCTCCCGCTCAGAGCTGCTCCTGCAGGCACCCTCGCTCGCTTCTGCCTCGGGCTGCCGCCGCCGCAGTGCTGGCAGACCGCAAGGAAAGCGGGCGGGGGAAACGAGGGAAGAGCAAGCGCCTCTAAAGAGCGGCCCAGCCGGGGAACCGGGGAAGACGAGCAAACTGATGGATGATACAGGGCAAAGAAACTCGGCAGCTCCTGCAGGACTCCCAGGCAGAAGGGAAATAAACCAGCACCATTAATTCAGTCGAGGAGTTGCTAACAAGCTACCACCAAGGTTTTCCACTCTTGCGAGAGAATAGACCATAGCGACTGGAAAGGTAAGCAACGTTATTGCAAACAGAAATATGTTTATACTTGTAATGTAGCATTTTCCAGCAGGAGGCTTCTGGGACCTGCTGTTTTCCTCCAGCTCATTCTTTGATAAAGTATGGAAATAAACATATTCCAACTAAAGACAAGTCAGGGACAACCTAGCAACTGGTTTCCATTTTGGTAGCTTCTGAGGGTATCTAACGACTTTGAAATGGCCATAGAACATTCCTAAAGGAGTTCCTGTGGCTTCGGTGAAGCAGAGCCAGGACCTCGAGCACTGAAGAACAACTAGCCTGAAGGACTACAGCAAAACTCCTTGCCGAGCCCACGTGGGAAGTGGGAGCCGAGAGATCCCTACCTGAAGCGGAGGCCCAAGTTGAGCTCCGGAGCAATGGGTTTGTCGGTGACAATCGTTGTGCCCGTGCCGACAGCCTGGACGGGGATGACGTAGGTGTGGCTGTTCTCTATGGACACCTTCACCTCATCCTCAAATCTCTCGGTGTCGTCCAAGTTTGCTATGATGGCCACAGACACCTCGCTCTCGGGGGGGATCACTCCTTTACTGGGTTCAATCCTCCAGCGCGAGCGTTTGCCAGCCTGTAAGATGAGCCAAACAGTAACTTAGGATGGAAACCATGGACCCTGGTCTCCTGCGGGATGCAGAAAAGGATTAAAGACATGAGGGTAAAAACCATGAAGGCTTCGTTTCCCCAACTCTGAGCTACAGTGCCTGGAAACAGCACCCGTGCAGGAGCTCATACAACCTCTGTTTTACCCTCCCTTAACAGACTCACTTTGTTAACCCAGCTTTGTCTGACCCAAGGGATGCTCACCCTCAGGAGAATGCTACTGTCCCTCCAGCCTCCCTCTTGGAGGGCACACCCAGGGAAGCCACTTGATATCTCCTGGCTTCCCGACAACGGTGGCCAGCTCTGCCATAAAGGCTCCAGGCCAGAGGAAGCCAGGACTGCTCCAGTCCCCCCGCCGCAGCCACACGGCTGGGGGATACTGCTGAGACCCCAAAGAATAACTTTGCAAAAGCGGTTGATGAAACCCCAAAGTCTTCTTTCCCAAGAGTCAGGCTTCTCAACAGCCCCTCAAGGGCTGCAGCCCTCTGTTCCCATGAATCATCACCTGCAGTGAGGTGCCCCAAGGCCCTCTGCTTTGGCAAAGTCAGCTCTAAGTGTTTATAGCAGGGCAGCGAAACAAGAAGCAGAAAGAAAACCACAAGACATGTGCCCTGTGGGCATGGCCTGGGCTTCCCAAGCACTCTTTTCCTCTGGGTCCTCACGGGCCTCCCTCTACGGATGGGGCAACAGAGGCGCTGGACCCCTCCAGCCCACCTAAAGCCACATTCACAAGGAGCAAGCTCGCAGAAGAGAAATGCACGCAGTGCTCCCGGGCCAGCAGGAAATGCACTGGGATGCAGACACGTGGCTTTCAAGTGTCCGTCACAGCATCAGTGCTACATGCATCACAGTTCAGCGCTGTGTTTGGGATGACAGGCACCACTCATCCAAAACTCTACAGTATTGTCGAGGAGAGGGTTACTTTCCTTTTCTTTTTTTTTTTTTTTTCCTTTAAATAGAAAACAACGGTGTGCTCAGAGGCCTGACATGATAAAAGCAAGTGCTCGATCCAGGTGAAGTTAGCTCGAGTTTCTGTCCGGCGGGCTGGCAGCTCTGAGCTCTAACAGGACACCAGCCAGCCCAAGGGAGAAGAGCAGCAGAAAACCAAGCAGCACTTTGAAGTCACAGAAACATTTAAAATAACACCCCAAAATGACCTCTGCTGACAAGGTGAAGGCTAGCTGGAGGCCAGGGAAGCGGTAACTTGCTGAGCATTCAGGGTCCCAGCAGCAAGCGTAGGTGCTCCCGCTACGCTAACTCCTTAGGCTGGCTGTGCCCTCCACGTAGAGCAGGTCAGGGCTGCATGCCTGCATCCCATAACGGAGCGTGCCAAAGGCATCAAAACGATTCCAGGCACCAGCAACATTTATACACTCAGCTCCATTTAATTTGTCCTCTAGGGCTTCAAAAAAAGAGTCTTGAAAAAAATTTTTAAAAAAGCAAGACGAGACTGGGATGGAGGCAGGTGGCTGCCACAGGGTAAACACTGGGGCCTCACTGACCACGGAGGATTCCCACCAACCCTCCCCTGTGGTCCCTGCAGCTGCTCGCCGGCCCCGGAGGCATCGGCTGCGCTGCCGCCAGCCAAGGGCTACCCAGCCAGCTCATTCACACCGAGCCAGTGGGCGTTAGGTTTTCACTGACGTTAATGTACAACTTCTCCTCCGATTCACGCTGACACCGAGCAGCTTGCTTGAAAAGGAGACCCGATAGCTCTGCTCCAGAGGTGAATCTGCAAGTCTGCTATCTGACAAAGCTCATTTATCACAGCTTGGCAACAAGCCGCGCAGTAAGTTGTACCCAAGGAACTATTACTGAGGAACAATGACAGGCTGTCTCGATGGAGCCAGACTCGCAGTGTCCCAGGGTGACCCAGCGCAGACCCACCGTGCCCTGCCAGGCCAACAGCCCACTCCGGAGGAGCACGATTTGCATCGCATCCTCATCCTTTCCGTTAGCATCTGGTGTGGGTCCCAGGGGCAGCACAGTGCACCGCTGAACAGGAGACCTGCCAGGACCAAAAGGCTCTGCCGGACCAGCTCCGCTCAGGTTTTTAGGTCAGCTTCTGCCTACACCGGTCCAGGTTGTGTCCCAGAGACAAGAAATCCCTTGGGAACACGCTAAAAGCATCCATCCCCCTGCTCTGAAGGCAAAAATCTAACTTCTGACAAGATCCCTGCTCCTTGCTTAGGCGTGAATGCTCCAGGACACGATGCAATAGCTGCACGTGCTGGGCAGACAAAGACAGCAGCTATTTCTGTCCCTGCAGGAGCCTGCACCACTGGACGCCAGAGTCAGAGTGCCAGGCAAGGGCTGGCATCAACCGCTTCGAGAAGCTCAGCGCTGAGATCGTTAGCTTCTCCTGGGACAGATTTCATTGGGAATAAGAGCTGCCAACGTTTGCTTCTAGCGGGCATCAGCGCGCATCAGAGATGGACGGCTGGATGGCTGCCCCAAGGGATGGCCGAGGACCCACCACGCTGCCCTCTGCAAGTTACTTTGAGCCCGTTAATTGAAGCCATCTGGTCATTCCAGCCTTGCACGAGTGGAAGAAGCAGCGGAACTCAACACGAAAAATGCAGCTGTACTTTACCAAGCCATAGCTCTGGCGAGAGAGCGCTCACACCTCGTCAGCCGGATCCACCGCCCCCAGTGGGGGTCACGCACGAAGGGGAAATAACCCCCCACCACATCAGCTGCGCACGGAGCCTTGTCCCAGGGGCTTTAGCTGTCCTAAGGGGCGGGAGCCTGTGCTCTTCATAGCAGAGTGACTCCTCACCCGCACAAACTGCCAGTGGCAGAAAGAGCCCAGAAGCACCCTAAGGCCCACAGGGTGGGGATCAGAGCACAAGGCTGGCCGGATGCTCCCACCAGCCACCAGCCTCCTCCTGGCACCTCGGCACCAGCATCTCCTCGGCAAAAGCAGGGGGACCGCTTTGGTTGAGCCTCTGCCCCAGAGCACCAGCAAGGAGAAGTTTTGTGAAATCGAGGCAGAGCTTCTAAAGCCAGTGGAAAAAAAAAAAAGAAAAGAAAAAAGAATTAAAGTGTGGCACTCACTGCCACCGACAACGGAGCCCAATTTGTCACACTTGCTTCAGCTAACAGCAGCTGCTGAGTGAGCCAGCAAAGCTTGTCTCCATTTGTGTCCCCTGGCCATTGCTCAGCCCTCCAGGTCCCATCTGCCCTCCCCGCTGGGCTGGGGAGACCAGTGCCACCACTCTGCACATTGGGGCTCTCCAGCCAGGACATGGACACGGCTTGGCCAGCTGCTGCCAAGCACAGGATTGAACAACCAAAATCCTCCGGCTTTTCCCTTGGGAAGAGAGCTCAGCTGAGTCACTCTGGCCTGTAGCAGCGTAACTGCCTTGAAGACTTCTACCCTTCTTGAACCCTGTTGGCCAGCGGGTGCAGCACAATGCGACAAGTTCCCTTCTCCTAGATGAGCAGAGTAACAATTTCTTCCATTACTGAAACACAGCAATTTTGAAAGACCATGAACCCATAGAAGATACCGGATGCCATAAAATCCAAACTCTTCCCTGAGGCCAGGTTTCAGGCACCTTTTCCAAGGTCTCCTCCAAACCTTTGCTCCCCCTTTTAAGGCCCACGTGCCCCAGACCTAAGCCTGAGTGACACTGGGAGGGAAACAGCCTTCTACCTTCCTCAGCTTTTGGTACAACCCCTCACCAGCATGAGACTGGACGCTCCTGGCCACGAGCCCTGTTCACGACTGATGCTGTGTGTTTCCAGGCCCTGTCAGCTACAACAAAGGGCTCCGGCAAAACCAAACTGGGTGGAAATGCACAAACTGGTACCGCTGTGTATAAGCAAAACACAGCCTTTAAAGCCAAACCAAGGGTTTCACTCTAAAGGTGAGCTTTTGGAGCACCATGAGGCTCTGGTGGGACAGCTCAGGAAAGAGTTAAGCCTATCCATCTTCAAAACTTCTGCTCACCTTGGAAGAGGCCACATATGCAGGGCTAGTGCTGCCCGTACCCTGGAAAGTTAATTTAACCCTAATTTCTAAACAGCACTGCAGATATCATGAGAAGGGCGCAGCACTGTCTGCCTCTGTCTCACTATGAGCAAACACTGACAGGCTGGCCAATTATTCAGCTGCTTTGGGGGCAGGGGGAGTGATTTACAGTAGATTTGAAAACCATCCTCTTGCTGATTGAAGTCTGCTCCGACTTCAGCGAGAGTAGCTGGGGAGAACTGCAGACAATGCTGATGTGCTCTTCAAAGCCTTCACTGCCCGCAACCTGCACGGTTTGCTCAGAGAGCAACAGAATCGCCCGTCAGCCAGACCCAGAAACAGAGTCACTAAAGCAGCATCAGCACTGTTTGGAAGTTTATCTCTGTGTTTTGCGGTCTTTCCATATGGCCATTTCATTAATAAAAGCAATGTCATCAAAAGCTTGAGGGAATAAGCAATGAAATTAGTAAATGAAACAAATCCTGCACTACAGGGGAGCAGAGAGTATGGGAACTGCGTGTTCTGCCCTTGCTTACACCGCACCTGACCAAGAGCCTTTATACGCTGCCTGAAAAATCCATGGAGTTATCCACAGCGAATCCCAGTGACAAGATAACCAGGTACAGCTTCTTTTTTTTTTTTTTTTTTAAAAAAAAAACCAACCAACCAACGAAATCTTGGTCTATGCTGCAAGGTCAGCTCCAGTTGAATGTGGCAGCAGCTCATCCCCGGGAACGCAGACGGGGATCTGCACTGAGCCACCAGGCACCCTCCTGAAGACAACCCAGCTGGCTGTACAAGCACTGCTGGAAACCAGGCAGCAGCAAGCTTCACCTGGAGCACAGGGCTCTGGATCCGGGAGCTCAGGGCTCAGGCTGAAGGAGACAGGACCCCGCATTACGACTGTCATGAGAAGAGGAAACCCCAAGGAAGCTTTTCTGTCTCCTCCTCGTTACAAGGCACTGGGAAACCATTTGCCACCCTGCGGTAGCACATAACAGACCCAGCACGGGGGTTATGCAGGCAGAAGAAAGCTGCCACTGATTAAGAAAAATTACACCCTAGGCCTGTCTTTTCTTTCCTGATCACAGAGACGTGATACGCAGCTGCCTTCTGTGATGCCAAGAGATGTCAACCTTAGCAGTCACACAAAAGATCCCTGAGAAGACAGCATGACAAAGAACAAGTAGGAAATGATCTAAGAACGATGCTTTTTCCTTTCTGCAGGGAGAGCAAACACTTCCATCAATCCATAACAAGCCTTTGGCACTTGTCAATATGGCAAAAATCAGGCACTTAGGGAGGCAGGAAAAGAAGATGACAGCGGAGCAAGGAGGAGAAACAGCCACTTTTATCAGCAGGTTACATCAGCCCCCAGCTAAGCTGCAACAGCTCCTTCATGTTGACCCATTGCTCCAGTCTTTTTTTACCCAAGACAGACACAAATCCCCCCCTCGCTGGATCCAGAGGATTCCCTAGCAGGCTGGGCTGCCTGGCAGCTGGGAAAGCAATCTGACAGGGAAAAGCACACCCGACAGACACAGGATTCACTGGGTGAGCACAGGATGACACACTGGTCCCAAGGGTCGCAGATCTGCAGACACCCTGGCAAGCAGGGATAAGCCAACCGAGGACGCAGGTATGCAGTCCCTACAACCCTCTTCCCACCCAAAAAGCCCCATCTCAACACACAGATTTGGCGGGGGTTTATTTATTTTCTTCTGGTGGCAGAGATGCTCCCTGCTGCTCCCTGCAACTGAGAACAGAACAGACACAACTCACCCAGCAGAGAGGAGAGGGGTACAGGGAAGCTGGTGCCTGAGGGGAACTGCAAGTAATTCCTGAAGTCACTGTCCCAAAGTGAAGTTCACCACAAATCATCCTGGCTTGCTCAGGTAATGATCTTGTCTCCCCCAAAGCGAGCAGCAAGCTTGCCTTAACAGGAAGAGCAATTATCACTCGACGGTTAAGAGTACCATCGGGGTGGCAGCACGGCCATCTGCATTACAGCATCTTCCTTTTCTGTTTCAAACAAGACACCAGCCTTTCGTTTGCCCTGTTGCTGCCCCTCAAATTAACCTCATTCAGTTCGTCAAGCTGCCGGTCAGTGCGCATAACATTCCCGATGCAACGCTCCTGTGAAAATTTCAGTCAATAACTTGCTCTTTCAAGTGGAGACCATGATCTCTGAGCCTCACAGCCACCGTTTGCAGATTGGCCAACAAATGGGAGACAGGGAAATCACGGCTCACCCCCCTGCAGCAACCTCCAAGCAGGAATCAAAGCAGTGGCTTTGGCGCTTTACAGGACACAAGGCTTGGGTTCAGGGACACGGGGGAATGAAGGATGCCCGTGTCACCCATCAGCTGGGCTAAGGCACAGCCCAGCCTGCTCCGCTCTCAGGTGGACACGTGCGCGTCACCCTGACGCCCGACTGCATCCCAGGCTTTATCTCCACAATTATTCAGTCCCCTCTGCTTCCCGTCAAGGAGCTGCCAGGCAGCGTAAGGCAGCCAAGGGCAAAACTTCAACTGGGGCAGCAAAAGAGCAGCAGAGCAGGCAGCTGCTGAGGGCCAGGGCGCAGCTCGGGCACATCTCGCCCACGCCCGCGCTGCTCCCATCAGGCAGCCTCAGCAGCACCGTGCCCGGAGTCTGTCTGAAGAGCCCTTGGTGAAGCGGCTGATGGAGCAGGTTCCCAGGACCTGCCTCCTGGCACGTCTCCATGAGAGCAGCAGCTGCCCTGAAAAGCAGAGATGCTCACCATGGGGGAACTCGGCCCCGTGGAGTCAGCAGGGGGGATCATCACACACACAGAGTCACAGAGCGGCTGGGGCTGGCGAGACCTCTGGAGATCATCTGGTCCAAGCCACGGCTCAAGCAGAGCCCGTCTTTATTGCAGGCAAAGAAACCGTCCCTGAGCCGCCTCGTATTACTGCTCTAGTGACTGATCAGCCCCAGGACTGGCAGAGATGGCGGTGAAGCACGACAGGCTTTATTGCCCAGTCCCATGGGTTAGGGCCCTGAGGCAACGGAGGGGCAGATGTACCCTGCAAGCCCCCCGGCTACACCGCGAGCTGCCCGGGGAGGAGGGAGGCATTGCACCGGGGCAGCAGGACCCGAACAGCTCTGCGGGTCACTGCCTGCGACAGGCATGCAAACCCATCATTTCAACACCAGTACCAGCCATCCCTGGTGGCTTGCTCTCGCCACAGATGGAAAGTGGGTTTTCATGGTGGATTCAGAGAAAGCTGCCCTGGGAATCCCTCCCCCACTTGGAGGTTACCTTTGTCCCCCAAACAGCTGGAAAAGCAGCAAGGAGGAAATTCGTCCCCCTCCTCCTTGGCCCAGGAGGCTGAGCCTGGCCTCTCGCACGCTGCCTGATGCTTTACCCGCAGACCCAACCAAGCCCACAGAGCCAGGCCTGGGTGAACCAGCTCCACAAATCCAGCCCACCTAGCATGGAGCAGAACAAACCTCCCCCCAACCCTGTTTTTAAGCCCCTCACAGATCCCACCTCCAGTGAGCGGCACATCCCACCCAGCCTCCGCACAGAGCCCTCCCTGGCTGCACCAGCCCTGCCCCCCCCGCCAGGGCAGCAACCCAACCGCCTCCTGCCACCTGCCACGCAGCTTGTCAGCTGCGGCCTCCATCAGTTCAACGGCCTTTCCCTGCGGCTGGCCCCCGGAGATGCTCTGCAACGCGACGGAGCCCACAGACCCTGTAGCTACACAACCCTTACCGTTACATGTTTGTGCAACACCACAGCTGGTTGGGCCCCCAGCAGGTGTGAAACTCACCTCACCACAAGCAGGCTGAGGACAAACTTCACACCCCAGACTGTCACAAACAGCAGTCTGACACAAAGCAAACGCAGACCTAATGGGGAAAGTGTCGGGAAATCCATGCCCTTCCAGGAGCAAAGGGCCACAGGGGCCTCTTGATCTCAGAGTTCCAAAGACACGACTCTCCGTTAAATACCCTCCAGAAAACAAAGGGAAAACTTGTAAAGATGATCCAGACTCCTTTCTGCACAAGCGTCTATGCAAGCTGTCTACTTTACTGAGGGGTGCCCCAGCTAAAACTGCCCCCAGAGCCAGGCTTCTCTCGCTGCGTTGGGACGGAATGCCTTGCTTTCTCTCCGAGACAGCAATATGGAAACGGTGCATGTAAAAATCAAGCCACAGGCTGCTACAGACCAGTCAATTTTCATTGGGAAACAGCCCCACAGATACTTACCATCTCTACACAGAAGGATGCAGGGATGACAGCCTGATTGGAGAGGTGGAGACTTTTGGACGCATCTTGTAGAACTTGAATACTGCCAAAATTTATCTCCCTCGGATGCACATAGACAACCGGTTCTTCTCCAATGCTCACTAAAGACACATTCTGCTCCAGGAAGCAGGTAGGAAAGAAAAAAGAAAAGCAGGGGAAGTTAAAAAATATGAGACAGCTCTAAGGTTCCTCCTCGACGGGGCGATAAGTACGGCTGTTGGAAGTTTTCAGTGTTGCAAGGCTGAAACAGAAGGCCTGGGGCAAGTGCAGGCTCGGGAGCGATCCCATCTGAAAGCCACAAGCTCCCGTTCTCAGGGGACAGAGAAACCCTGGGTCCCACGCTCTCCTTTCCAGACCTCCTCCACAGTTAGCTCTCCTTTCTCTGCCTTGTGCCTGCTCCCGCTCCTTCTGCTGCTCAGCCGAGCCCCAAACCTCCCTGACCGCTGCTGCTGCACAGTGACACTTGGACAGTTACTTCTCTGACATTCCCAAAAATGCACCTCTGAAAACCAGCACAAGCCAGAAGCGAAGCAGGCTCTTCAGAGCAGAGATCGTGCAAGTTACTGCACACATCTGATGTGTGCCTAGGTGCATTGCCGGTATGACATGAATAACAGGCATTAATTATTCATTACATCATTCAAGCCGTGTTTTTCCTCTTGACAGTCAGACCCAAAAAGCTTTCTCCTTGCAGAACTGGCACAGACTACTGGAGGAGGAACACGGATCCCTTTGCTAAACCACCTTCCCACATCATTAAAAACAAGGAGAATTTGTCCAGTCTTGCTGTGGATTTTACTGGTTCCAAACACCTCAACACTTCAACAGGATCTGAATGCATAAAACTCCCAATGCTGACCAGATGCTGTATGATTCACTGGAGGGCACAGAGTACGATTTAACCGAAAAAGAAACCAGCCTCCACCGTGTACAACCTTAAATGATGTCTGGCTCAAGGAAGTGGCATTGACAGCTGTCAGAATCACCAGCCCAACTCAGCCAGAAGCAGCAGCATCCAGAAATGCTCATCCCTTGACAGGCCACTGATGCATGCAACTAAGCACCAAAAAAAATCACCTACCAAGGCTGGGGCCTCAAAAATAAGGAACTGAAGCCACGCACGACGATGCATGTCTGGGCGATGCTGCCCAAAGCTCCCAGGAAGGAGGAGCTGCAGGGAAGAGCTGCGCCTCGCCAGCCAGCTCAGCTTCCTGGTGACAGCAGGACAGCAGCAGCAAAGGCAGGGCAGAGCTCTTTGGGAATGAGCAGAACAACATCTGGAGGATGCCCAGGCAAGCTGGCTTCTGTCAGCCTGTGTACTAACACGACGCATCCTCACCACCAAGGAGAGGGCTTCAAAAACCCCAACCCCTTCGTCTACAGGGTTCTTAAAAGGGACAAGAAAAATGCCATGCAACAGCGTTACAGGCAACATGGCACAGGGAAAGGCAGCAAGAAGAGATGGCAGCTCTGCCATCAGCAATATTGCCACAGCTACAGAAACAGCCACCAGCCACCGCCCCACCCCACCCCACCCCCCAGCACCTCTGGCTTTGTCAACAGGTAGGTCATGTCACATTTGATCACTTAGGAACGAAGAGCATCTGACCCTGGCGGACAGCTGTGCTCGAGTGCCCGCTTATTCTGACAGCGGTCAGCTGCCAACCCCCCTGCCCGCGGCACACGAGGCTGCCTTGCCACCAGTAACGCCAGGGCTGGGATTTACCAGCTCCTTCATGCAGATGACACACACCAGACTGAAGCTGGCACGCGGTCACCTGCAAACAAAATACCCGACAACAGAGCTGTGGAGGGACTCTGCACAACCTGGATGAAAGATCTGTACCACGTTCCGCCTGAAATGGCGGTAAAGACCAGGCATCGACACTGGGCACCCCAGCCGAAGGCAAGAACGAGCTTTGAAGTTCTATTGGAACACGCTGCAGCGATTCCCAAGGTCAGACTTGCAGCCGTACGGGTAGGATCTGCCACCAGCGCAGGACATGTAACAAGACAGCCAGCTCTTCTGCCAGCCCAGAAAGCTTTGGGTGCGTCAGCTACCAGGGAACTACTGGAACTGCACTGCAACCAGAAGACAGACCTATAGAAAACGCAATGCATCTAGTCCTTTCTTTAGGGACAGCTACGATTCTCCAGCTGAAATGCTCGCCCTTTGGGCAAAACATCGACACGTTCACGGCCAAATAGAAAAGATTAAGGTAAGGTCAACTTTCAATTTATAAATTGTTAGCCCAAGGGTAAAAGCTTTTCAAGGGACCTGCAGCTCAAAAACCAGGTGGCATTTAAACAACTGGCTATTCCAGTGGGGTGAAACCCTCCTCTTCCAGGGAAGCATGCCTTCTATCTGCGAGCAACTGTTTTGTCAAACGTGAGACTTCCCTGCAAAGCCTGCATTGCCTGGCCTTGCTGTTGACTGGTTTACATGCACATCCCCAGCAGCCGGGGTTGAGATGATCAGTGGCATCCAGGGGATTTGGCATCATCGTTTCAATTCATTTTATAAAAAGTTTATAGCCCTGCATTTGCTTTCAAAATGTCAGCCTTCCTTTCCGTTACAGAAAGCTTCAGGTTCTCAGGAATCCTCTGATATCCCCTTCTGTGCTCAGAGAGAGGACAAGACATTTTAAAACAGCTGCTTCAAAAGTTAATCTCCTTTTAAATTAAAAAGGTTCTAAAATTAAATTATTAACTAAATTTGTTCTCTGTTTCAGCCAGTGGAAGCCAGGACACCACATACAACATTCTCTTGCCTACACTTTGTTGTTGCTGCTGTACATGCCTGAATGCCAATGTCTTGTAGGAGGCTTTAGTCCAGGAATGCTTCGCCTCACCCCTTTCCAAGCTTGGTAGGGAAAAAAAAAAACCAAACCAGTCTGTGCTCCAGATGCAAGCAGCGTGGAGTCTCATGCATCTTTGGATGGGGCTTTTGGCAAAGAGATATGATGGATATTTCTCAGGCGGGATGGACCTGACTTTCATGAAAGCTTAAATCCAGCTTTACAGAAATCATCATTTCAGCACGGCCTCCTACACCGCCCTTGCTTTAGCGGCATGCAGCAATGTCCCTGTGTGCTCCTGAACAAAAGTTCTAATGAAGCAGCAGTTGCTGCTCATCTAATGATGCAGGAGAGCGAGAGACCCAGGAATTGTTCTGGGTTTCAGGCTGGGCTTGTTATCCCGCTTCACACGCCCATAATTAAACACCATCTCAGACGCCTACGAGGACACCACCCTTCTCTAGGCATTAGCTGTTACTTATGCCACGAACCCCTTCTTTCCTTGTCCACACCAGCCACATATTATGACCTTCTCCTTTTCCCTGGCAGAACCCCAGCACACTTTATGCCCCACCAAGATGAGTCACACAAAGGCACGCATCTCGCCTAGCACTCACCAGCGGGGATCTTTCATTCCCAAACACTGAGACACTAGCAATAGTGTCCTGCCTTCCCATCGCCTGGGCTTCCAGCGTAAACGGGATCTCCACCGAGCTGTGAGGCTGGATAATCCCACACGGCACAGGGCTGGAGTACCACACAGCAGCATCCTCCTTGTGCTCCTATAAGGGACAGAATCAAAGAAGACAATTGTCAGAATTTGACAGAACCTCAGAATCTGAGGAAACTTCAAGCTCCTTAACATCTACTACAATGGAAATTCACCCGCATTTTTAAAAATCCCTAGGAGAAAGCAGAGAAGCGCAACGCAAGGTGCAAGATTTATATGGGGCTAAGTAGCATCCTCACAGGGTCCAAAAGCTGCTGCACCCACAAACACCCACTCCGGTGCTGGCGGCCTCCTTGCAGCTGCTTTTCACAACCCTCAAAGTTCTCCTGCATGAAAGCACCCCAAAGACTAGAACCAAAACTGCTTCCTAAAGAGTTCAAACCGCTCCTGAAGTTCATATTCAGGTAGCTTCCCGTTCTCTGCAAAACTTTAGGTTTGAACACTAAACAGCAAGGTCTTCTCCAAACCCCCTTTTTTCCTAACGACGTTGGAGGGCAGGAGGCGAACGCAATGCCAAACCTGAGGAAGGACTCCATAGCAGCCTGGAAGATCACTGTCATTCACAAGGGTCAGTGTCCGCTCGTAAGGGAATTTCAGAAAGCACCGTCCGAATCTCAGAACAGGGCTGAGCACGTGCAGCGGAGGAACCACACATCTGGGTGAAGAGATGACCAAAAGGAATTAGAGACACAGAGAATGTAGAAGTTGTTCACTCCCCAAACAGCATGAAATAGACACAAGGCATTTGTCTCTGCCAGATAGACGTTTCCTACCTCTACGGCAATCGATCACCTCTAACTTCTTTTTTATCAACAGACTCTTGTAAAGGAGGGGCAGCCCCAGACTCCCGTGGCAGAGGCTGCCCAGTGCCCTGCCCCAGTGCTCTCTCATCAAGCTTTGCCCCTCCTTTGCCCCAGGAGGCCGGCAAGGACCCTCCCACAGTCCCAGCAAGGCACGAGCTCTGCGGGAGCCTTCCCGCTGAGGACCAGCGCTCCCCAAAGCTCAAGAAAAACAAGACTCCAGCATCTCCGTAAAAGCAACTCCCTCCTCTCCCGTACCGCTCTCGCCCTGCCTGAAACCTCAGCCGCTTGCCCCCGCGATGGAGGGCACCGGCACCGCCTGCCTCTCGCAGTGGGTGACCAGCCTCTCCCAGCTCCTGCAGCTGCCTGGGTCCTCCACACACCAGCCCACACACTGACTTCTCCCATTCCCACTCGTTTTACAAAATTGCAGCCCAGGCACCGCCTGGCTGACTGCCTGGGAGAGGGAACAGCACCAGCGAACTGCGTCCCTCTCGTCATTAAACTGGCACCCGCTGCGGCGCAACGCCATTGAGCGTGGCTGCAGCAAGAGCAGCTTTTGGCTTAAGTCTGGGAACGTTCATGCTCAAGAGAACCAGAGAGAGCTGAGCTCACCTGCCACACCAAGGACGAGTTTCCCCTTTAGTTTCCCCCCACCAGTCCTGCCGTAAGCCCCTTTCCCATTTGCACACGCCTTCATTAACTGAGCCAGACCCCAGCTTTCAGCAGGCTGCTCGCCGCCTTCCAAACAAATGTTGCATTTTGGGCCAACCCAACACAAGCCCACCGCTTGCAGGGAGAAGCAGGGCAGCCCTTTGCAGATTCGTTACTCCTCAAGTCCCAGACGACAGGCCAACAAGGAATATAAGCACTGTTGCCTTCAAAACAGAGCAAGAAAGGCATGGCCCTGAGCACGGAGCACAGGTGCTTCTCAACAGGGCCGCTGGCAAAGCACGGCTGTGCTCACAGCGAGCTGGGCAGAACCAGCTCATGAAGCACCATTTCTCCTTTGGGGCGGCAGCCAGCACACCACACGCCAGGCAGCGTGCTGGGCCTGGCTACGCGGGGAAAGGTGGCCAGCTGCAAGGAAAGCGCCGGTACCTGGCTGTGAGAGGCAGCGCCAACACCTCCTGGCCAACACCATCCACGTCCAGCACCAGCGCCAGCTCGTATTGCCTCACCGTGTTGGAACACAGGGTGACCTGGTAGAGGAGAAGAGCAGCGTCAAATACTTCAGCACTCCCAGAAGCCATCAGCCACGCACGTGTGGTGTCCTGCCCTTCTCCTTCCACGCTAAGGAAAGGGAGTGTTTTGCCTTGCTTCTGCTGCTGCTCCACGTGTGGACCACTGCCTTTCCCAGTAACAAAACTCTGCTGACAAACCCCACCTGTGAAATACACCTTGCACACCAGGGCACGTGTAAGCTAAATCAAAGCACAACTCATGGTCTACTCACCACTGTATTAAGGGACCAATTTTTCATCTCAACTACAATAGCGGGAACCCAGGGGAGATCTGTTGACTTTCCCAGAACGAGTTCAGCTTTACACTGGGAAGCTGAGGGCAAAACGTGGCCCAGCAAAAGCTGTGCAGTTTGTTCATGGCTGCTGGAGCTTTCTCAGCCCCCGCTGCAGTGAATGCAACTCATCCTGCTCAACAGGAGAGGAAAAATAAGACCGGGAAGAAAAGCAAACTGCTTTAGGCAATGGCATCTCTCTTTTCAACAGCCACCTTCCGTCCTCGCCCTTCCTCGGCCCCCTTCAAATCAAACAAATCGCTCTAAGCAGCTCAGAAACACACGCACGGCTTCTGTGCTTGACCACACGATACGTGATCCTTGGCTTACGACTCTGGAAACAAAACGCTGCTCCATCCCAGAGTCCCCCAGCTAACAAAAGCCCATCTCTTACTCGGTTATGCCCAAAGCCAGCAGCGCTGCAGCTCCACCTGTTGAAGCACGTATGGCCGGGCTCATCCCATACCTGGATATCCAGGGCTCCTTGGGAGCAGATGGTGCCTTTGCAAGGCATTATGGTAAATTCCATTGGCTCGACGTGATGTTGGGCTCCCTTCCTCCAGGACAGGCAAGCGTTGTCTGAAATCTGAGTAAAACTGGTGATGCTGCGCTGTCCTGAGCCATCGCCAGGAATGCGAAGGTTGAAAGTCACAGGCACCAAGGAGGTGTTAGTGAGGCGACACGACAGGGTGTGAGGAAAGCCTGGAAAGGTGAGACAAATACCAGTTAAGTCCCCAGTTACGCTGCGATTCCTGCTGCGACTCTCCTGTTAGGATAAAACCCTGCTTGGAGTTGAGCTCTTGTCAATGTGCACGGCAGGTAACTGAGAAGCTCAGGGAGGAGCGAGTTGTGACTGAAGTTGCCTTTTCTCTCGACGGCCGAGCTTGCTTCCTTGGCAATGGGCAGCGGTGTTGGTGCTGAAGAGCAGAAGTCTCCCTCTAACTGTGAGGAGCCCTCTCACCTGCCCCCAAACCAGCCCCAACTCTTTCTCACTGACGAGCGTGCATCCAGACAGACCATTTATCCTGAAAATTCAGCCTGTAAAATTCCCCATTAACTCCATGAACATTCCCCTGGTTTTCAATATATGAAAGTAGCAGATTTTCCTTGCTGTAGCTTCTCTTCAATAACAAGGAAGGACGAAACTGGGCACTACAACATGATGCACAGCACTCTGATGCAGCTTCCCTAGGCAGGATCCCTAAGGCAGCTCCTGTTTCGGGGCAACCAGACTGAGCACAGGACGACTGAGCACAGGACAACTCAGCCCACCCCACTGCAGGAAACCTGACGCTTCCTTAGAAACGAGCAGGAACGTGTCTCGCCTTACCTAACAAATGGGGACATCACATCCTCGCTGCCTTTGATTACTGCCCGCAACGCCTGACATCACTTTAGCTCTGACACTTGCTTTCCCTAATGGAAAACCAGTGATACAACCACACTGGGTGGCAGGGGATGTGCTGCAGAGGCAGGACACCAGCCCGCAGCTTGCTCTGGAGCGGACACCAGCTCTGCCAGAAGGAGACACCTCCCATGCCCTGCTTACCAAGCGCTATTTGCATACAGACAGGGAGGAAAACCACCTGCAGGCACAGCAGATGTTTCTCCGTGCCCATCAGCAGTGAGCATTGCCCACCGCCAGCAATTACTCCGGCCGGGGGGTGGGGGGGGCACAGAAAGGACACACACAGACTGCACAGCCCCAAATGGGACCGAAGTCACCAGAGGCAGACAACAGTCAGCAGCACAGTTACAAGAAGCAAAAATACAATAGCTGCCTTCAGCTGAAAAGGCCTTGTTAACGAAATCAGATTAAGTAGGATGAATCTCCTATTACACAACCGTTTTCCTGCCTGGTGCATTTCTTGTGGGTTTATTTATTCAAAAGGAAACACAGCAGTGGCAGAGCGGTGATGCAGGGAGAGGGGGAAGCGGCTCGGGGAAGGTAATGAGTTTACTTTAAAAAGCCCACAAACATCATGAAAACACAGAGGCATCCAGGGTGCAGAATGGTAACGGCCCTTCAATCAATCCGCAATTGATTTCACATTTAAACTTTAGATCATCTCAGTAAAAAGCCTTTTGTGAGACTCGAGATGGAGAATCAGAATCTGCATTTCAATGGAGACACTGGGGCTCAGCCACCCGCTCCGTCAGCGCTTCAGCTGGGGAAGGAGAAGGAGCCCACATCTCTGGGGACATCAGTGCCCAACACAGAGCTACTGCCTGGGCTTAGATAACCAGGAGCCCTCACGGCACAAATCAACATCTCACACTAAAGGTCAAGTGGGTAAGTGGTGTCCTCGCCTTGCAGCAGGAGCGTTCGCCCTGAGCAGCCACAGGCTAGCGTGTGGCTCCAACGCCCTTCTCCTGCAGCCCCAACCCCTGGGCCCTTCTGGGACAAAGGCTTTCACCATCATTCTGTCGCCAAGGTATGGGAGGCTGGGGCTGAGCAGGCTCTGAGGGCACCAGAAAAATACTGGCTTGCTATTCCTTTGGCCCTATTTGCTCTCACGACAGTAAAACACCACCTGAGCAAGCGGCAGCCCTGCTTTTAACACCCTGAAGGCTGCTGTGGAGGAACACAAGCGACAGACGCTCTTCAAGTGCTTCATTTCAGTAAGGCACAGACCTCCCGACCTGCGGTCCAAGCCCAGGGCACACTCACCAAAGGAGACATCACCGAAGTGGAGGGAAGGTACATTGAAATGGAGAGTTGGTCCAATGACACAGCCCCTGTAAGGACAAAGGCAGAGGAGGAACTGGCTTGGTTAAAAAGAACTGCAAAGCATTCAGCTTTTGTTACCACCGGGACAGGGAAAAGCTGGTCTCAGCACCACAGTGGGTTTCAAACCAACCCGTCACCCTCGTGCTCGACTAAGACATTAGACGACACCCTTTTTTCTCTGCTCCATCACCAAATGAGGTAGGTGGGAGATGATTACCCAGAGATGGCTACAGATGTGCCCACCAGGCTCCTAGAACCCTCCTCACCTGACAGTCAAGGTCACAGGCTCAGGGGACCCACCCACACTGAACCGGAATTCTTCTGTGAATGGCCCCAGGATGGTGGAACTGAAGGAGATCCGGAGGACTTGGAGGCCATCTGGTGAAATGATGCCCTCCTGGGGGTGGAAGGAGAAGCAGGAGCCCAGAGCCGTCCCTGGAGGGACCAAGCTGAAGGGGGCATCGATGACTCCTTTGTTAAACAGGATCGCCTGCAGCAGCAAGAAATCAAAATGGAAATACATGAGGAATCTTCCTTCCTTACAGAAGGCTGATTTCTTCTCTAATTAGACATCTATAAAAGGCAGAAGATGCCACGTGTTGCTGCTTGGCTGAAGCTAAAGAACACACAACGGGACAGGTTCTGCCTTTGGGCTTTTGCATGCAGAACAGCGATAACTTCACAGAAACTGAGTCACCCTGGGCTTATTCCACTGACACAGAGCAGTCCGCTTGGACTTGCATCACCAAGGCGATGCAGACCTGCCCCAAAGAGCAGCAAAGGGCGGTCACAGCATTACTGGCACATCGCCACCTAACTGCTTCTGCTCCAGACGAGCCCAGTCCCGCCAAGGGCAAACACATTCAGCTCCCATTGCCGCCAACAAGCTCATCTGATGTGGAAAATACCTCGGGACAGCCCTATAACCAGCTTCAGCAGCACTCCCCGACTCTGCTAGGGTACGTCAGTGAGGCTCATTTTATTCTTTTCTTTCATCCGAGAGTCTCTCTGTCTTTGCTCAACCAGACACGTCAAGAAAGGGCGAGAGTGAGGTGCATAGCAGCTCCTCCTAGTCTAAAGAATTTCTCTTTCACAAATATTCACAGCCATCATCTGCCAATTTACCATTATTTACTGTTCCAACAAGCGACGCAATCCTGCGGCGCTTGGTGAGATTCAGCTCTCTTCACGTTCAGCAAGGAGCGCCCACACCTGCCTGTGAGTACCAGCACGCTGTTGGTCACCAGACCTACCCAAAAGCAAAGCTCTACAGTTTCCGATGGCTGCAGGTGACATCCTGCCATTTCTGCGCTCCCAACTACCGGCTCTGGAGGTTTTTTCCCTAATTTCTGTCCCCGCAAAACCTGTCAGAAAAACTGAGACAGAAGCAGACATACAGCCCTTATTTTCCAGTTTTGCAGCTGCTGTTGAAAACATTCACCTATTCCAACTCTGCACTGGTAACTGGAAAACTACTCATGTGTTTTACACCTTAGTTACAAATTGCACTTAGGGATCCTGCGCTGAGGTTCACCTCCAGTCTGGCTGCTCAATACAGCACCTACAGTATCATCTACTTATTCACATTTTCTCAAGTAATGAAAAAAAATAATTTATATAAATAGACTCCATAAAGTATCAGCATTAAAAATGCATAGAGCGCACAAGATTTTGGTAAGAAAACCCCTTAACATGTCCTTCCCTGCCACAGTCAAGCTTTTGAAAGCGTCTGGCACGACGTATTGCCTCATTTTCTACCTCTTTCAGTTGCTGTATTTTTTTGGGGGGGTTAGATTTTTGGGGTTTTGGGGGTTTGTTTTTTGGGGGGGTTTTGGTTTTTTTGGGTTGTTTTTTTTCTTTGTGTGGGTTTTGGTGGTTTGTTTTTTTTGACAGAAAACTTGCCATCATGGGTGGGGGGAGGGAAACATGTAGAAAGCTCCTCTGCTTCATTTCCAGAACTGCTCTGCTCTGTTCACAGAGCCAGAGGTGCACCAGGTCTGAAGGGTGGCAGGAGGCTGGTCAGCAGGGAAAGCGCTCCCGGTGCCTGCGCGGGCAGCTCTGCGCGGGGAGGCTGGCCGGCTTCCCTCCGGCGCCAGGAGCCAGGAGGATGCGCTTCACTGAAAGGTGTTTGCAACGGACTCGAGTTGGAACACAACACGTTTGTTCCAGCTGCTTTTTAACCGCCAGGGTACCAGGGTGCAGTGATTCTAGGGCTGAAACAAAAGCCTCTGGATCCTGACCTTTTTGACCCGGTGGTGCTTTCATGTGTCAAGGGCTGGTTTTTCTGCATGAAGCCTCCCAGCTGGTCTCAAAGGGAGGTTGCCAAAAAGCAGGGATCGGGGCTTTGGGAACAACAGACACACCCTTCAGACCCCATCAAAACTATCCAGATTCTGCAAAACCTCCCACACTTCACTCACGTCAAATATTCCGTGCTCACAACTGCCGGCATTGCCAGAAATCCCGCAGGCCCACAAAGCTCACCGCTGCCCCAGGAGCCATCAGGATCCACCCCAACCCCAGAAAACCCCACTGCTCACCTCATAGCTCTGGGCTGATCCAACAAAAACCTTCCCGATGTCCAGCTGGTCAAAGCTGAAGCGCAGCTGGGGCCCTATGCTGCTCCCTTTGATGCGCAGGGGCAGCCTGGTCTCACGGCCTGGGGAGAGATTGCCATGTCAGTACAGAATTCCTTCGGTTCGCCTGGATTTTCCAGGCAGCCTCGGAGCCAGTCCCTGACTCCGGGCTGGGTGGCACCAGCACTAGGTGCTCCGCGAGAAGATACAGGACCCCTCTCTTCCCTCAGGAGATATACTTCGGGGCTGGCTTCTCATTTCTAACTGAGCCCTCGGGCTGCTTTATAACTTAGCAATCACTTTGCACCCTGAAGAAGATATGCTGCGCATAAAAGACGATTTCGGAATTCCTTCCCATGCACTTAGACAAGCTTTGAAATCCGTTCAGTGAAGGCACAAAGCTCACAAAACAGAACCAAAGATAAAAACCTGCTGTCTGTATCGCTGCCATCAGAGATGACCGCACAGGAGCTGAGAAGGAAGAGCCCAAGCAAGGCCCAGCAGCCGGCTGACAGCCGCACCCCAGCAGCCTGCTGAACCCTGCGCAGTTACCGTATCAATAAAAAGCTGTTTCATGGCCTTTGCATCCGTCAGCTTGGAGCAGTAAGGACGGGATCAAAGCAGCTGGGTTAGTGATCTCAGCACCCTCCAGAACGGGAGCCTGGCTGCTGGGGACCACTGGCCTCGCACCTCCTTCCTCTTAGATGGGGAAAATCATTTCCCTGGATGGAAATCTGACAGGGACCTCCCGCTCTTGAAAACCACCTCAAGCAGCACCACACAGACGGAGAGGAAGGACAAGGTAACCTGAACCACGGAGCTTGCTGCAAGCATTCCCTGCCCCGTGCCAGCACAGCAAAGCCGTCACACCTCTGTAAGGGCAAAGGCAGCGTAACGCGGTGGGTCAGTGATAACCGCTCCCAGCAAAAGCCGTGACAGCACTTCTGTCAGCCAGGAGGAGCATAAAGCTTGTCTAGCAGACTGCTCGCACTGTGCTTCCTGGGCAGGGAGCTCACCCTGCTGAGGGCAGCGAGCCCTGTACAACACTACGCAGATGCAGCACGGACTTCGAGCCACGAGGTGACTGGGCCCACGCAGGGAGAGCGGCACACGCCTGGTACTTTCACAGACACCCTGCGCTCAGCGGGGCTCAGCCACCTACGGTCTGGCAGCGCCTGGAGAGCGGGAGGTGACCCAGGGGCAGGGGGCACGTTTCACTCAGCTCCTACCGCCTCAGGAGCCTGACAGTGCATCCATGGATCCAAGGCTCATCTTGCAGGTCTACAGGGGCTCAGTGCTCGTCCACCAAAGCTCTTCTGCGGTGTAGCTCTCTGGCCTTTACAAACACCTTGCAGCAGAGCAAATGCCTGGTAGGAAGGCTTATCCCCTCGCTGCTTTGGCTGCTCTAGAGCCATCAGTGGTCAGAGCCAGGCATCCTAAGCCCTGGCTCTGCACAGACCAGCTGGAAGCCACAGGGACAGCAGGAAGGTGCCGGCGCTGCCCTGCTGACCACCGGCCCTTCCTAGCAAGTCCACGGGGACCAAGGGGGCTGGAAGAGTATTTGTGCCCTGCCTTTGCGGTGGGTGGCAGGAGGAGGAGAAAGGAGCCGTACCTGAGATGTCGCAGTAGGCTGTTTGTTGATAGACTCGGGCTTCTCGGGGTTTGAAGATCACCTTAATTTCAATTGAAGAATTTGGCCAGACATCTCCCTCCTAAAACAGAAGCAGACAACAAACCATTTATCCTCAAACACTACATTTCTTGTTTTCAACCACAGCCCTGTAAGCCTTTATTTAGAGCACCAATGAAGAGCAAGAAGCAAACAGCACTTATCCAGGTTTGTAAGACTTTGGAAGCAGCTGCAAAAAATGTCAGTCCCTTACCTTTACTAGCACCTGGTAAAGGCTTTTTTTTTTTTTCTTAATTAGGGTTCTAATAAAGGAACCCAACTGGCTGGCTTCAGCAAATCAAGCATTTCTTCAGAAGTACCAGCTGATCTAAGCACAAGGCACCTTTTCCTCCAACCCTTCCCTTGCATCCCTGTCTCCCTATGGCCATGGGAATGTTTTACCCAGATCAGAAGAGAGTCAGCAAGTCAAAGGGATTTTTCCATTCTTCGTTACAAACGTGCTGCCTCTTATACCCTCAACCTGTACGTGCATGTAACTCTTTAATGGATTCTGGTGAGTCAGGGCACTCAGCACCAAGCAGAACAAGCCCTCCTGGGGAGCAGTGAAGACCAGGCTCCTCCTGCCCTGTGCCGCCAGCACTGAGCCAGCTCGCAGGCTCTTCCAGCTGATGGATGACCCGAGAAGGGAGCTGAGAGTCCCATGCAGCCCGGTTCTCTCTGCAAGGTGCGTACATCCCTGTTTCCCTGAACACAGGCTCAAACAAGAAGAGATGGCATTTGCTTACAGCTCCACACCTACTGCAACCAGCAAGCTCTTTTCCTTGCCAGGCTCTTGCTCCGGGATTTAACTCCGGCCCATGGTACCAGTGTGTGCGCAACCGCTGCTTCCTCAGCGTCTTCATTCTCTCCCCCTCTCTCAGAGTCCTGGCACTGATGCTCAGTCCCAGGGAGCCTCGTCATGTGTTTTCAGAGACATCCCTGGCTTCTAAAGGCTCTTGCTTCTTGCAACCGGTTTCAACAAAGGCACCACTAATATTCCCCTCAGTCCCCAGCACTACAAATGCTTCTTCATCCATTTGTTGGCATAAATATATGCATCTCTGACAACTGTAATAATATTTTAAAGCAATGAAAAAAATTGGGAAGACCACAAAAAGAACAGTTATTTTTCTATGCACAAAGCTTGATTCTGCTTGCTGCTGGGTATTCTCCGTGCTTTGTCCAGAGGAATCTTGAACTGAGTGGAGCCTCCAGCACTGCCACAGCATAAATATTAAACAACTATAATACTTCCCATCAACTTAGCACATAGAGCTCAGAGGCCAGCCCCCACAAAAATTAAAGAGCTATGACATGCTGAGTTACTGGGCTGCAGCTACAATGATTCCCTAATGCACAGCCTGCTCAGAGGGAAGAACAGGTAGAGAGAACCGTTTCCAACTCCAACAAACCAAGCGTAAGAACACAGAAGAAACAATAAAGTCACCTGGATTTTTCTCAAAACCTAGAGAAAACACTTTGCCAGATCAAACGGACTTTGTGTTTCTACCCAGCAAGCAACTGGAGGAAGATGAAGCATTACTAGATGATAACACACTCGCTTGAGGAAGCAAACTGGGGACACCAGCCTGCAACCCACAGTCAGCGTACGAGATAGCAGATCCCTCGGGTCCTGCTGGGATGCTGCACAGACTCAAAAGCGTCCAGAGAGTAATCTTGAATTTACAGGAATAAAAGCCTTTGGGGTGCTGCTCCGAACAACATAAGCCCTGCTACGACACCTGGAGCTTGCCTAAGCCGAGCCACTGAGAAGAAACACTCAGATGACGGATTTCCCTGGCTTGGCTAATTAGAGTCTAATAACTCACCAGCGCTCCTCACCCAGCTGCTCGCTGTATGTTTAACAGACTGAATTCAGTGGTCTCACCCTGGGCAGGCAGTCCCTGGGGGGGCGGGGGGGGGGGGGGGGGGGCGTGCATTAGGCAGCTGCTTGCATTTGCTTCCAGCCTGACAGCTGCGGCTGAACACACACCCCGGCTCACCGGCGTTCTGCGCTCCTCCTTAAAGGGCGCTGCGTGGGCTGAGCTGCCCAGTGGTGCCCTTAGATCCTCCAGCTGCTGGGGCCCTCTGCCCAGAGAGCTGCTGACAGCCCTCGCTCGGCTCCTGCGCGACAAACTGTGCCTTGCCAGGCTTACCAGCACCACCCGCCACACAAACCATCGCTGCTGCTGTGCTGAGGAAGGACGTTAATGAAATGCTGAGAGTAGTGACGATGCTTGAGGTCTTCATCTTAGAGGGGCACCAAGCGGGGAAGGAGAGCGCATCCTGAGCCTTCAAACCAAATCTCTCCTTCCACTGAGGCCAGAAAACAAGCTTCTGGCAGCCTAAGGCAGCAGTATCAGTCTTTCAGGTCAACTATCTAACAAAGTACTCTTTTGCTGCTCGTCTCTGCTGGATCACAAGCCAGTGGTACTCACTGGTCTATTTTATGTGCCGCCATCAGATATATTGGCCCTGTGGACGCTTCGGGGCAGTTTGGTTATTACTCAGAGGCTGACAGAGGCAATACATCTCCCGTTAATGGAAGCAAGTGTAACACAATTCATAAGCAAAAACGAAGCTAAGCGGGAAAGGAAGAAAATTAAAAAGAACCGTTGGCCTGGTGAATATGTATCTGCTAACAACAGCGCGCTTTTCCAGCTGAGTGAGTTTAGCTGACTTTGGGATTCAATGAACTCCAAGGCCAGCACATCTGTGACAGAAATACAGCCGACATCTCCGATAAATCAAATCGGAGACACGCTCAGAAAGCCAGACTTACACAACAGCTTGTCTCCCACAGGCTTGGATGGCTGCTCGGAATGTTCATGGTCACATGCTAATTCCAAAATCACTGCCTCCTTTTTTGTTATTATTTTCATCCACAAGTTAACCCCATACAGGCTGAAATAACCCGCTGCAGCTTCCACAGAGAGCAACACCTGGCAGCTACCGGCCCGCTTACACAGCAAAGCTGCTGCACAAACCCTGCAAAGCCACCCTGCCCAGAGAGCCTTTCCAAGGCTATCGTCCCTCCAGCGGCCTCCTAACCTCTGGGAACCTCCAGCCGCTTCTTCCAAGGGTTTGATTCTTTCTATAGGGTGCTCCCAGGGTGATAGGTGGGAAGAGCAGCAGCCGCTTTTGGCCAGAAGGTCCGAGGCAGCAAGGTCCAGGCTCTGGTGGGGCCCCTCCAGCAGATTTACACGGCGCTGCCAGAAGGGGCCTGCCCAAGCTAAAAGTTACAGGGCTGTCACCGGGGAGAAAGTTGTGGAAGTCGGCGGCAGTGCATTCTTAGATTTTACACTTGATAAAGAGGAAAAAATACTAACATTTGATGTGAAGACACCCATATGCCGGGGGGGAAGACAGACACGAGCAAAACTCTGAATGTGAAACTCATTGTTCCATAGATCATGGAATTAATGGGAATCACAAGATTGATAATGCTGGACAGGACAGAAGGGGAGAGACTCCTGCAGCAGCCCACTTACGCTCAGTCCTAGAGCAAACTATAACATCAACACAGCCATTTAGGAAAGGTTTCCACTCAAGGCGTGAGGCCAGGCTACACTCTGGGTCCGTACAGCGCTACAGGGAGCACCAGGACTCAGTGGGCAGCCAGGCTGCTGGACCTCACCCTAATGCACTTCAGGAGCCCAAGAGCAGGTTAAGCTCGTTATGGAGGTATAGTCGGCTGTACCGCGGCAGGAGCCCTGGGACACGCTCCAAAACCAGCTGACACACTGCAGGATGCTCTTCATGTTCAGCTGATCAGCTCCCACTCCCTGCTACAGCCCTGCTGCTCCGACACAGGCTCTTGGTCACATCACGCTGCTCTCAGCTGCGGCGGTGTGAAACTGCAGCTGTGCTGACATGGGGGGCTCTCAGCCTTGTACGGGCTATAGGAGCAACCAAGAAGAGAACATGATCCCCTTCCTTAAAAATAAATAATAAAACAATAGTTTCACCTATTTTACAAGAAAGAAGAGGCTAAGATTATTCTAGGGTTTGCTCCAAGATGAGAAGGGATTTTACACTGCTCAGACAGCAGGCACTCGTCATCTCAGACCACACAAATACTCAGAATCAGGGCTCTAGTTAATTGAAGGACATGAGGTTTTGTTTGCATAAATACAAAAGCAAAAACTTTTCTCTAAGCGTGCAATAGAACTCAAAGAAGTCTGTTTAAACCCGCCAGCCTTGCGTGCAGGTCACAGACGATGCTGGGAGGGAGATTCAGGCACGGTCTAAGTCCAGATTATATGAAGGGATTGGTCTTGCCGCAATTAATCTTGGGCTGAACTTGCCCTCCTTTCCATAGAGGACCTTTTCATTCTTCAGTATGTGAACTAATACTCATGGTTAATCCCCATACGCTACGTGTAAGGAGTGCCCTTATATATAATCATCGATACCTCGGAACACTGTCAGGACACTTAGGAAGTGCCCTTAATTTACAGCCCTTGCAGCAGAGCTCAGCTTTAGGCAGGCTCTCAGCGCCTGCCCGGAGCTCGCAGTTTAGAAATGCTTTTTGCAACAATCTCTCCCAGCCTCACTACAAACCTCATGTCTTCCCTCTCGGCACATCAAGACACTGATGTGGGGATCTGCCAAGCAACCTCATTCAGGGAAGAGGAGGAGGAGGAGGAGGAAGGGAGGTTCCCAGCTATCACTTACCACTGGCTCAATGGCAAAAATATCATCAGAGAAAAGCATAGAGTCTTCCTGCACCTTTGCCCTCTGGTTCTGGAAGGCACGGGAGAGAAGGGCAAGGCGTTCTTGGAGCGTGGGGTCCACCGCGCGCTGCTCGAGAAAAGAATTCCTCTCATTCTCCTCCTGCTTCTGCAGCCTGCGACAGCGCCTGCAGCCATGGGGAGACACAAACCAAGCAGATCATTTAATAAACAACATATTTGCAGAGACTGTCATGTAAGTGCAGGAGCAGCAACGCACTGGGGGAGGAAGAGCAGCAGCAGCTCAGCAAGGGGCTGACCCCAAGCCACGGGGTCCCAAGCAGATCAGGTTATCACTCCTGCACTGGCACGGCAGGTACTTTTACGCCACACTCACAAGCTAAGAAGAGGGGTTTGAAAGCTAGCAGCCCTCAGGGGAGCCTCCTGGCTCAAGGCTACAGCCACGACTAATGGACAACCCCACCAACACCCTCAGATGGCTTTGTTGCCCGTAGAGGTGCTCGGGGGAGACGGATGGAGATGAAGGAGCACCCACTGCAGTGCTTCGCTGGGAAGCGGAGAAGCAGCCGGGCTTCAGCTGCAGGTTACCAGCATCACTTGTTTATCTTCCCTTTTGCACCGGCAGGGATAAGCAAACTGGCTGCTCCGTTGCCTACACTGCCATCCAGCAGAGGATCCCAGAGCACTTGCAAAGCAAGCTAATGCATTCGGGCATTGCATCACTTCAGTGAAATTAATGGGTTTAGGTGCATGAAGACAGAGGCCCTGAGAGCTTTGCCTGGCATTAAAACAGAGCAAGGTCTTAAAAAGATTAGTCAGGATGTGTTTGGTACTGTGCTCTGGGTGATGCTCTCTTTGTGTTGAGGTAAGAGAGAGATGGCAGGGCCTATTCCCTCCCACTGACCACGTTAAAGTAGAGGAATGTGCTCTGAATGATTAGAAAAGGTAAAGGCGTGTACTCTGAATAATTAGGAAAGGTTCCACTGAGGATGTTAAAGGAAAACCATGAGTCAGAAGATCATTGAACAAAGAAAGTTGAAAGGTTTACTCCACCTAGATCCCACCTATTATGAATAGAATGATTAGATGTCAAAATCAAATGAATATGTATGTAAAGATGTTGTAACCTCTCACAAAAACTGTATAAATTACCCGACTTTTCACCGAAAACTTCGGAGCTAGTTTGTCCGGTGCAAATCGGTAGCTCCCCAGTGTTGCACGAAATAAATACCTTTGCTGCTTAAAGACAAAATTAGTCTCTGAGCTGTTACTCTGTGCCGTTTTGGCATCAGCATTAGCCAATAAAGAAGTCAGCACCAGCACCTCTGAATCCAAACCCTTACATCCAGCCTTGAACCACTTCACCTTTTTCCTCTTTTGGGCCTTCTCCACAGAGCTTTGACACAGGTCACCTCTCCCTTACTTGGTAGTTGTAGCAGCGATCATTGCAGCATTGAAAGCTCACAACCGAGAGGTGAGAAGGGAGCACTGCTGCAGAGCACTTGCTTCCCAGCTGGCACGTTGCTGTGCCCCCTTCACGCTCCAGTCCCCTGGCCACCAAGAACCAGCAGGTGACTACTCGAGGGGGATGAGGGGAAGGCTCCGTACACAGAAAATCGAGGCAACACGCTATAAACAGGACAGCAGTCACCACCCAGCTGAATTCCAATACAATCAGCAAGGAAACACAGTCACGGACGTTACTAGCGGCACATAGACAGAGCCTCGGGCAGATGCTGTCACCGGTGCCAAAAATACTTTCTTTGGCTCGCTCCCAGTGGAGTGTCGTGGGAAATGTTTCTCCATGGCTGACCTACAGCGCTGTGCATGAGGAGGGCTTCCAGCCACCGACATGAGCAACCCTCAACTCAGCCTTCAGCAACGGACAAGAATCCCACCGCTACATCCCAGAAAGTCCTGCAGGAGGGAGACAGAGCAAACCCCTGGGTAGACCTTGTGAGAGCCAGGTCTTTCTGGGTGACAGCCAAGCACAGGCTGCTGCACTGCCTCCTCCCATTGTCAAAGTCCTCTCTGCTCTCAAAAGATCTCAAAAGCTGCTCCGACAGCAGCACAGTGGCCTCGGAGCCATGACCACCCCTAAGACTGCAAGTAAGGAAGAACAAAGCGCCCTGGTCACAGTAAAGAACACAGGCTGGCACGAGATCAAGCGTCACTGCAAAAAAATTGGGGAAACACGGTAACTGTGGCGAAAGCTGGTCGCTTCTGAGGGGAGAGAGGATCGCTCAGGGTCCCATCTGTGACGGGCAGCTGGGGAGAGATGCGAAAAGAATGGTGCAGGGAAGTACCAAGAGAAGGTCATGAGATTTTTTCCTTTAGCACACTGCGCTTGCACCAAAGTCACACACTGTGTAATTAAAAACAGAGAACACTGGAAAACTAGTTTTGGCCTTCAAGGCTTTTCTGACCTAATTACATTGAACTTTATTTGCTCAGAAGCCCTTAAAAAGTGCTCCAGTTGAAGGCAGTTTCCTGATCAGCTCTGGGTTCAGACTAACTCCTATACACCTACAGCCGTCCAAGTCTGAAAAGTCACACAAGGACCCCCTACATCACCCCAGCTTTGAAGTGTCACTTCCAGTGCCTCCCCCTGGGCTAGAAGCATTTCCTTGCTGCCCCAAACGGAATTTCAAAGCTTCAGAGACACCCTTTGGAGAGCCTGCCCCATCTCTCAGCACCACGAAGACACAGGTGCTGACGCCCAAAGGCACTTCCAAGTCCTGTCCCTGCCTTCCCCGCAGAACCCTCCACCTCCGAACTCTCCCCAGCCCCGGAGAAGGGGCAGGGATACCTCGCTGTGCTGGAAGCCGGGACAGCGCGAGGCAATTCAGCATCCTACAGCCGGATGGCCTCAACGTTCGGGGCCAGCAAAGCACCCTGCCCTGCGCACTACTGCAAAAGCAGGCTGAAGAAGGTTGCCATCCTACCAGAGCTGGAGGGGAAGAAACTGCAGTGAATATCACAGCAGGTACGCTGCCTGCAGCTGTTAGGTGCTACCGCTCAACGCCGTCCCAGGTAAGGAGTGCCGACACTTTCCTCAGCCTCACAGACCCCATGCGAGCCCAGGGACCTGGCCTCACTGATTTAGGGCTCCCATAGACGGGAATTTGCTCTCCGAGGAAATGCAGTCATTGCAATCAACCTTTCCTCCCCAAAACATCAGCTGGAACATGGATGGAACCAGAATGGGAAGCACCGAGCTCCATTACCCTGAAGCCCATGGACACAGACCCGGATGCGGTGGATGCTTTATTTCTCCTACACCATCCAAAAAAGCACCAACATCCCTCTGAGGCCGTATGGTAGTTTCACTCCTGGGCAGTGTGTCTTACTGAAAGGAATCTTTCCAACGAACCTCAGCTTCTCCTGATCCTCCTCCTCTTGAGTAAGAAAAGCCTTCCACTGGAAGTGGGCTATGATTTTACTCCGGTTGTGGATGACCACACATCTGTGATTTGACAGCGTGATGTAGGTCTTCCCAACTGCCAAGGAGTTTCTGTCCAGCCTGATGTTGACATCTTCAGCGGCTCCATGAAGGCTTGTGTGCGTATCTTCACCTAGAACAAAGCAAAAGGCAGACATTGCTCATCGCCCTTGCTGATGGGAGTACAAGGAACGGAGGAAACCACAGGGAACAGAAGTGTCACAGCTTTTAGCTGTGTGAGCAGTTCCACAGATCAATATATTTATTGCACCCCAAGAGCTGCAGGTGTACAGCATGAGGATGTCCTGGGCACCACCTTAAGCACCTTATTTCTGGGTGGGCTTGTAGACATTTATCCCCAAGGCAACACTATCTACAGGGAGACGTTTTCAGTGTGCCCAGGTGGCCTTTGGGTTGCCATCCCACCTGGGTCACAGGGAATTCTGCATCCAAAGTCATTCAGGTGACTCTGAGGAGGCCCCACCTCGGTCACGGCTCGCCCAGAGTCTCCTGCAAGCACGCCACCAGGGTTGTGTCTCTCCTGATCCCTTGTTGCCAACATGACAAGATGCCTGGGGCATGCAGGCAGAAGAGGGAGGTGAAGAGAAACAGGCAAAGTGACAGCCCACGGCAGGATGGGACGCAGATGAGAACTTCACCGTGTTGGAGCAGCAGTGCCCTCACTTGCTGTGGGTCTGTGAAGATATGTCAGAATGAGACCGGTGGGGCACGGCCCACACCAACCTGCCCATCACAGCCCTGCAAGCCCATTTCTTCTGCCTGGAGCCTGCTGGTGCCTATGCCTGAGCGTGCAAGTCTACACCGAGTATTCCCAAGCTGTCCCACAACCCGAGCGAGCACACCTTTGCTTTCCGCCTCAGACCGAGCTGAAGAGGAGAGAGTCCCTGGCTGCGCACAGCAGCCGATTAACGCCTGGAGTCTTGCTGGAGCACCTGCCAGCACTTCACCCTCCAGAAGAGACCCCCACCAAAGCGTCCCTCGCTGCCAGAGCTTCCAAACCTTCATTCTTCCTACCAAGCAACTCCCAGGAGTCAACTAAGCACAAACTTGAGCACCGAGCCTACTCTGCCTGTTGCAGGTGAGGGCCTCCCAGGTGAGAAGCAAACCCCAAACACGAGACATTCTCCATCGAAATGGCACTTCTGTGGAGCGTGTTTAAAGCCTCAGAGCCAGCCCCAGCTGAGAAGGGCAGCGACCCGGCCATCCCTGGAGAGCATCCCTCTGCCGAGGCAGAGCCTTCCCCTCGCTGCACGGGTTACAGCAAGGCAGCCAGGGGATGGACCTGCCTTTCCAAGGCTGCCACACAAAAGCACAAGGGGAGAGCTGGCTGCCCACTGGATGGACTCCTTAAACCCTAAGCCAGACACAATCTGGCAGTATCACAGTCGTGCCGGCAAAAAGAGCCCCCCCTCTCTTGGAGGGAGGTTGGAGAACGACTCACCCTTCAAACAGATCTCTGCAGCCATTCATTCATCTCCACACATGAAGAGTTCAGCCTTCGTGCCTGTATAACCTCGACTTCTCTGCTCTTAAGGGAGCCGAGGAGGAGTGGGAGGGATTCGTGGCCAGACACGAGTTATGTTGCGAGAAACAGCAACGTCTCCAGTGACTGGACAGCCTGCTTTCTGTAACAGACAACTCAGCGTACAAAAATAACCGAGGTTCAGAAGCGTTACAGAGGCAGGCGTGCTTTATAAGCTTGCCTTCCCCCTCCGCTGAATCCTCGGCATACGTTGGCAAGCAGAGGAAGCAGGACCCAAGAACTGGGAGACATGCACAGTGCTTCGAGCATGCACAACTCCGGTTCATGGAAACATGACCTCATGCTCTACGAGACAACTAACTACTGCAAAATAAACTCCACGAAAACTATCATGGTCTCACTGTCTAAACCCATGGCCACGTGGGTCTCGAAATAATGGGTATAGTTTTGATCTTCAAAGCCAAGCTGAAGCCTTTGAAATGTAATCATTCTTTCTGCCCTTCTCCAAAGTACAGAGCAGCTTCTATATGAAGACTGAACAGGATTCCTTAACCTAGAAATCACACAAGAGATAGGTAGGTTTGTAAGAGCACAAACGGCCTGGGAAAATCCGAAGGAGGAAAAATTTGTCACCATTTGTCGTAAAACAGGAACCCAAGGGCCTGAAATAGTATTAGTCAGAAATTACAGAAGTGTAGTACCAGCACTTTCCCAAAGAATATTCCTTCCTTTGGAACGTACTGCCATGGGAGCCTACAGACGCTCATAGCTACAAACCCACAAAGCAACTGGACAAAGGCTTGGAAGGTAAAACCATCAGAAGTGATTAAACAAAGATGAGAATAAAGCCTCTAGCACAGAAAAATGCTAACTCCAGGGCCCACGAGGCAGAAAGCACATGCACTGCCTGCTTCTACACGCTTTGCTGAGCATCCCCTACTGCTGCTCTCCTGGAGAGGAGCCGGGGACACAGACACACTTACGCTCCCGGCTGACACCAGCGTCCCCCAGGGAGAGACCAGCACGCAGCCACACAGAACAAGGGCACACTCAGCCTTTGCCCCTTACCTGCTCACTTGAAGCACCAAAACATGCAGAGGTTTTGAAAGAAAAGGGTTTAGAAAGAAAAGGGTTTAGAGGAGTCTGCAAAGCAAGTTTAACAGTCTTCTGCTTTGAAGGACGCAGAGCGTGGGCACCATGCAGTGTCCCGCACTTACCTGTGTCGTAGTGTACTGTCAGGGACCCGGAATAATCACCAGTCTTCTGTGGGTGGAAGTCCACTGTTACTTGCACGGCATCACCAATCCCAAGAGTCCCAGCAGAGGGATCGACAGAGAAAGGGCTGCAACACAGAGGCACATCAGGATTACTGTGGGACATTTGGGGACTATGTGGCTGTCTCGTTCACTCCAGCTCACCTGCGCAAGCAAGAAGCAAACAAACCACAGTCAGCAGAAGAAAAAGAGAACAGACAGTATCAGAAACTGAGCCACCAACTCGACTCCTGAAGAGCTCCAGCCCTCAGAACATCCTATGCTATAAAACGACCTCGTCTCCCCCATACCCTGCATCCAGTTCTCTGCAGCAAGGCTCAAGAGTCTGACTGCTAGCAATACGATCGGAGGAGGGTTTTTGAAGAGCACGGAGATGGTGAGGGTTATTTGCATGCACAGCTTGACACAGACTTCCTCAGGAATCCGTCTTTTCCTGCCACCTATACACCTCAAGAGATACAAATGTCAAGGCAGTGAGATTGCAGCCTGGAAATCAGACAGGGAGAAGAGAATTTCTTCTTGAAGACCAGAGAATAACTGGAGTTTAATTTGCAGAATTCAACTCTTTTTTTTTTTTTTTTTACCTTGAAAGCATCCTGGTTTTGCCTAAGAAAGGGCACATTTTAACAGTGTTTCAGTGAAAGCTGCTCTAAGCAAAGAAAAATCTCTACGAGTGCAAAGGCACATTAGAGTGATACAATAACAAGGGAACAAGACACAAAAGGAGTACCCATTTACAACCTGAACAATTAGATCTCTGGCTAAATGAAGCACCATCAGCAGGAGCGTATCGAGGCAAGTTTAACAGGAGCTTTTCGGTGTATTCACAAGCAATGCAATCTGGGGCTCCGGGTTGTAATCCAAGCTTGGTAACTGTTTGCTTGGCCCGCTGGAGGAATTCTGTGCAATGTGTTGGAAATAATTATGAAAACGTGTTGGTGTACTTTAGATTTAACACGAGCAATTATGATTTGTGGCCAGGTAAACAGCTCTCGGCTGACAGACACATAATTCAGTTCTTTAACGCTCAGGGAAAAGTCAGATGCAACATGCTCCTGAACAACAGCAGCTGGGCTTTGTGGCTCCTGTACAGCCCCACTTAGAAAGCAAAAGTTACTGGCTTTAGTGCTTTGCTGGTGGTCAATTTGTCACCTCAAAAACACCTTCCAGAGAGTTTCCCAGTGATTAGGGAATGCAGCACACAAAAATAATGAGAAAATCTGGAGCCATGCACGAGCTGAGCTTCATTCATGGAAGTAGTGACAGCTGATGACATTGCTGGAGTTCCTGCTCATTAAGGAGATATTGCTGCAATTAGGGGCCTGACCTGCTCCCCTGACAACAGCAAGAACATTGGCAGTGACTAATGGGGAAGCACTGGGCCTGCAATGTTCACGTGCTGGACCTGAGACACCTGGGAGGGAGGAGGAAAGCCAAGGCCCTGCCAGCCTCAGAACTGGATTGTTCTACATGGCCCTGCACCTGCACTGGGGGTTGTGCTTGGTTATACTGGGCAGGGCTCTGCTGGTGCTTGGCTAGCATCACTGCCTGCTGGGGGAAAGGCACAGAAAAATTCCCCCAACTTTTTTTTTTTTTTTCCTCCCCCCCCCCCCCGAAACATGGCCAGAACAGAAAAGCTGCTGGTTAAGGGCCACACTTCAGCACCACCTCCCATCCCATCCCCTTGTCTGCATACCCCTGCCCTCAGATAGCTGGGATGGGCATAACACTCCTGAGGATGACTTCAGGGGATGCCCGAGAAAGAAGGTATCTTCCCATCTTCAAATTATCAGAAGAAGAGGATCCCACCAAGGTCAGGACTCATTCTCAGGACTGAGAAACAGAGCACAAGTCAGACACCGCACCTCCTGCCTCCCACCCCACGCTGTACCCACGGGACAACTTTGTTACTGCTGTCGCAGGAGCTTGGTATCCCTCACATAGACCTGGTTCTCCAAGACCCAGAGGGATGCAAGGTCCATGCTTAACCTGAACTCTGAATTTCAGTCCACATCACTAAGCTGTTCCCTGCAGCCTACAGATAAGAGATGCTAAGGAAACGTCCCTGACACACTAATAGCCACATGAAAGCCACTGCCAAGAGATGAAGCTGGCAGGCTAAACTCTGGCCTTCTCTCCATTAATTGTGAGCTGTTCTTTAAGATAATCCTTTTCCTGTTAGATCTACCCTGTTAGTGAATCACTACTGCTCCTGAAAAAACAGGAAACATAAGGTTTGGAGGTTTTTTAACAGCTTCTTTTCTGACATCCTTTTTAACTACGTCCATTTGTACGTTTGCTTTGTTGTACAACATCTAAACTGTCACAGGTCCAGATCTCCCAGCGGTGCCTTGCAATCCCCAGCTTGTATAAACTCCTCTAGCCACACCAGCCTGAGGGAGACCTTCCCGCCAGAACCTGCTGAGATCTTGCCCGTTACTGCCCTGCAGAAAGGGAGCAACACCAGACTAGTAAGCAATTTCATACGGATATGTTCTGGCATCTGTTGTCCTGTCCTTGTACATCCTGTGGTAACTCTCCAATCCCACACCTCGATGTCGTATAGGGGTACTACAGGGGGCTCCTAGCACTGCACCTTGTAGCATCATTTCCTGAGCTTTCAGAGCCTGATGGGCCATTCCTTAATGTATCTTCTCAGACGGATCCTCTCTGGCGCCATAGCACAGCGTAGCACAAGGTCTGTAACGTCAGGAAAAGGCAGTGCTGCGCTGAGATCTGCTTCCAGACGCCATTTTCAACTGAAACATACTGGAATGACATTTATCTCCCTGAATGCCATGGAGAAGAAACTCGTTATCCAGCCTTAACAATGAGAACGACAGGAAGAGACTTTCTATATTTACACTAGTACTGCTCTGACTCTCCAGCCTACTTGTCACGCCAGCTGGGAGGCCACTTCTTTTCTGCTGGGGTTGCTGGAGCCACTGAGCTCACCTGGGACCTCGGGGCAGGTACCTGAGCAACTTCTCACAGCACAAGCAGCAGGGAACCCACTGTCACACAGTGCAGTCCCCAGCACTGGCTGGAAGAACCGCTCCTGGCACACCATGGCCTCATCGCACAGGGAGAAAGAACGTGGGGGTTCTGCTCTCGGGCTGCAAGGGGATGTGCTGACCTGGTCAAGAGGGGGGAACACTTGGATTCTGAGTGGGGGATACAAGCTTGGGGCACTACGGTCCAGATACTGGAGGGCTGGGCTGCCATTCACTGGGACACAGCAGAACTGCATGCAGCCGAGGGATGGGAAATGCAGCCACCTGTATTTGGGGTGGAAGAATCCCTGGCAGTACAGGCTGGAGGGCACAAAAGCCTTTCTACGGAAAGGGAGCTTAGAGGCTGCAGCACAGGACATACAGGGAGATGCTGGGATAAAGGGCTTTGCACAGCCTGGAGGAGGACAGAGCAAGGCTGGTATTACCCGATCTTACTTCTCATGTTGTGTGCACACCCGACTGAACTTTGACACTGGTCTTGCTTTGAGCGCCGTGTTTGGTCAGATGATCTCCAGAGGTCCCTTCCAAAGTTATTCTGAGTTTCTCTTCTCCATCAGCCCAATTCCATTTCACATATAGCCCCCAAATTTCTCATATTTCCTATACATTTGTGCATATATCCAAGCAGATGGTAGACAGACAGGCATTGGAGGAACTCAACCTCTAAGAAAGTTCCCAATGAAGAATCCATTATGACATTTTGCTGAACACTTAAAGCAAAAAAAATAAAAACAGCAGAAACACAGGAACTTCAGAGTATTTAAAAAGAAATCTGAATGAAAGTGGAGGCGACTTCATTAGAATAAAACGCTGCTTATACTCAAAGATTTAAATCATCAGTTTGAAATTTCAAACTGGCTTTCAAAAATTCGTAATGAAATGGAAGAGATGACTGATGCCTTCAGCTGACATGGGAAATCTTACCAGCTTTTGATCTCTGCACACACACAATCCAGTTATTCAGAACTGTACTTTTTTGTGTGTCGTATGAAATAAAGCTTTTGTAACACTTCCCATCTCTCTGTTGCAAATCAGGACTGAAAAATTTAATTGCTGAAGTTCAGCATAAAATCCGTATCAAGCAGGATTCAACACACGCTGGATCACTCAACAGAATAGTTGGCAAGGACATTGCCAAGAGATGCCAGACACGACTGGGTATCTGTTTTGGTGGTGACGACTAGATCTGGAAATCCCAGAGGGAAGCTGTACAGGGATTTACAAGGTCCTGCCTACGTATTTCCACAGTGAAAAGCAGCAGCCTGCTTGAATAGCATCCTGGAAGCTTCCATAGCCTTGCCAGGCTTTGGTAGGAGCCTCTTGGACCTTCACGCTTCCCAGGAGAAAGAGCAAAGAGCCTTCTCTCGACCCCTGTTTTCCTGGGGAAGAAACTGAAGCAACTCAGGTGCACTAAGGCAGACGGCACGTCTTTGCTGTGTTCTGGACCTCAGCTCCTGCACCAAGACCTCTGGGACCAAGCAACTCGGAGCTAACTACCAGCCAGCTGAACTGGTTTCCTTGCAGGTGCAGTTCAGCAAACTGGAAAAACAGTGACTGTCTTCTCAGACCAACAGGAACAGTACAGGCTGTCCACAACGCCGCACACATCAGGCACTTGACCAGGAGACTGCCCAAATACCACGTGCTTGTGGCCTCCCAAGGAACGCGTATATTTGGCCAACAGGGCCACATAACCATTTCAGAAGGTACTGAGGATCAAGGAGGTTGGTGGTGGCTACTACAGCATGCTAGAGCACTTTCCAGGAGATCTGAGAGAGACAAAGCTCTACAAGAGGCTCCCAACCCACGCACCAGGTATTTGCTGCACCTTTGGCCTGTGCCCCCGCTGTAAGGCATTCCTCTTTGGGGCTGTAGTGCAGCTTTGAAGCCACTGCCAGCTCATCTCCACTTACAAGCTCATTCTGCTGAAGAATATTGGATCCCAGGGACCAGATCAAACCTACTGGAAAACCAGGTCCTGGACCACACCCTGTTTTTGTCAGGGTCTCGATACCAATTGCTTTGATCTACAATCTCTGATTGCACTTGCTACTCTAGACAAAGCTGCTGATAAATTCTTAAATGTCTCTTCCACCAGCTCAGAGCTTGCCCATTTCTTAACACTGCCCTTGGTCTGCAGGAACTGAGCTCCTAGAGCTGTCGTCTGCCCCGCAGGATCTTCCACAGCCCAAGGGCAGTCCAGCTGCCTTCTTACAATTGCTCTTTCAGTCTAACAGAATCAGTCTTGCACGACTGTGCTCTGAAGACACCGTTGCACTATAAAACTCCACTCTGCAGCTTGCAGGGTTTTAGCAGAGGTTGCGCCATGCTTCAAACACTATAATCAACAGCAAAACCCATGTGCCCTGCCCATCTCCAGCCACGACAGCAGCATGGCAGCTCAGGTGCTCCGGTTCCTTTTTGTTGCTGTTTTCCAACTATATTATCACGCCACAGTGTTTTGCACAAAAAAAGATGAGCTCCCTACCTCTGCGTGCTGATGCAGTAGCGGGCCTCCCGGTTACCAACATTGCGAACCAGCAGCGTTTTCTGGGTGCTGTACTTGACTGGACAGGCTGAGAAGTTCACCTGGTCGGGGAAGTCCAGGATAGCTCGGGCACCTATAGCTCGGATTGGCACAACAAACTTCTCCCTTTCTGTGATGCAGATGAGCTCGTGGAAATAATCCTGCAGGGAAAGAAACAATCTCAGCACAATGCATTTAGCACCATTCCCACGGCAGAAGAAAAACTGCTGTTTTCTAGGACTGTTGCAGTAGCGTTCAATAACGGAATAATAGTACCTTTTACCTTCATGACCTTTCATTCCAGCATGACTTGCACACAGTTGTTAACTTGCAAAGAAGAAACAAGCCCACTGATTCACCCGCTTTCGCAGCAAGCTGGCAGCACCACAATTATCTGATGCTTTGATTCCGAGGCACCAAAACAGAGTCGCTTCACGCAAGGGATCACAGCACTAATGGAACCTGCTTCAATCACCACCGCAGACTGTTGGAAGCACTACTGAGAACCCAGCTGTGCCACAGCACTAACTTCAAAGCCAGCAACGCGGCGACCTCGTTGAAGCTTGGCAGGGGATGCTCAGGTACACTTTCAAAAGGACTTCAGCACATACGTGATCAACGGTCAGTCGCTGGGGAAATGCTTCACAAGCTGGACACGGTAATTGCTGCGATGCCAGCTGAGTGTAGGGTACAGCTGTATTTCTCACCCGCTCCCACAGCCTTACAGGGCCAAGGCTGGGGACACGCACCCTTCAAAAGCCATCTGACCCATCTCCCCACACCAGAGCCGGCTCAGCTCCAGACCCAAACTGTTTTTGCAAGAGGTTTCACAGGTACTTGAAGCACTAACAGTTCCACCCCTGCCCTCAGCAGCCTACGCCAGCTCTGCACTGCAATTCAAGAGAGTTCTTCCTCTGCCTCATCTCAGTTTCCCTTGACATCTCACCCAGCCCCAGGGGACACAGAGACAGCTTTGGCTGATGCCTTAATCGAACCCCTCTGTAAAGTCTGTTCTAGAGGAGTAAGTGACGGGGTGCCTGGTTAGCACACCCACCCCAGGCAGGCGGCATCGGGAGCTGCACACGGGGGACACTCAGACACCCCACCAGAGCAAAGCCGGCTGTGCAGTCCCAGCCACTGGCTCGTTCAGAACAGAGCCAGGCAATCCCCCCCGCGCCCCGGCTGCCTGGCGTTTAGCAGCAGGAAGGCAAATCAAATTACCAAAAGCATTTTACTGTAGGGATGAGCAGAGCAGACTCCAGATGTATGGCATGGCGTCGCTGCGCTGGAACTATCACCTTGCCCCCACTGAAATCAGTGGTAAAGCTGCTGCCATAGGGCCAGGAGCCATTACCCCCAGCAGCGCTCTTGTTGATGAGCTGATCAAAGCTCTGCTTCTCATCAGTCACTCGCTGCCCTGATTTTTGCCCTGGTGCTGTTAACTCATTTGATATTCTTGTAATTGTTGAAGCAGCAAGCACTTTGATTTAGGAACCGCACACAGCAGCAAACTCCCTTCAGCAGAACTGATCCGGATTCCTCCGCGGTTGGGATTTCCTGCTCCCATCCCCATCCCCTCCTGGAAGGGCCCTAAGGCAGCCAGCCGTGGCACAGACACGTACCCAGTGCTCCAACACAACAGCTGACACCCAGCGCCTCACCCACCACCCAGCGCCTCACCCACCACTAAGGTTGACAAAACAGATGCTGCCCCATCCAAGGCACAAAGAATAAAGAAGGATCTCTTCTTCTAGACATCTCAAACAGTCACCCTACAAACTGCACAAGGGCTTTTGCTTTTCCTATTTGGAAGGTAAAATACTAGCAAGGGAACTGCAGCAAGCAACCTGCAGGATTTAACATCATATTCCAGGCAAGGGTTTCATCTTCAGCAAGTCTTTCTGAATTAGCAAGTTTGTACTCAATCTTGCAGCCCAAGCCCTCTAAAATAAAAGCTACGGGCAGCCCATATGACTTTAAAGCACCCATTACCTCCTGGGTACTTCACCTCCCAGACTGTTCAGATGCTCAGAAACTGCATTAGCAAATGGAGAGTGCCATTTGCTTTTGCTGTTGTTGTTATTTCGGCCACATTACTGTAACAAAGGCAAATCCAATTGAAAGCTACCTGCCTTAGTCTTGGCATGCCATATTTACTTATCTCTCTCTTCCAGATGCCAGGTAGACAGAGGAGGATGCAAGTTCAGATCAGCAGGGAGATAAAAAAAAAGGAACTTAAAACAACTGGAGGTATTTGAGGAAAGTAAAAGGAAGTAATTGTCAAGTCGTTGTCATTGCTAAGGAGCAAATGGATGACAGCAAGGCAATTAAGAGCCCAAGAAATAAATCCCCCCCTCCCCCAAAAGCAAGCACAGGCAACCTTCCCAGCTCCTTTGCTGGTGAGGGGCACCGGGACAACCTGCACAGCAACGCACAAGGAAAGGGAATTCTTTCTCCAGGGACCTGAGGGCAAGGCTAAAGAAGCAAGGATTTGGTTTCACAGAGACAACCACGACCTTGGGAGAGAAAGCTGCCTCTCACCATTCATGCAGATGCACATCATGTCCCAAGCCCCTTCTCCAGGGACACCGTGGAACATGGCATCCCGTGCAAGGCTTGACTCAGCACTTCAGAGCGGGCTGACCCTTCAGCCACGCTCTACCACCCCACCAAAGTGGGACCTTGCACCAGGCTGAATGCAGCGTCAGCCCAAACAGGGCGAAACCCAAGGCAGGAGGGGTGCTAGGCAGAAGCTGGCTGTTTGTGTCGCTGTGGACCCATGGTCCCTTAAGCTTTTGAAAGCTGAATTGCCCCCCTGGGTGGGGAACGGGTTGCAGTCTCCACTGCAGCACTGCCTCGTGCTACCTGGACACTAACTCTGCTACACACTTGCTTACAGCCTGGGCAACTGTTGAGACCAGTTCAAAATCTTGTTCTGCTTCGCAACTACAAACCCTTAGCAGACTGTTTAAGACCACGTTTCTAAATAAACGTGCCTGGATGACAGAGGGGTTGCATCCCATCTATGCTCTAAAGTTTGTTGTGTTTAGACACAGCTTCAGGCTACAGATTTTCATGAAAACATGACTACATCCTTCATACAACTCCCCTCTCCATTGCAAGGATGGCAGACAGTTGTACGATGGTTCCCCTTCTCTCACACCCCTTTGACAAGCAGTAAATTACAAGCTCTGGCCTTCCAGGTATCGCCACTGGCATCTGAACTGGCACCCGCTGGAACTGAAGCAGCTGCTCATCTCTGATGCTGTTTCAGGCTCTCTGCAAACTCAGGGGCTAACGGTAATACTGCCACAGTGATATCAACCTTAGCTGCCCACAACACCACACTCGGATGTCAGATTTCCTGCATAACCCATCCTAAATCCTGCACTGAATTCCTTGCAGCAGACGACTTGCACAGAAAAGATCCTTGTAGCATGAGGTCACACGGCAAGCCAAGCAGGGAAAGCTCCCGCTGAAACCCTGATATCAAAGGCTGGAAAATAAGGGCCATGACCAGAGAGGAGGGACCGGAGGATGAAGATACAGTCGCAGGAGAAGGGGGTGCCCCTGCACCTGCCCCCCTCAGCTGCCGGTTCGCAGCACTCTGAAATGAGTCGCTTAGCTCCAGGTTCATTTATCACCGGGCCATTTGCCTTGGTCTTCTGCCCCTTTCCTCCCCACACGAGCCATCTTGAAAGTATACTTGGAATAGCTTCTGGGCGCTACAAAGCATCTAACAGGGCTGCGCTGAATTGTAAAGGACTTCATTTCAGTCATGCAATAACTCGCTGTCCTGTCGTATTTCATAGTAATCAATGTGCATTAATTCAGTCTCCACCGAGCATCAGTAATGAATTTCACAAACCTCACAGACTGAACTTGCATTGCCTGAAAACAGTGCACTGCTACAGTGAAAAGAGCAAGACGACAACACGGAATAAGCTGTGCTATGTTTTTATGTGCTTCTTACTTCCTTCTTCCTCCACAATAAACTATTAATAAGCCTGTAGGATGCACAAATGGAAGTATTTCTGTCTGTTGTTTATCTGCCAGTCAGTGCCACAATGGTTTCCAATTCAGCAGAGGCCGTCAGACCGTAATGCAAGAACACGTGGGAACAGGGGCTGGCACAAGAACACCCACGCTGTACAACTGGAGCCATACAACAGAAACGTGCAAATCAGAAGCAGCAAGAGTAACAAATTGGAAATGTTGCCCAGCAGAAAAATTAGCAGTTCATTTATAACACAAGTGCCAATAAACCAAGAGGCACACCAGCTGTTTATTTATTTTCTGACAGTCCAATCACGTGGCACATTCCCAAATGACTGCCAGACAGCAGGAAACTGCTCATTTTCCAAGAAAGGGCTACGTGGCACACAGCATTTCAGCCACCAACAGCTCACATGGCCCTAGTACTTAAGGCTTGGCCACAACTGTACTCCTTTGATTCAGGAGTGACTTCACTGAAGTCAGACTTACCCCAGGGAAGAACAGATTCAAAGCAAGAGAATTATACAAACCAACTCCCCATCAGGAAGACCCGCATCCCAGTTCACTGGGTTACCCACAGTCCCTGTGGATCGTGCAGCATCAGGGATGTAGAGGTTGTTCAAAGGCAGCACTCCTGAGCCTTCCACAATTAACACACAGATACTCTGCAGGCAAGCAACTGCAAGCCCAGCACAGGTGGCTTTACGGAACCATTTCCCGAAGCCTGCCTCTTGGCTAAGGGCTTTGCAAGGTGCTCTGCACCTCCTGACCACGCTGTGGATGCATTTCTAGCTCAGCTACAGCACTCTGGCACTCCGCTGACTCACGCTCCATCAAGTATGAGCCAAAACACTCCGTTTGTACAACATTCTGGTTCTGCTGTACAATCCCCTTGTGCTCCTCACCAAGCAGCCCACATCCCTCCCCCAATGCCCTGCGAGGAGCACAAAACCCAGGTCAGCAGAAACTGCCGTGGTGTCGCTGAAGCTGTGCAGAGGACCTCGCTGGCACAGCTCCCTAATGCCACACACTCACCAGTTCAAGGGCAAGACAAGGGACAAAGTACTGGACATGAGTGCTCCTGGGGGTTCTCTCACCCTACTTCTATTTGGGGTGATGTTCATCTGTTGCTCTGCTGCTTCTCTCTAGCTGAAGAGCAGCAATTTGCCCTTCATGGGAACCGATTTACTTCCACCCCAAAAATGAATGCTCATGAATACTAATAAATCACATTTTAAAGGAAGCAGCGTCCCCTGCAAAGCCTACCTCGGTGAGGTTAAGCTCTTATGTCACTTGGGCAGTATGGAGAACTGCCCTAGGCCAAGGTCATTTTAACCTTCCATACGAATGATGTAAAACCATTTCTCAGTCCCTCCCCAAAGCAACAGATCATTTCACAAGCTCAGGGAGCCAGGGGCCGCAGGGCATTTCCTCTTTAGTTTGCTACAGCCACGCTGTTTGAGGATAGGACAGGGCATTAAACTAAATCTAAGCAGCAAACAGAAGATGAGAGAACAGCTGTGCCCAAAGGGATCCTGCGCCTCTGGCCTGGCGCAGAAGCATCAGCTGGCTCAGAGCTATCCCCTAACCTCGCCTCGCCCACACAGCCACACAAAGAACCCTGCCAAGAGGCAGCAGAGTGCTGCTGGAAAGAGTCAGCCTGGCTGTATGCCCCTGCAATGCTTCCTCCCTTCCATGCCGTGTGCTAAACCCTTCTGCATTAAGAAGCCTCCAGACAACACTGTCACCCCTTCACATCACGGCACCGTGCCAGGCTTGCCAGAGCCACAGCACCGATGTTCCAACCTCCAAGCAAAAGCATGGCACATGGGGCAGGGAATAGGTGCCAGCTGACACAGCAGCCACAGCCACATGCACACAGCCACAGCCACACCAGCGTGACTGCCCAAAGGCTCCGGGGTAAGTGTCTGCCTGCAGATTCTACCTGCCCCTTCAATGCCTGGGTGTGCTCCAGATGTCTCTGTCATCTGCAGCACACCGGCCCCCTGCTGATTAAAGACATCTAGAGCTCAGTGCGGCTGTGCCAGGCTGGCTCCCCGCCACGAGCACATCTTCTCCCCTAGAATCACAGCTGGAGCACAGGCAGGCAAGTATCCTCAGGGGCAGCACAGCGGCAAGGCTGGAACACAGAGGGTATGAAAAAGCATCACCTTCGCTCCAGCCCAGGGTGAGGCAGGGAACTGGTTGCCAGATGGGAAAGAGGAAAGCTCTCTGCATCTATTCACTCCTCTAGTATTTTCTATCATAATTAAGCCCCTAACACTGAGTAGAGAGGTGGGATGGCTAAACATCAACACTCCTCCCGGCCATCTTCCTACTGTCCCACGTGCACCTTCCCCTGCAAACGCCCAGGAAAACACGGGGAGGGAATGCACAGCCCGTCAGTCCCTGCTGCGGTGGCATCGCATGGTGCTGCCAGCCAGGATGTGACCAGCCGCAGGCTGCCTGACCACAGCCTAGAGCAAACCTTGCAGCACGGCACGGGCTATAACCAGTGTGCAAGGAAAGTGCCGGCTTCAGACAGAACGTTCCACTGTCTCACTGCTGTGTCCAACGTGATACACATCCCAGTGACTCCAGTTTTCAAAAGTGGTGGTCCTCACTCTGATCAGGCTCAACTTCACGTCCTCCAAACAACAGGTCAATTTTAAATAGGCTTTTGTATTTATAATTATCAGAGCAAACCCATAACCATACAGCAACGGACAGATATTAGCAGTGCCGCAAAACCCACAGCAGACGCCCTGTTCTGAACCCAGCCCCGCAGGTTCGCCTCCCGCTGAAGGCACCTGTCTCTTGGGACCTCCAGTCTCACCTTGTTCTCATTGGGGGTGAAAACGATGTGGAAAGTCACAAGCATGCCAGGCGGTACTTTGCGGCACACGGCATGGTGGCTGATCAACTTGAAATAAGGTGACCTCTCCAAGGTGACCTTCAGCAGCTGAGGAACCTGCAGAAAAGGTAAGAAAGTATGATTTTGCAGCTTGTGGAAACAGGAGCAGAAGAGACCTGCCAACAGCCTTCCTTAACCACCTTTCCAAAGCACTTTTAGCTCTGGAGGTACGTGCACATAATACACAAGAGTCAACATTAATCCCTTCTGCCTGGGCAAAATAGCTCAAGGCCAGAGGCAGCAGGGCAATGAAGGAAGGGCCAAGCAGGGAAGACACCAGCAGCACCGAGATATAATATCTGAATCAAGCCACCCGTGTATTCAACAGGCCCAAAGAACCTGCCGGCTTCTGCCCATACACATCCAGGCAGTCATGCCCCTAGAAGGGGACTGTGTTGTCTGAAAGCCAAACAGTACGTGTTAATCCTGGGGGAAGAAATGCACTTTAACGTGCTGGGTTTGAGCAGGGCACTCAAGCTGCAGTGCTAGAGTCATGCATGCAGACCAGCAAGAGGAGGAGACCACACATACTGTGGCCTCACTGGGAATAAAAGCAAGCCTGAAGAGCAAAAGGAGGAACATGGGAAGACAAAGCGACAACCCCACAAACAGAGGATGGCTAGGAAAATTCACAGGGAGCTGTAAAGAAGCAAGGGAGAAGCACAATACGCTACAAGGAAAGGCTGATGCAGAGGATGAGAGCCAGCAACTTGGCAAAGTGATGGAAAGCCAGGCAACCCCCCAGGCTGTGGCTATCAACTATGGGCTCCAAAGGCATCTTCTGCCTCGAGATACATGACCGGCACTGACTGCCGCTGGAGTCTCAGTTTTAAAAGCCAACCTCTGCTCTCCGGAGGCTCCTGCTGCCTGTGACCGTAGCCAGGCAGCTGCCAGCGCAGGCAAGCCAGATCCCTGGGGATCCCTGCCCACCCCCAGCAGTCCCTGCAGGCACCCTGCTGCACGGTTCTGCCCTCTGGGACACCACCAGCACACAGACAGCACGCAGGCATTTCTCGACCCCTGAGCACCAAATCTCAAAGTCTAAAGCAGGTGATTTGGACTCACGGGCAGCTTCACTGACAAACAACAACCCCACAGGAGGCTTGGAAAAAATGGAGGCTTGTTCTGCACCACCCACCCGAGCCTGGTAACCCATGGCCCAGGCAGTCCTGAACTCTCCAAACGCCCTTGGAACCCAGCAATGTCCTGGGGCAGCGGGTTCCAGGAGCCAGTTTCACAGCGCACACAAGCAGTTTGGTCACCAAGTCCCTTAGGAGAGGAGCACGTGTGGCTAAGACCTTCAGCAAAAGCCACCCAGAACACCTGAGGGTGCTGAGGAACAGCCTGAAGACAGAAAAGCAATTGTACAACACAGGTGAGAGCAGTAAGTATATAGCGAAGCACTTCTGTAGTTGCACCATTACAGAGCCTCTATTTGGAATACATTTTGCTGTCAGCTGGATTTTTAGGGGGCAAACAACTTCAGGCTGCCATGCAGTATAAGATTCAGAAGAATCTGGGAAACCAGCGCGAAAACTCTGAGACAGAGCACAACACTGCTCTTCTCCAGGACATTGCCAAAAGCCAACAAAATTAGAATAGAACACCCTCTCAGGATTATCATCTCTACCTTTCTGTATTTAGAACATACCAAGGATTTTCCTTAGAGCTAATCCTACTTTTACACCCACGCTCTCCAATGGCTGAGGTCTTACCGGCTTCAAAACTAGTTCGGTTTGGAAAAATCCCACATTCACACACTGCCTCCCCCTTTACAGGGCACGTAAACCCCAAGGTGCAGCTGGACAAGTTTATTATTCCTTACTGGGAAGGGCAGAAATGTTATGCAGATGTTCTTTTCCACCTGAGGAAGCATGAACAGAGCAAATCAACTGTTTGCCTGTTGGCTGGTACTTGGCAAAGATAACCATTTTGAGGTGCTGCATGGATAATGGAGCAGCTGAAGCCAAAAGACTCAGTGGGAACGAAGCAGAGAGTAGGAAGAGAGAAACTGAGGCACATTTTAATTGGGAAGAAGATACCTACAGCAAGGGGTGCCCAAACCCCAGTGTAGACCACACCAGTGGCATTCCCTGGGTGCAGGCACCCATGCCACACCTTATCCACGTTCCCAAGTTAAATGCCAGACCAGGAATGGTGCAGTACTCTCCAGGAATAACTGAGGGACCACACACGCATCCTTCCCAGCCAAAGGGTCTTCCCTTTTCACCCACATCCCTGTCAAAACCTGTTCTCTCAGGAAATACTTGGACTTCTCCCGCTGTCCTTCCACTCGCTGCCTTGGCAGCTTTTTTTTGTTGTCCACCTGTTTGTCCCCCCCAGCAGGTAAATCTGGAAATCTGGGCGGAATTCACCGGCTCTTGCGCACACTTCCATCTTCCCATCCCACCCTCCCCTCACACATACCTCTTATTCCTCATTACAAAAGAGTATCCTTAATTACACCTCTCTTCCTGACCTTTCTCTGCTGCCAGTGCACTTACTGCTACAGATCAAGAGAAACCCTTGCGTGTAGGAAAGTGCGCAGTGAGAGAACACCGAGCTCAGCTCCTTTCCTCCCTCTGCCTTCGCCCACCAGCTTGCTCTTGGCACATGCCTCATTCCAGCAAATGTTTCCCCAACTGAAATTCAAAAGGTCTCAATTTCCCTCTTTACAGTGGAACAAAACTGCTGACATTTTCCAACTTTTCCATTTGCAGCTTTCTTGGGAAATCTCAAAATGATCAGGTTTTTCAAGCAAAGGTGGAGACCTCCGAGGGCACTTGACTCTGAACGTGCTGTGGCTCTCCAAAGGGGAAGCAGAGCGTCACATTGCCTCAGAAAAACCTGAGCAGAACCCAATTAAGCTTAGCAGGAGCCTGAAGCGGCACCTAAAGGCCTCCCACTGCTTCTGCTACATCAGTCTGTTTCCACTGCTGTTTCAAACCACCTTTCCTGAAGCGCTGTTACCACTAATTATAACTTACTCCAGCATAAAGCGGAGAAGACTCAACCCCCGAGCTCTGACAGCCCGTTCAGCTCTCTGTGCAGCTCACCCAGAGGCAGAGCTGCCCTGTGGAAACCAAGATTAACCACGGAGCCACCAGGACGCGGTGCACACTCGAGGGAAAGCACGAGGGCAGGGAAGAACTGTACAGCCCTCAACATTCCCAGCCATCCAGGGCTTTCAGGGAGAAGGATGCTGACTAGAAAAGCTCCTTTCGGTTAGGGACTACCAACACACAGCCAAAACCAGGGCGAGAAACCTCAGCATGGCAAGATTTCCACCATCTTGCAAAATAAAGGTGGCGAGACATTTTACTCCGGATGTGCTGTGCTGCAGCAGGTGACTGGCTGTGCTGTGCACCGCGCGGATGACACTGCTCTCCAGTTCCAGCACAGGGTTAAACTTCCACATCCCAGCACTTACCTTGTCCTCGTTCCTCAGAGTCAGTGGCACTTCATAGACCTCATCGGGGATGTAGCTCTGGAATACCACCTCTGACGGGAAAGGCTGGAACGAGCGCTGTCTCGGGGAAGGTGCCGAGAACTGCAGATGCAAAACAGAGTTTCAGCCGCTGGGAGAAAGATTCATCAATCAGAGAATACTACATCGGTCCCCAGTGAAGTACAGTCTCCCGGTGAGTACGCCTGCCCAGCTCACGCCAGGGGAACGGCAGCTCACCCACCTGTGCTCTGAGCAGATCAAATGTTTCTGGGCCACACTGAGCAGGCTCAAGCGAGCAGCTCTTTTGCTGGCCGTTTCTCCAGGTTTCCTGCTCCAAAAGGCAAGGCAGCGCTTACCTCCGGCAGAGCCCTGGGCTAACACGGTCACACCGCTCCAGAGCACTTACTGCGAGAGCCGTAAGCACTCGTGCAGCAAGTGAAAGCCAAGCATTTACAGGAGACTCCACGGGAAACAGTTTGGGGATTATCTTTACCCTGAGACAGTGACCAAGTCCAACCCATCCTCAAATCTCTTTTTTGATACACAGCCTAGAAACCATGAGGAAGAGAAGACAGGCCAAAAAGGAACACCGCCGTTAAGAAAGCAACAGATGAGGTGATAAGGTTCAGCTCCTTCCCCAGCACTACTGCGCAACTTGAATAGGGCTGGACTTGGCATCTCCTTTTCCCATGAGCTTTCAACGGATGCTTCATTACAGTCCATTATTGCCACGTCAGTTAATACCACTACAGAAGCGTGCCTGACGACACACAGAAACAGCAAACGCTTACGGCGCAGAGGCATTACTTGGAGAAAATCCCTCCCTGCTTTGTCTCCCCCCTTCCAGCTGAACTCTTCGCACTCACAAGACACAGGCACGTCTCCTGCTTCTGCACAGGAGTCAGGGTCGTGCTGAAGCCAGCAGCCACAGCACACGGCCAGTTCTGTGTGCGCTCGTCCGAGGCGTTCCCAACCTCACGTGCTGTCTAAGGCAATCCCCAACCAATTTGTTACAGGTCTCTTGCTGGCACTTTTCCACTCAACAGCCTACCTCAGTCATCTACCCACTTGGAACGTGCGTTCTACTAAGCAGATGTGTAAGAAGAGCAGCTTTCAACGTACATGTAAGCAAACACTGATCCAGATAAAGCACACCCGCTCCCCTCTGCCCAGCGCCATTCCCCTGTGTACCTGGCAGCCTGCAAAATCTAACACCCTGTAAGGGTCCCACTCGTCGTTCCAACCCAAAGCATTCATGCAATTGCTTGAGCTACACCTTGAAGAGTTACCGTAGGCCCTCAGCCCTCAAAGACCAACGCTGCCACCATTGAGGCCATCCGATGACCCCAAGCGTTTGACAGAGACTACACCAGACCAAGGGCTGCCTATTTCAGCAGGAGGGTGGGAAATTGCAAGCTTGCATTCTTGTGTCCCCCCCCAGCCTTTCTCCAGGATCATGCTTTAGCCACAGTAGCTCGTCTCCAGCAAAAGCCACCAACTTCAGCAGAGGTGATTTATATGGGCTTAGTGCAGGCCAGGACTTCAACAGCTCACTGGGGGAAAACATTTCACCTTTCCCCCAGCAGAAGGAACGCCACCACCACCAGCAGCAGTTTGAAACGACAAACTGCCACCAAAGTATTTAGATAAGCTGGAGGCAAGCCTGTCACAAGCATAGGCCCACTTCAAATGTCACGTCAAACAGCAAGGAAAAGGGCAAGAAAAGGCTACCTTATGACGGGAGGCTTCGCTCACGTCGAGAAGCTGGGTAATCTGGGGCCGCCGCATCTCCCGAGTGCTGGCCAGCCTCTGCTTGGTGCTAAGAGTCATCTCCTTCAGGAAGGCAGAGGGAGTCAGCTGAAATGCAAAACACCAGCAAGAGCTACAGAAATGCCTTCATTCAGAAAGGCTTTTCTTGTGCAAGAGCCACTGATGAATAATTTGTGATCACAGCCACTAGGATAGTCCTGGAAGTCCCATAATTACCCGCTGAAATATTTAACATCAGTAAATTAATGATAGAGAGCGGAATACACACGCTCCAACCAAGTGGCTCTGTCCCAGTAGCTTCTCCTTTGTGATTTGATGTGACATGTTGGGGGATTTGGCTCTTCAGGCATTTGTTTCCTCTTCAGATTTGCTGGATTGAGCCAGTGACCTTTGAAGAAGGTCGGGAGGAGTTACCAGCAACCCCCTAACTCCATCCTTGCACAACGCTTACAACCACCACACGTGTGGAGACGTCACTGCTGGGTGAGTCAGAGGAAAGCAGAGAAGCAGTGTTGTGCCAAAACTGAGGTGGAGAGGAATGGCTCCAGGTTTTAGTTATCTCTTTTGAATTAGCACTTGTTTTCTCTGTTCTGGCCTCCGAGACCTCTCCACAGAAGTATGCAGAGAGATCTCCTCGACAGAGCCTCAGCGCCAGGTCGCCTTCAGTCAGGTGAGCTCTGGTCAGCAAAGGACATCTGAGGATGGGGAGGAGGAACTGCCCTGACTCTGCTGCTGTCTGCAGCGCTGGGTCTGTGCTCCACAGGGGATACGGGACAGAACAACTGTTTTGGAACCTGTTCCATCTGGGACCAGCCATACCTCTCGAAACCTTCAGGCAGAGTTTGAGCAGCCCACCACATGCCCAGCTGCCTGGAGGGCAGGTATGGTCAGAGCAGCGCTGGCAAGCATCCCGACGTGACAAAACATTGCTGCCCACACAAAGGGGACAGAACGAAGCACACGCTCATGCTTCAGCTATTCCGGTGCAATGCCCGGTACGTCCATTTAAATTGGCTCCGGTGGCACATCCAGACAGACTCTGGGCTTGCCCTGAAGCAGCACACAGTCCATCCCCTACTGCACCATGATCGCCACCTCCGACAGAAGCACGGCAGCAGAGAGACGGGGAGGTGGTGTCCAGCTTCACAGTGCGGCCAGACAACAGGAGGGGCAGGTAGAGGAAGGACGTGGGGGCAGTTTCCAGCCTTACACAGCTCCTACCTGGCCGCAGCAGGTACTTACAGCTGCAGGCTTCTCCGTCTCTCTGACTAGCTTCGGATTACGAGGCACTACCACTTGGCTCGGGAATCCACCAGCCATCCTGGAGGACCCCGTGAACCAGCAGGGCTTTCCAGTGGCCATGCCTCAGTTGACCTGCAAGGAACAACAACAGGACTTTGAAAATCCAGAATGCCCTTCATGGCAGACCCAAAGGAGACAGCTGTGTCTCCGGGTTGTGGCATCCTTCATAACTGCGGCCTCCCCACCCTGTCTCATAATTAGACCATGTTGAAGCAGAAGAGTGAAGATTGATAGAAGTAAAACCCCACAACAAACATTCCCTGAGCCAAAACAGCCTTTCACAAGCCACATGCACACATCAGAGCCTGCTGGCATTTCTCACCTTCTCCCTCCAACTTCCATCTATTTTGGAACTATTTACTGGAATTTTTATCCAAATCTCGATTAATACCCAAACTGTCCTTTATTACTCTTCAAAAGTTTTTCGGTGGGAACAAAAGAGAAATGTCACTTCACTGCTTCATTTTGCAAAAGCAGCTGACCCGATGCGACTCTGCGCCTGACCCTACTAAGTGCTCAGAGTATTAGGAACAACCTTAAAGCCGGGGATCGCTGCTGCCCCGAGCATCAAAATCAGACCGCTCTCCTACTTTGCAAACCGAATGCCCACCCTTTGTGCAAGGAGGTTGGTGATGGTTTTAACTAATGGAGCACAGAGCTCAGTACTCTGATTATCAACTATGGTTTCTCAAAGCTAATTTGGTTAACTTGCAAAAATGATCCAGCAAACAGGACTCCTTCCAGGCATGAAATTGCCACAGTGACCAAGAGCCTTTCTCCATGGAGAACGAGGGCCCCTTTTTTCACTTATTAACACCCAAACTCAAGGCTCCCTACAGGCGTTCGAAGCTGTAACAGCAGAAAGAAAAGCATGAAACCATTCAAGCTGCATGAGCAATTAGCTCAAATATAAACGCAACGTTAGTGAAAGCAGGGCCACTTAAGGCTATCCTCACGGCAGCTCTTCTCCAGCATCCTCATCCTGCAGGCCACATGGGTCAACAGGTCCATGGGCCATTCTTTTTCTACCACCAGCCTGCTGACGACCTCTCCATCTGCATCTCAAAAAGTGCGGGTGCAAGAAAGGGAAAGAGGAGAAAACACCCCCAGAAAGCAGGTCTCAAGCATCGACAAAAATCAAAGAGAGGTATGTACAGCACTTACTAAGCACTACTTTGGACTAGAAATCATTTCCCCTCCCTTTCTGGCTAACTGGACCAAGGGACGGATGGATTTGCCCACTTCTTATTTTATGGGACTTGAAAGACCCAGCTCTACCCTAACACTTTTTGACATCCCAAAATTAAGCAAAAACTCACAGATCCCAGCTTCAGGTAAATTCATCCAGACACTGCAGACAAGCTACTCATTTCTTTAAGGAGTACAGAAAAACCTCCATGCTGACTTACAAAGCAAGAACTTAATTCCTATTTTGCTTGCCTGGGGAGGACCCCAAGCACATCAACGCAAAAGAGAACAGGCAAATCACCGTGTTGCCACAGCTCCAACAATGCCTTTGGGGTGTCCTCTGTTGTTGCACCTGGTGAGTAGCCACCTAATGAGCTTGTTCCAATTAACCGTGCACACATCTACACACACGCCAGCTGAGGACATCCAACTTACAAGGCCATCTCGGCTGCCAGGGAGCTTCACGCATTTTCAGCGCAGCATACGACATAAACAAACGCTTCCCATGAGACTCGCGGCCACAAGCAAACCAAATGAGCACATCTGCTCAGCAGGGAACCAGGAACCCTCCGCTGGAAAACCAGCATACATTATCTGGGGCTTTACAGTCCGGTCAGGGAAGATAAAAGCTGGCTCTCCAGCCAGCTAGCTTGCGGCAACTCACTCCAACACGTCTCCCACATGGTGTCCAGCCACAAATCTGAGCAGGAACTGCAGAGCTCAGATATGACACCCCGGTGCGCTCCAGGCTCCAAGACAGAAGCGCTCTAAAGAAAGGGAACCGGACGCTGGGTGATGCTTCCTGCCTCAGAAGGCAGAACTCCAAGACAGACGTCAAGGTGAGACCCATCAGGGCTCTCATGCTTGGCCCCAGATGCACTCACCGGGCTGCCACCACGTGCTCCTGCCCACCGCTCCCCCACCTCAGAAGCAATGCCAGAGCCTCCCTGGCTCGGCACAGAAGTGACTCCTGCCTGCTGCAGGCAAGCAGCACAGCTGGAGCCAGGCTTCACACTCAGAGGACTTGACAAAGCAGCCACAGGTGCTTAGCAAGGGAAACCACTAGCTGCAAAGTGCCTTCATGGAGCTGCATGGCAGAAGCCACATGGAACCTGTGCAAAGCCTGCAAGCACCGCAGCATCCAACGCTGGCATCTCAGCCTGCTCTCAAACCCAAGCACCCTGCTCCCACACTCAGCTGCGTCCCTGCCATTGAACTCCTCTGGTTTTCCAGCCCAAACCTTTCCGCCCTCCCAGGGAGATGGAGAGGGCCAAATCCATTCCTCAGCCCTGCTCGTCAGCCCAGACAAGATTGTTATCGATTTGTTAATAAGTTAAGATTGATTGACTTTATTTGATTGATTAATTGATTTTATAAAATCATTTAATAAAATTAAAATATAGAAGGATAAGAAAAAAAATCTTATAAGAAACTTATAGCTGCACAGTAAAAGCTGCTATGAGATCTTCCGTACGTCCTGTACCAAGGCTAGAAGAAGGGGCTGGAACCATTGTTAAAACTTAGGTAATAACTTTAGGGTTGAAAGGTTTCTTTGTATTTAACCAGTCTTCTGTATGCAGAGGTGTACTGAAATGTCAGAATATGAGATGAATGGGAACTGGGGAGAGTCGACTGGAACAGCTTGTGGTTACCTGCCAAGAAACTGTGAACTTCAGTAAAAGGTAATTCCGGCAGGGGGAGATCGCGACCACCGACTCATACACCACCTACCCAAATTGCACCCCAGACCCATTTGTAGACCTTTCTAAGCTCTACTGCACAGAATCGGATATGGGAGGAGAGTATGTTAATGATTTACGTGAAATGTTATGATTATGCATGAATAATTAATGAATATGTATGAATAAGTTCTATATATGGAATCTGATTTTGGGACCTGGCGTGCGTTGATCGTGAGAGGACTCGCTCACGCACCCGGCCGTTAATAAAGAAGTGTCTGCTTATCTACATCACATTGGTGTCGATAAGTTCTTCATTCCGAGATTTCGGTAACAAGATCACTTCCAGATCTCCTAGCAATGCTGCCTCCAGAAAGCAAGTGAGAAAAAGCTTGATCTGCAGGCTAGCAGCTAGGATGCTTGAGAGCTAAGGAAAACCCTTGGCTGGGGGGGCTCTGCTCCCTGGGTTACAAAGTCTTTTAGCTAATGACTCATGTGCAGCACATAAGGAGCCTCTGGAGAAAAAAATCAAAAAGATCAGGACAATCTTCAAGGTGACAGAAAAGGATCCGTTTCATGATGTGGGCTCACAGCTACTACAGAGATTCCTTGAGTCAGGTTAGGCAGAAAAGAAGGGTCTGCACAGGATCATCCTGCTCCCAGGCGAGTGTTTTGGCCATGAGCTACATTAAGGATAAATAAAAGCACCTCTTCTCCTTAGGGCAGCAGTATTAACCTCTGAACACTGCCTGGCTCACGATACGGGCTAGGGACGTACAGCCAAAGTATCTGCAGGCACAAGGCAGGGCTTCACGTCTTGAAAAGTCAGAAAGCTCAACCAACGCAGGCACAGAGTGGCCCTTCAGCACCCGTGAGCTTGGCAAAAGCTGTGCTGAGGAACACTTTGACGAGAGCACTTAGATATGGCCCTAAAGCATCCAAATCCCTTTGTGTGCATGTCCAACAGCTTCCCTCTATAAATGAAACTGAACCGCTCTCTGATGGTACTGTGCTCAAACAAGACAGGAAATTAAGAACAAACAGCAAAATCCTTAATGCCCACTAGGAGAAAAAGGGCAGTTTGACGGAAAGGCACAGCTCTGTCCATACAGATCCTGCAGCTGTCACCATGCCATGTGCCAGTGCTCCTGTTTCGAAGGACCCCACGTCACTCGTGCTGCAGCACCAGCACCAGCCTCTGAGCCGGTCTGACACCAGCCGATTGCTCTCCAGGCAGAGGCTGGGGATGGACCCGCACACTGCGCTGCAACACACTACACCCAGCTTTTCTGGTAGGAGCACAGACTGGTGGCTCAGTCTTGCTTTGGCATACACAATAAATCCTCTTCTTGCTTCCGCAAAGATAAACCATCTCTCTCTGGAGCAACTGCTTAATTTGCTTTTCTATTACACTTTGCTGGAAGAGCAAGACAAGGAGATCCGTTAAAAGTGAGAATCAGGATGCTATTGAACAATTTTGTTCAGTTAGACCATCTTGCCCTGTTCAGGCTTCAGTAGCATCATCACATCTCTTGCTTAGAAATCACCTGCTTACCTATAATTACCATATCAACAGCATCTCAAGGAAGCCAGGAAAGGAGAAGCAGATTTTCCAAGACTACTCTTTTGCCCCTCCAGCCCGCTGCTAAGTGGTTGAGTGCTTTCTAAATCAAGCCTTGCTACGCAGGAAGCCTCACCTGTCACCTTTATATTCCAGTCCACCTCTAATTTATCACTTTGATTCTGCCATCCTGCAATTTATTACAAAAGCTCTACCATAGCCGAGATAATTAATAGGAGCCTCATGTTATACCTTCCTGTTAATTTCTTTCAATAAACTTCAGCTGCCAGCTGACAGTGACAGCAACCAAGCTCACTTCCAAGGGTCTGCTTGGAGATTCCCTAGCCTCACGTACCATCATTTACAGTAACTCTGGTTCCTGCCTAAGTATTTACAGTACTATTGTCCCTTTCCAGGCTGCCTCACCCAGCATTTGATCTCGGCTACCCTAGCTTTGCAGATTTGCAACTCCCTCTTTATTTACTCTTTTCCTGGCACCTGGATCGCATTTCATAGAATCATTTAGGTTGGAAAAGACCCTTCGGATTGAGCCCAACTATAAACCTAACATTGCCAAGTCCACCACTAAACCATGTCCCTAAGCACCACGTCTATGTGCCTTTTCAATACTTCCAGGAACAGTGACTCAACCGCTTCCCTGGGCAGCATGAAAAAGCATAAGACCAGTAATCTCCATTCTGATGATCTGCAAGAATTTGTTAATCCACCCTTTAAGTGCACACCAAGATGGAACAAGGGACACTGCCAGCAGCCCTAAACACCACTCACTCCCCTTGTTTCTGCACCATCTCTTAGTTTCTGCACCATCAACTCGCAGCGCACAGCACAGGCTGCACGGTGTTCACGTATACCCACCAGCTGCCTTCACCTGCCAGGACCCTGAGAGCTCGGGCATCAGCCCAGTTGTCCAAAATGCTCCTACGAGCCTTAATCCAACCCAAAGTGTTAGAACCTCAGTCTTCAAAACTTCCTCAGTGAAAAGTTACATATATTCATGCCCAGTTGTCACACAGGAGTTTCTACCTCTGGCAGAGCATAAACATTAACTCAGTTTGAAGACACCAGAGTGGAGGCAGGGAAACGACCAAAAGCAGAAACACAACCCCCCAAGCCGGCCTGGGCTGGCTCCAGCCTTCTGCCTGCTTCTCCAGCACACACACACACATTACTGGCTGCCAGAAGAGTAAATATTCTGCATTTTCTGGATTGCTGCTGTAATACTACAGCACTGGCTGCGACCCCAAGGTGTTACAGAGGAAGCTTTGGCTTCACCACCAAGTTACTGCTCATCCTTCAGTGAAGGGGTGAGGCTGGACAGCCTGTTAAGAATCATCTGCTCCCTCCTGGAGCGCTCTAGCCTCTGCATTTTCTCTAGATGTATACACAAATTGCTTTTTCTCAGAAAGTCACCTATGGATTTAAAATGCAAGGAAAGCAGTGAGCTTTGCAGTCACTTCTACCTGGGCCATCTGTCCGATTTTTCATCGCGAGCCTTCACAGCATTTTGTAGACAGAGCAAGAACAACTCATCTCACCCCTCATTTACAGACGGGGCAACACAGGGAGAAAGCAAGATGAGGAGGGCGAGAGCAGCAGCAGCTAAGCAGGCAGCTTCCACCCCCTCCACGGTTAACCCAGTCCGGATGCAGGCACACCGACACCCCGTGGGAATGGGAAGCAAGGAAGAACCGAGTTTTCTTTCGGGGAGCAAAGCTCGCTCCCTGTCCGGCTCGGGAGGGGAGGAGAAGGGGCTCCAACTGCCGGTGCCTGACAAGGGATGTCTGCAGCCTCCAGGTGCCTCAGGAGCCCCCCCCCTCCCTCCACAGGCAGCCACATCCCCCAAACCCTCCCCCCCTTGCAGGGACACAGACCCCGCCGGAAGATGGGCACAACGTCCTGCCGGGAGGCGTTTGGCAGGAGCCGTGTCACCCCGGCCCAGGCACAGCCCTGCCTCTGTGTCCCCGCTCCGAGCTGCCCCCAGCTCCGCTCCCAAGCCCTCCCACCCGCAGGTGGCCCCGGCACCGAAAGCCACCCGCCACCTCACCGGCGGGGCCGCAGGGACACCCGCGCACTCCGCGCACTCCCGGTCGGCGCTGACAGCCAGCCCCTTGTCCTGGCTGCCACTTCAACGGGGACAGTGGCTAATGCAGGGGCAGTGGCTGATGCCACCGCGGCAACGGCAGGGACAGTGGCCGATGCCACCGTGGCAACGGCAGGGGCAGTGGCCGATGCCACCGTGGCAACGGCAGGGACGCGGAGAGGCACAGCAGAGGGCTGCAGGGATGCTCAGCACCCAGCCGGCTCCCACCCAGCCTCTGCCAGCCCAGGGGGACCCACAAACAGGAGCCCAGCTGTGCCCAGCTACCACACCAGCTCACGGCTTCAGCAGGGAGCTCCCACTTACCCCTGCCCCAGGGCAACTGGAACCAGCCGCGCTTCCCTGCACTTGCTGGGCACAGGCACTGCAGGTGCCTGGCTAGCACAGCCTGCTCTCCAAGCACCAACAGCAGCTCAGGGAACGCGTGCAACGCCCACAGCAAGCATGCAGCCACACTGCCTCCAACACACCCTCCCAGCTTCAGCACAGCCACAGCCCTGCCCGTCTCAGCACAAAACACGGCGGCAGCCCTTAGAGAAATTCATGGCAGGACCCACAGGGTTTCCCCCGGGGCTAAGAAAGCAAGCCAGCACTCCAGACTCATCATCCAAGAGCCACACGCCATCTGGAAACACCCACTATGACAACAGATCCTAAAAATCAAGCCACACAACCCACAGAGGTGCCAGCACTGCCCTCAGAAGGGACCAGCTGCTCTTCTGGCCTGCTCACTTTGGGATAACTTGGAGCCCAGCTCAAGCAGCTCACCTGCTGCGCTGCCACCGCGCCCCTCGCAGCCTGCCTGCGGCAGGGCTCTCGGCGCAGGCTCACACCCGGGCACAAACCAGCACAACTGACCTGTCCTCGGGGAAGCACCGCAGCCAGCAAACCCTGCTAAGCACAGCATCACACACAGCTCTCAACTCTTGACAGAGCCCACAGGTGCCCTTACGCCCTCGCTGAGGAGCTCGGGCACCAGGCACACCGGTGGTCCATTCAGACAGATGCACTTCACCTGGGCGCCTCTGCCCTGCCCTTGTGCAGGGTCTGACACAGGGCTCGAGGGAGGTCACTGCTTGCTGAGTGTTGTTTGAATCCCTCACGTTCCTTTCAAGGACACAGAGGCTCCTCCAGCTAGGAGGACAGAACTGCTTCTTTGGCTGGTGAGACCACAGGGGAAACATGGAGCTGCGTAAGATGGCAAATGAGAGCACTTCCAAATCAGACAGCTGGAGACTTATTCCCACTTCAGAGTGAGCATCGCTGGTATTTCATCAAGAAGCCAAGCAGGACACCTCAAAGCCTGAGCCTTGGGCATATGCCATGGGATCGCAGAGTGTGAAATAATCATCCAAAAAGAATTTGTGTTGTATATTAGTCTTCCCCATACTTCCTTCTCAAAAAGGCTTCTGCCCAAGTAACTGGACCTCAGAAGGCCCACAGCCATTATCGCACTGCACCTGGGAACACGAGCATTGCAATCCTGGGTAACTGCAGCCCTTCAGGCAAGGCTCAGCCTGGCACAGGAAAGGGACACGGGGCCACGTCTGATCCTCAGCACAGTCTTTTCCAAGGACTGAGCAACAAAACACGAAGGCATGCAATAAAAAGGCACCCCGATGTGCAGCACATCACCCTCCGGTGCCTTGCACAGCCAGGGCTCACCCTCCTCCCTCCGGACTTTGATCTCAGAGTTACACGCTACCCGTGGGCCACTTCACTTTTAGCCTGTGCTCCCTGCACTGCCACCGAGATGAGCCAGTCATTACTTGGCAGAGGCAAACGCAGGGCAGGGAAGCAGGGAAGGCAGGACCCACCATTCTTCCCAGCCAGCGCCTTCCTTCGTCAGCCTCCGATCACAGGTCAGCTTGCTCACCCCCATTTTACCACGTGGACATTGCAATAGGGTTAGTTCACTCTGTTTTCTCGTATAGGTTAAGACCCATCGGGATCTTAGAGTTTTCTGCACAAAGTTTAGCCAGTTTATTTTTTTTTCTTAGACAGGTTCAACCTAAAGTAAAGCAGAGTTCACAGTACAAGAGAAGCCTGGGACAGGGGAGTTCAAGCGTGCTGGACAGAGAGAAACATGCTCAGTTTTGGGGGGCTTTTTTTTTGTTTGTTTGTTTTTTTAATGCATACACCTTGACTTCAAAGCCTTTTTCTCCTTTGCTCCTCTTCCCACATCCCAACTCTCACATGTAATGGAGGCAAATCTCTATCTGCTGTTGCCAGACCCTGGGCTGGACATACCCACGCCCATCAACTGGAGGGCAACTACACCAGCGCACCCACAGCAGCACAGCTTGTCGCTGTGGAAATCCCAACTTACAGCACTGAAGAGGTCATCGCTCGGCAAGAGCACGCCAAGATGGTCTGCAGGAGCTACTTCCAGCCACCCAGGCTAGAGAAGCACAGCACCCAGAGGGCCCCAGCTCAGACAGGCTCTTCAGCCTCCCTGCAGTGCCTGTCACTGGAGGGAGAGCGTGGGTCCCCCTTGCACAACCCGCTCCCAGCCCCACGGGAGGCAAACTCCCTTTGCCAGGGCCTTTAAACACCCAGACAAAAACCCTGGCAGGCAGCAGGGAAGAGATGATGCAGCCCCGTGCAAGGGGAGCTGCAGAGACCCTGGTGATCCAGCAGAAGGGGACCCACGCTCTCTGCTAAAGGCAGCTTGATTTGATTCGCTCGTGTTTTGCACGCAAAGCCCTTGGGGTGCTCCAGCATTTTGCAAAACACGCACGTTCTGCCAAAGCTGCTTCATTTCTGGGGGCAGGGAAGGTGAACAGTGCAGACTATTCTTTTTTTCTAGCTCACGGGGACTTTGAGGGATAGGAATACACTGCATTCCCAGAGAGCAGGCTGGGGAGATGGCACGGCTGGTGTGTGCTGTCAGCCAGCCTGCTGGCAGACGACAAGAGGGAGGCCACAGCCAGCTGGTCTTGCAGCTTTTTCACCAGAGCCACGGCTCCTGATGGCTACAGACACCAGACAGCCCTGCCAAGCTGCCATTTTCGAGCAGCCACGGACCTGAAGTTACAGTCGGTATGGGTGCCCACACTTGGCAAGCCTACACACATGGTTCAGGATGCCCTGCAGGATGTAGAAGACTGCAGCCACCGCTTTCTGACCCAGTTCTGGGCTTCGCCATGCTTGGAGATGGAAATGTAAGGCAGACCACCCCTGTCACAGAGCTGGACGCCCAGACACACAGGCGGAGCTGAGACAGGGAAGGGGAAGGACAACCAAGTCTCTTCCAGGCTTCTTCCCCGGGACAGGGCTTAGCCACCTCCCCTGGGGGAGACGCACACTTTCAGGAAGAGCCCAGAGGCTGAAAATCACAGCACCATCCAAGCTCACGACCATGGACTTGGGGGTACAGGGTTTATATCACTGCCCCCTCTCCGTTCTGTTCCTGGGGTCCTACACAGCCAGCTCTGCTCCCGCAGGGACCAAGCCCCTCCTCCCCTGCCAACACCCCCCCCGCCCCAGCAGCTCACCTCTGCTCTCCTTCACAGCATCCAGCTGCCACCATCCAGTTCAGCTGGGAGCCATCCCTCCCGGTTCACACTTGGCTCCCAGCTGGCTGCCTGCGCTCCTGACAGACACATGCCCAGCAGCACAGGCTGCAGCTAGTCCCAAGGAAGCAGACAGGGGATCACACTCGTGCACAGCGCAGCGCACAAGCGAGCCACCCTGCTCCATCCTAGCGGGGTCTGACCAAACCAGGCTGGTGGCCCTGCTCTCTTTTAGAGGCACAGAGAACTTGGTTCATGCAGGGAGCTGCTCCACCCAGGCTGAAAATCCTTCCCCCCAGCCCCGGGGAAACACTGTTTACACAGCTCTTCTCCTCCTGCAGAAACAAAGGAGCCTACAGCCGCGGGCAAGAGCAGGCACCTTGCATTATTAACCTCTCCTTTGCTGCAGCGTTAGAAGGACACAGAGCACCGTCAGCCAGCACCCCCCAGAAGCCCTGCTGCGGGCTCCGAGGTCAACCCTGACAGCACAGGCACTCTCCAGCTTCTGAACACCAAAACCCCTGCACAGGGTCTGAAACAGGCACATCAGAAGCACCTTTCCTGTCATCATTGCTGCACCCACGCCATCAAACCCACAGAATAACTGGACACGGCTGCTGTCTTGCAGAGGACACAGAGCTGCAGCAAAGGCAAAGAGCTGCAGTGAGGATCCAGGGAGGGGGGGGAAGTGCTGCCACAGGCAGCTTATACGAGGGGGTGCAGAAGGAGCCTTCACTACCCCCATTTTAACCCATGGAGGAAGAACTCCAGCGCTCGGTTCAAGAAAGGACTGACTGCAACACTCAATCATTTTAGATGCTACCAAAACATCCTCTAACAAATAACTGCAGTCAGATCACTTACCCACTGACACCTGATGAAGTCCCAAATAGGCAGCTCAGTCTTCTTGAGCCAGAACAGGCTTCGTATTTGTTTCCTGATGAGAAAGAAGGAAAATCAAGGTGGCTCCTTTTGTCCGTGTTTCCCCTGCCGCGTTCTGAGCAATGCAGTCCCACACTGTAGGGGAGAACAACGATTTCATTTTGGTTTTGGTAGCACAGACCTGAACGCACAACCCTGGCTTTGCTGTCCCCCTTTTTATACCCATGCTGGGAACCCATTTCGTTTTCTCACTTTGTTTAGTTTACATCTCACTTCCAAACTCTGAACTGCTTCTCTACTTCTTCTCTGAAGCAAGACAGCATTTCAAATGCCTGCATTTTTGAGACATTAACTGTGCAGTTACTTGCAGAGTAAGTTGTTCTCCTCCCATTGCTTTTTTAAAACAAAGCAAAATCTTTGGCCCTAACAAGTGTGATGCCTCCTAGCTTTTCTTTTTCCTTAATACTATGATACCCTTTAATGCAGACAGCTGTCTCTGTGTGCATGCAGAAGAAAATTTACAAGCCTCAAGAAGTTAATCACAGTTCAAGGGGAATCTCTGACATGGAAGTCAACAAGGCAGTATCCAAGGCTGCGACTGCCAGAAGACAGTGCCACAGAAGGATGGATAGATTCCGGATAGAGGTTCAGACCTGACTCTGCAAGGTATCGGCACAACATCTCAACCTAGACAAGAAAGGGTACAGCTGTCAAGGACACCCATATCTATGCAGTTACAGGATCGGTCAAGTAGTTGTTCCTGGGGCTGACGCTGCCTTAACCCCAGCCCTCTTGGCCTCCTGTTTCCTCTGGCAGCTAAGAGCCATCTAAGCCCCCACGACACCGAGGACAGAACCATGCTGCAGTACCACCACGCTGTAGGAGCGGGGCTTAGTGGTCTGTCACAGATGCAGAGCAGGAGCAGTCCCTCCTCCCTCACACCCAGCTCTTCTCCTCAGCTAGCAGGGTCCTGCCAGGGCATCTCCCATCCCGCCCCATACTGCGGGGCACCACAGGCTGGGGACTACCAGCCCCTCCTCTCCTCCACCCGACATACCCGACCTCCCTCAGAGCCTAAGCACATGGCAGCTCTCTACTGCTTGGCATCACGTGCATTTAAAACCATGGCAATACCCAAGCACCCACGGCCCAGCAAGATCCTCCCACGGTCGGCTCCAGAGACCACGTTAAACGCCACAGACGGTCCTTCCTCCAACTTCTCCAGGCCAAGAAAAAACCCACACGGCCTTAACCCAGTCCACAACAGCTGGGTTGGCATTTGCAGCTTCTGGCACCACTTGGCAGTTCCATTTGCAGTAGGACTGCTCTCCTCGGCTTCACAGCAAGCTGGTCATCCACAGCCCCAGCCGATCCTAACCTCTCCTGCAAGGCACTTTCAAACACCAGCATCTGCTTCTGTGATCTGAAGCAAGCGAGAGGGAAAAATCAGACAACACAGTGGGACACAGGGAAGGGACAATCCCAGCCCATGACACATGTTTCAGCCTGAGCCCACAGGAGCACCTGGCACCATCACAGCAGCTACAAAGCACCATCGGGTGTTCAGAAGCGGTGCTGTGAAAGGAGTAGCTTCTTTTATTTGTCACTTGTGAAGCGCTGAAGGGACAAGCTCATCTCCTGGCTGCTGCCGGGCCAGCTGGCGCAGCTCCCTGCAGCACACAGGGCTGCGCTAAGAGGTGCTGGGGCACTCGGCAGGCGCCACCGCTGCTGTGCAAGGAAGTTAACCTGAAGCAGGCACCAAGGAAATAAAAGCAAAGCTGAATGTGGCCTCACCTGCTCTGGGCAGTTGCCTTCACAGGCCCAACACAACCACAAAGGCACACTTTGAACTCAAGCAAAATCCCAAAGCAATTGCCGGTTTGCTCAGGGAGGGACTGCTGGGTTACCTTTTGCTTAGACAAATATTTGACTGCATTTGTAGCGGAAAGTCTTTTGCCAAAAAGACACAGTTTTGTTAACGAGCAGCCACGCAGAGGCTGCCCTGCGCTGGAACCCGGGCCAGGGCTTTCTGATTTTTAAACAGGGCACCTAGTGCATCCCTTAAAAGAGCCTCTGGTCTCTGCCACGGAGGCGCTGTCAGACTCTACAGCTTTTAGGGGATCAAGGTCTCCGTGCTGACTCCCAGCACATCACGTTTTGGCAGTGGCAGCACAAGGGCAGGTTTTCATTTTCCATATAGAGACTGTTGAAGCTGAACTGCTGAAATGAGCTCCCCGGGTTCTTCCTTTGAACCTCTTCCCACCCTTCACACGTCCCAAGAGCTCTCATGAACCGAAGAGCCAGCAGCAAAAGCAGCCCCTGCAGATCTGCAGGAGCGGGCTGGAAACTAGGACCACGCGTGGCAATCAGTTAGCTGAGGGGAATGTGCTGGGGCTTGTCTAGACAACAATTAACATGATGAGGCATGTTTGCAGAGCACAGGGGAGTGGGAGACGGAAGGCGCCAAGGAAAGGTAACACCTTGTGGTTAATTGCTGGTAGTTAACCACCAATCAGGGATTGCCTAGTATGCAATGCTTAGCTTCAAGAACCAATTAGTTTAAAACGCGCAGCTTCTGAAAGTGTATAAAAACGCGTGCTTCTGTACAATAAATTGACATTTGCTTGCATCAAGCTGTGTCCCGTCTCTTCATTCGCCGCAGAGCAACCTCAAAACCATTTGTGGGTCTCTAAGACCAGGAAAGACCGACTGAGTCAGCTACTAGTAAGCAACAAGTTACAGGGTTTTTTCCGCACCACCTCACACTGCATTGTGCCCTGGGAAGCAAAGACACCATTCCGAAAAGCAAACCCCCACCTGCCTCCTGCTCAACTCGTGCCTGAGACAGGCTTCAGGGGGTGACCTTGGGCAAGGCCAACTGCACAGAGCTGTTCCGAGTGATGGTGGCATTACTCCCCTCTCTTCCGAGAGGGAATGCATCTGTCGGAGCCCGACGATGCTGCCACGGCCTCAAGCTGCAGCCAGGCCTGTGCTGGGCCTTCACTGCTCTCAGCCCTGACCCTCACCCATGGACGTGACGGCCCAGTAGAACTGCAGACCTGCCCATCCCTATGGACCGGCCTGGTGATCTGCACTCTTGGCGCACTCTGCTTACTGTCCCCAGAACTGTCCCCAGAACTCTTCTGCTCTTCTTGGTGAGGGCCTGTGGGGCTGATCCCTGGCCTGTGTGGTCACAGACCCTGCCAGCCTTGCTGTGGCTCTTGCTTTGCCCTTCCTCTGCAGGACAGCCTACCCCTGATGTGCCCTCGCAGATACTGCTGTGTACGTAACACTTCCATCTTTACCCCTAAGAGCTACATCAGTATTACAGTCGCCTACTACTGTGACCATAGAAGGAACATCAAAACCCAGCCAAATAATTTCAGAAATACAGCCAAGAAAAAAGTAGTCAAAATCAACAACATGAAAAGAAGTATAAAGAAAGAACAAAGGTTACAAAAGAAAAACCACCACAATAACCTAAACAAAATAAAGCTCACCTTTGTTCTTAATCTGCCGATTTCATTGACCATTTCAGAATACCTGTTCTTCACTTCTCCCTGCAAATTAGGCTGGGACAGTCCCCCTCTCTCCTCATACACCCTTAGTTCCTTCGTAGCTCTGCTCAGCAGCCTCTTCAACCTGCACTGCAAACTAGTCATGAAAACAATGAAGCAAAGGAACAAAACTGGACTTTTTCACATACTCTCATGTAAACAGCACAGACACCGCTTGCTTTATCTTTAATGTACTTGACACACCAGGAATCACCAGGAAAAAACAGTATTCCTGTGCCACATACACTTGGAGAGTCCAGATTTCACCTGAAAAGAGGAATGAAAGACTCCCTTCTTCCCAGGAGAACTGCAGGGCAACCTGCATCTGCAGTTGTTTTGGCAGCTATTGAAAACTAGGGGCTGGTGTACAGAAGTACCTTGCAAGAACTAACACGAGGCTGGCATCTGCTCACAGTTAGGTACACCTATTTTTACACTAAAGTTTAATAAAACATGACTTCTACGCAGGGATACCTCTTCACCACGCTAAAAAGCCGTACCTCTTACAGTCTTTCTGCAGCGGAGGTTTATTTTCTTTTCTTGGTCCAGACATAGTTCAGCTGGGCGTTTCAACTCTACCAGCTTCTTCACTTCCTTTCTTTCACTCTCACACTTTCAAAAGAGAAAAGAAAGATGTATCACACACACAGAGCACGGGAAAAATACCTACGTACAGTCTGTGCATCTAGCGCTCTCCACAGAGAAGCTGCTGGACGTCTCTATCTGTTAGCCACGTCCCACAGAATGCCATGGGACGGAATTCCTGAGGATATTCCATCCCTTCAGGTTTCACATCAAACAGACCAATATGTAACTACAGAAACAGATGCCCTCGCTGAAGCAAAGGCCATCCTCTTCTAGACATAACAGGTGGAAAAGATGCTGGAGAACACTTTTGGCAGTGCCTCTGCTCATAGTAGGGATTACGTAGGTATGCACTTCATGGGAGAACACGGATTCATCCAAAGCTTTCATGGGATCTTCCAGCAACCAGCAGGCAGGAGCTTGTGGAGGAATCTGATCTTTTGGAGTTCTTCAACATTTTATTCCCCTCAGCCATTACCTCCACCTCTTCTGTGTGGGCATTTACTTAGCCACATGCTGGTTTTCCTCCTCTTGGTGTTTTCTCAGCCACACCAGAGGAGAGCCGGCAGCTGTTTTGACTTTGTACTTCCATTTTCCCTCTACAGAAAAGGAGAAAAGGGGAAGGCTGTCCCTTGGCAACTGGCAGGCGCTGCTTGTTTCCCAAGCACTCGTTCATTTACCCAGCATTCCTTCAGTATGTTTTCCTGCAAGGCTTTTAAGCTCCTGCTACGCTGAAAACATACAGCAGCTCCTCCACACACGCACTGGAAACATCACGCATTTTAAACCTGCCCAGAAACCAAGGGGTCAGAAGATGACCACACAAAATCCAAGGAAGAACTGGGAACTGTGGCCTTGCTCAATGTGCTCAACTGATAGCAAACCACACTGGGAACTCTTCCCAACAGAGCCACTCCAGAACTTACACAAAGACACCCATCTAGCTTTTATTTGCTTCCTCCATGACCCCCAAACGATAAGGTACTCGCAGCCTGAATGGCAGGGATAACAGAAAATGATATGTAAGAACCTGACCAGAAGGTGCATGTGGTTCTCCTGGGTATTGGCTCGGTGCCTGGAGAATTTTCTGGGCTCACCTGTTGCAACAGTTCAGCCTTCTCCTCGTCCAGCTGAGCAACGCGCTCTTCAAGGTGGGATCTTGACTTCAAGCGCTCCTCCCACGTGCTGTGCAAGTCCTTGGATGTCAGAGCCAGCATGTTCTGCTTCTGCGTCTGTGAAAGCAACAGTGGCAGAAGAAAAAGTAAGGTGGCCGGAAAAGACAAGAGCGCAGGAGAATGCAGTAACTTACACAGAAACAGGCCTAAGCTCTCTTCTCCCCGTCCAAGACCTATGGCCAAGGTTGATGTGGAGTGTAAAACACACCTTAGGAACCATAACCAAGAACAGCAGCTGGAGCTGGTGGGAAGAAGGAATACTCTAGAAGCGACAGGATGAGGTTACAACTTTGGGGGATAAGATGACATGCACACACACACAGAATCACCCTACAGCTTTCCTGCAAAGCTCCTCTGGTTCCCTCTATACTTCAGTTTTCGTAAGAACACTGCAAAAGGTGGTGCAAAAGGACAACATTCGCTCCTACTTTCAACAGCTACACTCAGATTTATTCATATAGTTACAGACATTAAGTACCTTAGTTTTCAATTTTTTTTCCAACTCCTTTTGCAAGCGCAGCTTGTCTCTCTCCAGGTCACTGTGGTAGCGTGTAGTAACTTCAAGTGAAGCTTCTGGCATAGATTGCTTTTTAAGTGCATCAGCAAGCTCCTGCTGCAGTTGTCCAAACATGCCCTAACGAAACAGTTAAATGAGCATGAAGAAAGTTCTAAGAACATGAAATACGCCTTTAACTTATTTTGTTATACAGTTAGACCTGTCTAGATTGAACCCAAAAGTATGAAATTTTGCCTGCCACCAGCAGGCATCTGCACAGATGATGACCTCTCATCATCTTTCTCAGCTGAGCACCTTTGACTATCAGCAGCTGTTCATGAGGATTTCTGTTTCCTAACACATAAAAAAGGCTCAGGTATTGTTCTTCCTTGAACAATACACAGGAACACACTGCAATCGGGTATTTTTTCCTAACAAAACCCAAAGAAATCTGTTGTGATCCAAGAGCCACAGTTTGACTGCAAATATTACTCCGGTGACTGAAGGCAGGACTTTGTGTTAGATTGTTCTTTGTTCTGTTTCTTCACTATACAAATACAATTAAATGAATACAAATATCTGAAAGCTCCTTTGAGATACACTTTAAGGGTATGTTGAATCACATCCTCTTGTAGTCTTCTTACTCAGCTCGTTTTAGAAATACTGATAGATTAGGTTTACAAAAATCTGGATAGCTCATATATATATATAGCTATATACATATACACACACACACTCTCTCACATGATCTTCAAAAGGAACCCATTATTTTGGTAGTAAGAATACAAAGCAAGTCACAGTTCACAATGATTGACAGTACTGCTGGAGTGTGGCTACACATCATAAAAGAGAAAGCTTAAGGTCACCGTCTGACATGAACTTTGAGGAACAGGCAGGCCCCTCAGAACCCTCAAAACACATACAGAAATCAACAGCTGGACATTACTAATACTCTTCAGTCTTGATAGCAGCTTACAGAGAACCTATTTTTTCCCCTCTATAGAAGCTTCATATAAATCTATCCCCAACCACTTCACTTCTCTGTATCTTCATTTCTCAGCCCTCGTGTATTGGATGGTTCCTCCTTTTATACCACTCTCATTCATGTCATCAGTGCAATACTTACATCAAAACCATCCAATACTTAAGACTATTCTATAGGGCATAACATGGACTAAGGAAAATAGATGGAAAAAAGTTCTAGAGAAGAATCACCTTTCTTGATCAAAGCTTAGACTTGGATACCTTTTTTCTGTTCTCTGCTTAGATCTGAGGACTAATATCCCCGCTGCCAAAACTTTCCGCAATTCCGAGGGAAACATAACAAACCAGAACAAATCAGTATTCTTTGGTCCCATGCATGTAACTTGCACCGGATACATTGTAGGAACAAACTGATTTCAAGAACGGACAAACTTTAAATTGTTCTTTCTACGCATATACTTTACCTGTCTTTCTACTACGTCAGTCTCATATTTAAAGACTTGTTCCCTTAAATCAGTACACTTGGCATTTAAATCCTTGTTTCACTCTTCTATTAGATAAACTTGCTTTTCTGTATCAGCTCTAAGTTTGTTGAAAATGTCATTAAAACGGTCCTGCCCATAATCCACTATTTTTTCTTTCATGATCCTCTTGTTCTGCATCTCTTCCCATTGCTGATGGAGTAAAAAGGTTTTCACTCTGGAGCTGGGCCAATCGCTCCTGCAAGGACTCCTGTTTTATTACAGGTTCGCTTACTGGATCTTTCTCAAGTTGTCGAGCATGATCACATTCCTGTGCCCGACACTGGCCTTGACTTAATTCTTTTTTGTCATTTCTAAAAGCAAAGCTTTTTCTCTGAGCATTTGCTTCAACTGGTGAAGCTCATTTTCTAGCCTGTTAGCTTTGCTTTTAGCTTTACACAGCTGCAGAGACAAGCTCTTGTTGGTTTCTTGCACGTCAGAGAGGTCACGATGGAGCTCGACTTGCAAGCAAAGGCATTCATCACGTTCTCTGGGAAATCTTCGTTCAGCATTGCTTTTTGATGACAAATGAAGTTCAAGTTCTTGAACTGCAGCGTTCAGGGAGGAACGAAATGATTCAATTTCTGTCTCTAGTCTGTCTTTGCTTTTGTTCGTCTGCTCAAGTTTGGAAGTCAGCACTGCAGATTCTGTCTTTACTAAGTCCAGCTCCGCGTTGAACTGAAAAAACATTTGTCTTAATGCTTCCTTGTTCAGTTTAAGTTCCTTTTTGAGAGCTTCATTTTTTTCTTTCAAGGTCTCATTTTCCTTTAAATATTTTCCTTGTTCCTCCTGGTGCCTAAGTCTTACTTGAGTGAGTTCTAGCCTTAGCATAGCAATCTCATCTTGTAGTAACTGATTCTTGTACAACAGATCCTGTTCTCTATCAGTGCTGGATTCCTGAATGACAGGGAAAATGAATAAAGAGCCAATTGGGAAATGAATCTACAAAAAACCTGCAGCAATAAACTGCATTTTAACATTTCTAGTACTGAAGCATGACTTCAAAGATGAAGTTTCAGGCAATAAGCTACTCTGTGAACCCATGCACATGTACAATGTACGTACACAACGGAAGTGCAACATATCCTTAAAACCTAAATGAACATCCCAAATACACAGTTTCGTTTTTTTCCCCCCCTTAAACCAGCAACCAAAGCTTTTAAAATGACAGCGCTTTCTTGTATGTGCATGCCTTTATAATACTGCCTTTAAGATTGAATTAGTTGTGCTACAGATCTGGTAAAAACAAGGCTAGAAAGGGTAATTTCCTTCTCAAATGTCTTCTGAACACTTATCCTTTTGTATTACTGAAAGTTAGCTATAAGACTCAATCACCCCCGGAATGCAATAGTCCTGTATATTTCCTCTTTATTGTATGTATAACTTTTTTCCACTTAAACACATTCACCCTACATTTATTGGGCAGCACAGCCAAGAACAAAAAGGCTTCCAGGCACTGCACATTCTTTAGGAAATTCAGTAAACTCTTTTCAAGATCTTTTTTAATACAGTGTTTATGATTGCTTTTTCTCCTCCAGTTACTCTGACTCTTACAGAGAGTTGAATTCATTGCTGATAGTCGATCATAAAATTTTAGTTATGTGGAGGTGGCAAAGAAAGGCATACTTGAAGTAAGTTCAATAAGGGAATAACTAATTTAAAAAAAAAAAGCAATGGAAACACAAACACTGTCAAACAACTTTCTTCCTGGTCAACCTTGCCATAGGTAGCTAGGTGTTTCACTGCTAGAAAGCCTAAAAAGCGATGACAAAATGTCTATGAAATGGAAAATAACAGATAGGTTAAGAAACGGGGTAAATAGTGTCTTCTATTAGTTTCCTACTTGCACAAGTAATTCAGGTACATACAGGAGTGATGCTGCTTTCCAGAACTTTTAGACATAAGAGAAAACAAGAAAGGTATTTACCCAGGTAAGTTACACGGGTAAACAGTAAATAAACCATCAAGAAACAGAAAAAGCTATGTAAGATTTATTATGACTTTAAAACAAACATGGTGAAATTTGATTTATTAGAAAAAAAATCTGCTTACCTCTGATTTTTTTCCTATAGATCTTCTTGTCTCTTCTTCTAGTTCCGTTTGTCTCCCAAGGTGGTTGTTCAAAATTCCTTCTTGAAGGGCTCTGGCCCTCTTTTCCTGAGAGAGCTGTCTCTGTGTTTCATCACGTTCCTCTTCAGCCTACAGTAATACAATAAAACTGCTTGCATCTTAAGAAAAAACAGAGCTAGCAATACATCTTCCCATTCTCCCTTGCATACTTGAAAACATTTTTGATTCCCCACCGTTATGATAATCCACCTATAAATAAATAAATTTAAATTTTCTTAGGAAAATTTAAGAAGGCAAAATACAGGATGTTTTGTAGTAATTCAAAAAAAGGTCAGGCTTTGCCTGAAATACAAATGAAACCTAAATTTTGAAAAAGGAAAAAAGGAATAATAAACTGCAAAGCAAAAAAAAAAAAAGAACAACCCAATTGTGAACCAACTGTACTCTACTGTTCTCAAAATTTGACAATTGTTATCCAGCGCCTCTTCCGTGAACAAAGCGCCTCCTTCTCTAGGCATACTGGAATACAATTGAAAAGAAGCAGAAAATAAGACAAAGAGTTTAATTCATTATTTAATATACCTGTTTCAAGAGCTTTCTCAGTGTTCTTAACTCCACTTCTGAATTCCTAGACTGTAACTCAAGTTTCTGTTTCTCCTCCATCTCTTTACAATATTGATCTTCTTTCCTTCGGAGGTCTTCTCTCCTTTTCTCACACAGCACTTCTACTCTGAGCCTCTTTTCTTCTTCTTGTTTCAAAGAACATCTGGGATTTAACGGAGTATTTGAGAAACAAAAGCACTGATATAAAAGTAGATATTCCACATGATGGAGTTGCAGAGACAACTCAAACCATAAAAAATGTTAAACGTTTTCAGAGTTCATATTTTTACTGTACTTTTCAACTTTTTAAAGAATTCTAACTTCATTCCATTGTGCATGGTATCAGTTGTACAAGATACAGAAAAAAAACTTTGAGTGATTTATCAGTTATTTGTAAGTTTGTATAGGGAAACACACACCAGTGTGCACACTTCTATAATAAAATTAAAAAAACCCATCTTCATATTACAGCCATTTTGTTGAAAAAGGAGTTTGTTGTCTCATCAGATCAAAGCATCGCAAACTTTTACTATGGTTAGTATACATTTTCTTAGTATACTGAGCATTGCCTACACATTACGGATTCAGTGACCAGAAGCAACACTGGTGAATCAGCACGCCACTTATCTGTGGCAGACCCAACAATTTTTCAGCAAGCCTTCTGTAAGTCTAAAACAACTGCTGACCACAGGCAGAACAAGCAGCTTCTGTTTACTCCAGAAGGATGTCAGTGTTCAAAACCAGATTCAGAAATGCATGGGGTTTAAGCTGAATACGATTAAAAACAGTTTTAAACCTCAGTTGGATCTACCTCTGGGAGAAACTACAGCAATTCCATTTTGAAGCTGACTTACAAGGAAAGCCTTATGGAAGGTCAGCTTCTTTACCAACTGAAACAATCAGCAATAAGCACTGACATGGTAAAAAACGGTCCATGGTGTGCCCACGGTACCCAAACAAGCAAGCAGCTTTGTGTTTGATCATTATTTTGACTATTTTTTCCCATATACTCGCAACAGTGAACAAAAAAATAAATTAAAAAAAATCGTCAACGTAAGGGAAGAACTGCCAATTGAAAGCCTGCTTTAGAAATTCTGCAAAACAAGAATCAACCACCACTAAAATTACTTGAAAGACTGACAGAAGCATTTGTATTTGAATGGTGTATATTGCAAGGAAAAAGCTTTACATGTAATTTCTAGTGTAATTTCGCAAAAAGTTGCGAATTAAAAATAAATTTAACGCTGCTTGGAGAATTCACTTAGAATGAAAATACTACTTCTTTATACTTGACAGATGCTTGAGGATTTTGAACACCTGCTGAAGTCAAACCCAGGCCAAGCTGGGACCGGCCTCGTCTTCCTCGTACTCCCCTCCCCCGCGCTGGGAGGCCCAACTCCCCCAGGCCCAGCTCCCGCAGCCTCCCCTCACAGGGCTGGTGCTCCTGCCCCCGGGCCAGCCCGGCATCTCCCTGCCGACCTCACACGGACTGGGCAAGATCTCCTGGGCTGGGCGGCCAAAAACCGGACCCCGGGCTCGAGACACAGCTCAGCAAGCCCTGAGGAGGGGTGGGCACTCCCTGCCCCCAGTGCCCTGGCACTGCTGCCCCCCATACAGCCCAGGCCGCTGCGGGCCGCCCCAGCTGCCAGCTCACGGTGGCTCCTGCTGAGCTCGCTCTCTGCCTGGGCCGCCTGGCCCTGCTGGGCCAGCTCCCCAGCCACGCCATCCCACCGGGGATCACCACGAGGAGATCTCCCCTCCCAGGCCAGGGCTCTGCAGTTGTCCTTGCTCAACTGCCTACGGTGCCTGCTGGCCACCCCTGTCGGACGTGATGTCAACAGCGATGAGAAACCTCACGCCTCCGGGTCTAGCTCAGGAGTGTGGGGAAAGGGGCAATCCCAAACTTGACCCTTCCAACAAACAAACAGGTAAGCAAACAAATGCTCTAAGCTCTGGTTTGACTTGCACTGGGTGGAGTTACCAGAAATCCTAGTATTATAGGCCAACTGAAGCTGCAAGGACAAAATGAAAAAAAACCAAACACCCAACCATCTCTCAAATCTCTCTTATAAATCTGATTTCCCTGTATACACTCTCTTGCTCTTTTCTTGCTAGAAAACAAAGTTAGAACAACATCCAGAAGACTGTACATGGAGCTGGTATCCGGACGTTTTTCCCCTCTCACATTATGTACTTCATAGCATAACTGGCCCACGGGATTCAAAAAACCCAAACCCAAAAGCCTGGAAACTTCTCATCCTGTTGCCTGCACCATCAGTGTCTTTCGGAACAAAACCACTACCAAGATAATACATTATCAGACCACAATTTACATACTTAAGGCTTTGGATATCCCTTTTCCATTCTGCTTCTTGGTGAGCCAACACGGATTTCAAATCTTGAGTCTTCTCCGCTCTGAACTGTGACTCCTCCCTTTTGTCTTCCAATTTCCTTACTTCTCTTGAGAGCGCTTTATACTGATTTTTCTGACGTTCTATTCTCCGTTCATATTCAAGAAGTATGTTTTGCATTTTCAACAAAGTAGCAGAACCTGTTTTGAGACAGAAAAGACACAAAGCTGCACAAATACTGCCCAATGTATAAGCTGTTCAGTGCTTTGCTGTATTAGGTGCAGGTGGCAGGTTAGTGGGAAGGTCCCTGTGAGAAGCCAGGGGTCGCCCCGTGCTGGACATGGACGGTTTCAATGGACCCACCGCAGGGCACAGCTGAGCCTCTCAGCCGTGCTGGCAGCTCCTCAGGAAAAACAAATGTAGGAAAGGGCAAAACCACCACACGGGCAGAGAAGGGGAAAAGCATGTGAAAACCAGCCCTGCAAACAAACACCCAGGTCAGCGAAGGAGGAGGGAGAGGTGCTGCTCCAGGTGCCAGAGCAGAGATTCCCCTGCAGCCCCGGAGAGAACCATGCTGGAGCAGATACCCACAGCGCAGTGCTGCGGAGGACCCCGTGCCAGAGCAGGCGGATCCTTCCCGAAGGACCTGCGACCCATGGAGGGCCCAGGCTGGAGGAGATTTTCCCCAGAGGACTGCAGCCTGGGGGAGGACTCACACTGGAGCAGGGAAAAGGGACGAGGAAGGAGCAGCAGAGAAACTGCTACGTCCCGACTGCCGACCGCAGCCTCCCCGCGCTGCCTGGGGAGGTGGCAGGGAAGGAGCGCGGCAGAGCTTGAGCAGGGGGGGTGCCGACGTGTCCTTCTCAGGTTTGGGGTCTTTGTTTCTCACTATCCAAATGTATTTTAATCCGTGGAGTCTGTTTTGCCAGTGACAGTCCCTGGGAAGTGACAGCCCTGCCTTCACACTGACCCACAAGCTTTTTCACCCCATTTTGTCAAGGACGGGCAGTGGCAGCACTGGGGGGGGAGTTTGGCCTTCGGCCAAGGTTAACACTTGCCTAATGAAATTTTAGCATAGTTTAAGAGCCCTAGTAAGTGATGCTTATGTTTATATAATGCCTTGTGCATATATGCAAGCATCTTATGACAGTTGAAATTTGTTATATATATGTACTTACTATTTTTAAGCAAAGCCATTATTTTGCTGTACTCTTTGTCATTAGCTGTTGAGGGGTGTGCTGGTTGTGGCTGGGATAGCGTTAATTTTCTTCGCAGTCGCTGGTACGGGGCCATGTTTTACAGTTGTGCCGCAAACAGGGTTGGTAGCACGGGGATGTGTTCGTTACGGCCCAGCAGCGCTCACACAGAGCCAAGGCCTTTCCTGCTCCTCACCCCACCCCACCAGCGAGCAGGCTGGGGGTACGCAAGGAGCCGGGCCGGGACACGGCTGGGACAGCTGACCCCAGCTGACCCAAGGGATGTGCCATGCCATGCGGCATCATGCTCAGCATATAAAGCTGGGGGAGGACGAAGGAAGGGAGGGACATCCAGAGTGATGGCACTTTGTCTTCCCAAGTATTTGTTATGCGTGACGGAGCCCTGCTGTCCTGGAGGTGGCTGAACACCCGCCTGCCCATGGGATGTGCTGGATGAATTCCTTGCTTTGCTTTGCTTGCGTGCGTGGCTTTTGCTATTAACCTGTTTTCATGCCGACCCATGAGTTTTCTCACTTTTCTCTTTCCGATGCTCTCCCCCACCCCACTGGGGTGGAACAAGTGAGTGGCTGTGTGGTGCTTAGGTGTTTAGGTGTGGCTGGGCGTAAACCACATCAAGGGGATATAAAGAAGAAAAAGCTCTTGCTGACTTTTGATGACCGCATTAGAAGGAGCTGAACTGTACTTTGCAAGAAACTGCTTCTCCAGCTCTGACTAGACAGAGAACCAATGATAACGTAAGGCACATCGGCTGGTAATGCAGGCAACATCTCAGGTTAGGTGACAGTTTCACAGCTTTTGAGGGGGATCTCTAGTCACAAAGAGATACTATATCAAAATATGAAATTAAAATACTTAGGAGCGCATACAAAGAAATCATGTTTTAAGGGGAACTTGTAACAGCTGAAGACAGAGACTTGAAAACATACCCATATGAACCACACCAAGCTCTTCCAACAGCAGCATAGTCTCCTTGTAGGTTGAAGCTTCCAACCGGACATCCTCTGAAGTTGGGTCAGATGAGTGAGTTAAACCAGGGCCATCAGTTACTTCCATTGGTATGCTGACCTACAAAAAATACAGTACTTTCTGTAATTCCACTGTCTAGTATTACAGACCATTACAAATGCATGAATGATTCATTCTCTCCTTCACAGCCCACAGATTTGTCTCAAATACAATAAAGCTGCATACCAGCAGCAATTTGTACATCTGGTTGATCACTACATAAACACTGCTCCCATCTACGTGATTAAAAGCTGATAGAGACTGTTTACCAAGAAACTAGTTTTACAGTACCTCGTTCCTTTCACTCCTGGGTGTTGCTGCAGGTCTAGAAAACAGAAATATATTTCAGTACTGAAATGCTTACTTTGCATTATGAATAATACCTACAGTAGCTTTGAAAACTTAATTGCAGAACTGAATTAAACTAAAATCTGGTATAGTAACTTTGCTAGATATAGTTCAAGACTGAAACAATTATTGTGTACTATTAATGTCTACTGGAAGGCTAATTTTTCCGCAAGATATTAAGCAAATAGTTGAAATAACTGTTCCCTAAACTTCACGCAAAGTGACAGAAATCTTACAGCTACAGACATGTAGCTATACGGTTATGTGCATTCCCTGTTTAATACCAGGGGTTTAGCTCTCTTCAGTACCGAGAATCCTTCTCCTACAGGTCAAAGAACTGTAATTTTGGATTCTCTGGTGTCCTGGGTCTGGCTGGGATGCAGTTTATTTTCTTCACAGCAGCCCACACAGGGCTGTGTGTTAGACTTCTGACCAAAACAGTGTTGATAACACACCAGATTTTTAGCTAGGGCTGAACAGTGTCAACAACTTGCTCTTTCTCACTTTGCCACAACCCACACAAGTAAGTTCAGGGTGGGCAAGAAGTCGGGAGGGTACGCAGCTGCAAGAGAAAAGGTGGAGTGGGGAGCAGGGCAAAAAATCCTGAGATACCTGCCGTGAAAAAACCTGAGATACCTCACCCTTTTTAAACACATGAAATACTTCTATGCCTGTGCACACACACTCATGTAATGAATCAGAATTTGTGCACGTGACCTTATTGTTAACTTGGCCAGCATGTTCAAAAGCACTCTAAACAAAAGTGAACTGTTTGTCAACACAAAGCGCATCAGGTGGTCACAGGAAAGAACAAGAAAGAACATCAGGCGGTCACATGAAAGAACAAGAATCTTCATATGCATCAGGTTTACAAAAAACCAAAACACACAACAAAAACCCAAACTTGCCTCTAGCTCTCAGGCCAATTTTTATCATTAAGTAAGTTTTATTTTCAACATTCCTTACATGCATACCTTCCTTCATCCTCAGATGTTTCACTGGAAGTGCTCTCATCCGGTACTTGACCATGATTGCCACTGGAAGAGCTCATCTGCTGATGAGCCCTCTGCTTTGAAGGCTGTCTTTTACCTTTCTTTGCAACTTTGGCATTCAGGGCAATTTTACTGCATTACACAGAAAGAAAGAAAGAAATCACCAAGTTACTAGGTTTATAAAAAATATTTCTGTGAAACAGACATTAAGATGATGTCCAGAAACAACTGAGACAAAAAATATCTATGATAAAATCACAGACTTGACTGTAAAGATCATGGAATATGCCCAAGTATTTAAAACCCTTCCCCTAGGAGTGCGGGGGACACGTGGAATCTGAGCTAGATCCAGGTTAAGCTGGACTATACCCAATAGCCACGTTACAGAAAGCACCTAGTGCAGAGATTCCTTTGAAGGACAGACAGAAAAAGCTCCTGCTTAGGTCTGCATAAAAATACGTGTGCCTTCTTTAGACTTTTGAGATTGGTTTGGTAATATCATCTTTTCCCCTCTCCTGACAAAGGGCATATTAACTTAATGAAAAGGAAAACACCAACTGCACGGAGATCACTAAAATCACCTAGAAAAGGGAGTAGTAGCAAACCCCAAATTCCTACTTTTCTTTTCTAGGTGGCCATTTCCTACAAAAATAACTGCTTTTTCCAGTCTTCAGTTCTGGTTTTGAAGATGCATTTTACCTCAGTGTTAACATGGAAATCACAGGAATTTAGGTGGGGGTTTTCTTTTGGTTTCCCCTTTTCTTTTTTTAGAGCAGGCCATAAATTTGAACCTCCATCGTGCGCTTCATTTTGTCAAAAAAGAATTTTTCTTCATTTTTTGAGAAGCAGTGGACTACTCACTATGGCTTTCACCACTGAGGAAACTACTTCAACTACCACAGTATCAGAAAACCTAAGACACTTACATAGTACTACAAATAAGAATTAGAGATTATTTCCTTAGCTTACCCTTTCATTGGCACTTTACTCAATTTTGAGCTCTCCCCAGATGAAAAACTTTTTGTCTTTTTCTTCTATCATGTTTTCATTCTCCATTTTCAAACAGTCATTATTCCTTACAGTAATCTTTTGTTTCATTTGCCGATTAGTGATGTTAATTAATTTATCCACACATTTTTGTTTTGCCACGGTCTGCACTTTTGAACATCTTTGTTTGCTTTTTTCCTTCTTAACCTATAAAAACAAAGTTAAGCTTCACGTATTTCTAGAGGACAGAAACACCACATCCAAGATTGATTAATTCAGGGTTTACCCCTGAAATAATCTAAAAAGATATTTTTAATTCATAGAGAAGCATTTTCACAAAATTACACTACAAAGTGTATTATGCCATTGAAAGTACTTCGAATTCACTCATGATGCAAGACATAACAAAAATACAACCCTTAGAAAGAAAACAATAGTGTATCTCTAAAACAGGAACAAGGAAAAAGTGAAAACATTACTGATGGACAAAGCGTTAGGAGGACTGCACAATGTTCGTTGTAACACCACCAGAAAAAAATCAAGTGGAACTGCGAACAAGGAGAGGAAAGAAAAAAAGATCCCAAACCCACAAACACAACTGGTTTCACAGGAAAGAGGAATTTTAGTGAAAGGCAATGAAGACACACCATGCAGATACCACAGCACATGAATTATTAGTCAAGACCCTGTTCAGAAGCTATTTTCATTCTTTGATTCAGAATCAGAACTGATAGAATTGTATGGATTTCTTTTTATGGCAATGAAGAGATAACTACTTGCACTGGAACCAAGTGCCACCTGCTGTTAAACTGGAACAATAATGCCTTCCGTTTTGCAAAAATGGGGAAAAAAGACAACTCTCCACTGCCCTCTTTATTCACCAGTCACCTATTTCCATTAGAACAAACCCCAGTTTGTAGGAAGCATCTTCCCTTCGTGACCAATAGCTCAAGTGAACAGGAAATATTCTGCCTGGCTCCAGAAGGCTGCAGGTCTCCCCAGGCTCTTTTACACACGCTCCATCGCTGCTATCGCTTCAGCAGCGGTTTTACCTCCCAACAGAGACCTCCTTAAAAACATGTTCTGACTTTCCTGAACAGTGGATTGTATCTCACAGTTTCATTGATTTGCGCAGCAGAATCCTGCAGTTTCCGTTGAAGCTAACGAAGACTGTGTGCTTTCAAACCCAAGCACGTTCAGCACCTCCACCATAACTCTGAATTAGAGCTATTGCCTAAACCACTACATGCTGCACACGCTGCCCGTGCCAGCCCTGGCTAGCCCAGCCCTGTTTTACCGATTCATCCAGGCACTTGCATCAGTGCGTCTGACTTGGTGAATTTACACATGAGAAACCAGGCATTTCTGACCAACACCCATGCTCTTTAACCGCACCGGTTATTTTTAAATTAATGACACATTACTAATTAAAGTGACCAAGACAAGTCAGAATTACAGCTTGGTTGTAGTCAAAATCACATGCGCCGCAGATTTTCCCTGAATTTCTTCACAGCATCACCTATGATTGCTGTTGTCAAATACATGACTGCTTCTTTCTTTACCTGCAGAAAGCTTGGCACAACACGTACAATAGTGTACAACATACAGCTCCATCTGACAGTCAGACCAGAATGACCTTCCTGCAGTGCAGGCGGGCTGCATGTCTCCAGTAGCACCCACAGCCCCAGCCTGCACTGCTTTAGAGACAGCAAAGATCCGCGCTGATGAGAAACGCTCTCACGCACATGGCATTTCACCTTGTCCACGGATTTGAAACACGGGTTGCTTCACGAAATTTAATTGTATGGTTTCGTTCCAAGGCAAAACAGACTGTCCAACAACTTTTCACTTACACTAAAAACCATAAATCTTCACCTTCCATATGAACGGATACATGCCAGGATATGTACGGCTGATGAATTTTTTCGCATGTTGCTGGGGAGCAATACCTGCACGTGTTCATCTTTTTGTCCACCTCTACTGGGATTCCTTCTAGCTGGGTACGTTGCATCTCAGGGTTGTATGGAGGGGATTACCTCCAAGCAGCGGGACAGATCACCCCTGTTGCTCCTAAACTGCCTCTGCTGAGCACCTCAGTGCCTCCCACAGTGGTGGCTTGCTCAGGAAGAGGTGGCCTGTGATGGCTCCTCTCCGGTGCACATGCCCACAGGACCACCGAGCAAAGGACTATCCCACACCATCTTTCCCCTCTCTGAGAAAGAAAGCACGTACGCATCTATGGCTGATCTCCCTTCTGAAGCAGTACAGCTCAGCTGAGACCTCAGACTGCTTTTCTGCAGCACCTGGGATTCTTACCAACACTGTCTCCGTGGACTCTACCCGGACTCAGTTTTGTGCAGAGGAGGTGTTTACTGCCGCATGCGCAACAGCAACGGCAAGGGCAGGCAGCGCAGCGATCTCCTGTTACCGAACGTGCTGCTCTGGGACTCCCAAACAGGTGGTCAGTTATAGCCCTGGCAGAGTTCTCCAGCAAAGCCACCCCCGATTTGTACCCACCTCAGCTGTACAAACACGGTGTAAACAGACGCGCAGCGGCTCTTTACCTCCAGCACTGTATGTCCCTTTCCTTCCCATGTCACCACCACCTGCAAAAGCGCTCACGGAAATGAGCAAACCCCACCCGCCAGAAAGAGGCAGGGCTTTCAAAGGGAAGGAGGGTATTCAATGGAAGCTGCAGATGTGCCCTGCCTGGAGAAGGCACCACTGGCAACCCCTCCTCTGTGAGAGCTGGGGAGATGCAGAGGGGGAGGAAGGCAGGCGTCGGGGAGTAACTAGAAGCCCTGGTTTGCTACTGCTGCAGTAGCCCTGGCTGGGGGGACAATAGAGCTCGCCATGAAATGACGATCAACCAAAATATTTCAGAGGCGCACAGCAGGGAGCACAAGCTGCTGGCATCAGCAAAGGGCTGTGCTCAGCTTTTCTGCAGCACATTGTCACAGGCAAGGTGAACACGAAGCACAGGGAGGATCTGCAGTTCTACCTGCCTTGCAGGGGCTTGGCCTGAGCTCCCCCTTTGCAAACCAAGTCACCCTCCCGCCACACCGCACAATCTCTGCTTAATGTATGTCCCAGCAACTGGGGTACCACATGCAGAGAAATCTGAGAGGTCCCCCCTGGTCACAGCTCTAGTCATCAGTGGTTCCAACAACTTCTGATGCTCAGGGTGTGCCCTGCGCCAGTGGTCCTCCCTCCAGGCGCCCCTCCTCCTCTCCATTTGCCCTGGAGTAGACAACTCAACATCACACCCATTCTGGGGAGATTTAAGCCCCAAAGAGCTCAGAACTGGCTGAAGCCAGCACAAAAGCCTATCTTCTCTCTGAGAGTTGCAATGTCCTTACACCCTCCCTGTCCTTCCCGTCTCGATCAGAAACCAAACAGGGCAAGCGGTGCACGCAGATACACAGAGAATACTGAATGGGACACACCGGCTCCTCTTCCAACTCCTTTATTGTCTCAAAGGTGTTTTCATTCTGTTGGAGGAAAAAAGACAGAAATATGTAGAGTCCCCAGGTTTATCCCTGGTAAGCACTTTCACATGTTCATTTAGTAAAGCAGATTAGATTGATTCCTCAGATTTATTTTTTTTTGGGGGGGTGGGGTGGGAAGGCGGGGAGGGGGATTATAATGAACTCATTCAGTTTTTAAATCAGGCTTAGGAGCCATGACTCACTGGCTACGAATACATGTACACACATGCATGTACAGGACAGCACAGAATACTCTATTTACTCATATGCCTCTGAAAAGACTTTTTTTTTTCTATTATTTGTTGTTCTCGGCATCATTTATGGCTGGACTGCATGGACAAGATGGTTTTCTTAATTCTGTGAAAACACTTGCATCTATTGATGCCTGCACCTCTAAACATAGTGATATGGTCATACAGCCAAATCTGCAAAGCGGATTACTGTTCTTACACCATTCTGGGCATGGCAGGCATACCCATAGAAACACCCCTGATGGCCTAATGGTCATGCCTATTTACACATTTATTTCTGCTATTTCATCCTCTGTAAAGAACAAGTGCTCCTTTCCTCGACCTGTCTCAGAACAAACCTGAATACTTAAGGAATTAAAACAGATGAGTCGGCCAAAGGAAAATTTAAACAGACTTAATTTAACAATGCCAAGGTGTTATTACTAAAATGCAAGCACTTTGACAGCAGGTATCTTATGAGCGCTGTGCAAAGTGACACAGAAAAGCCTCAAGAAAAATCTACTAGAGTTTGGGTCAATACACTAAATCTCAGCACAATGGTTCAAGGGTAAGGGCACTTTAAAACAGAATGTGTCCCGAATCATGTTAGGAAGAAGACAAAGAACATATCCTGCTGGGAAGATCATTAACGATTAGGAAAACTCGAGCAGGCTACTATAAATTTGTCCCAGGTTAGAAAAGGCCAAGAATCTTTCAAAGGACACCACAAAAAAATAACATTTAAGACAAAAGGCAGTGTAGAAGCAAATGGAATTAAAAGGAGTCCTAGAAAGTAAATCTTTCAGTAATAAGCAAGCAAGGCTAATAACAATCTAGGGCATAGAAAAGATTAGCTCAGCACCAGGATGCACAGCAGATAGGAGAGCAAATTAGTTCTGTCTTACCAAAATGTAAATGGGGGGGGGGAATTCAGTACTTAGTGTTTCTCTTTATTTTTCCTGCACCTAATTTTTAACTGTTAAGAGAAATAACACAAAAGCTTTATTTTTGCTAATGCCAGGCAACCAGAATCTGGAATTTAAATTAATCCTTTACAGACTGCCATTTGGGGATCATTTCTACCAGATCCAACAAGGATACAAGGGATAGGACAAGAGGAAATGGCCTCAGGTTGCCCCAGGGGAGGTTTAGAGTGGACATTAGGAAAAAATTCTTCATTGAAAGGGTTGTCAAGGACTGGAACCAGCTGCCCAGGGAAGTTTCAGGGTGGCCTCACCATCCCTGGAGGCATTTCAAAGATGTGTAGATGTGGTGCTCAGGGACACAGTTTAGTGATGGACTTGGCAGTGTTAGGTTAATGGCTGGACTCAATGATCTTAAAGGACTTTTCCAACCTAAATGATTCTATGATTCTATGCTGTTCAAAATGACCTACAGTCTTCCTTCAAAAAAGAGGGGCTATATTGCTGTTTCAATTGTACTGGTTATCGGGTAATCCAGCCTCATAGCACTCTTTAAATTAAAGCTTACAAGCACCGAGATATTCCCCAGTGACTGCACTTTAGCTAGTTTGATATTAAGCTATACATTTTTCTTAACGTGATTAGCAGCATACCTCAAGCTATGTTTGAACATATATTCTTAGGTGAATGGGAGATACTACCAGCTTTTCATTAGACAGAACATACAAGTATTTTAAAAAGCCAAACTCTAACAGAATACACAGCACAAGCATGTGTTTCTGCCAAGATATTTTCTATTAAGTAAATCAAATGCATATGTTCGTTCTCTCCCTCTTCTGTCCATGCTTAAAATCCAGGCAAATTTGCAGAAGAACAGCGCAGAGAGCAAGGTGTTAGAACTTAGAGAGAAGACCCACAACTTCTCTCGCACATGCTCTTCTGCTACCTGTAGCTACGTGCTTACCTTTGCACTCACATTTGTTACACAACACACTTTGGTGCCCGGGAATTTGATTGATTTAGATTCGCCCTGACAGAAGGAAACCTTTTTTTTTAACCGTTTGACCTTGTTTCACTTCTAACTGGAAGATCAGTCCTGCCAGGAAGGAGAGGTGAAACCTCACGACAGCTGGAGGGTGAATAATCTCTCTTCAAACTCTAAAACTCTGCGTATGAAGTTTCCTTTACAATTTGTACTCCACCGGGCTATTAAAAATGTACGAAAAGCACAGCAAGAAATCAAGCCGCCCGTCAGTACAGAAGGTGCCAGCAGCTCCTCCTCGTTTCGCGAAAATCCAGCCCTCACCCTGAGGCTGCGGGACCAAATCCTGTGCAGCTGGAAGCGGCAGCGAGCCCTGGCCCCGGGGAAGGGCAGCTCAGCACCCTGCAAGGACGAGGCGCATCGCTCCGCTCCCCGCCACCCCGGGATGCCACACAGCCCCGACGCCGGGCAGCGGCGGCAGCACGGGCTCGCTGACGGTAACGGCGACCCTCCTGCCTCCCCCGAACGCGTAACGAGAGGCGAAAGCACCGTCCGGGCCGGCGGCCAAAGCACCTGGAGCCGCATCTCCCACCCCGGCAGGCCCGCCACCCGCCGGGCCGCCACCCCCCTCGCACCCAGACGGGGGGCGAGCCCCGGGAAGGGACATGTCGCACCGGGACGTCGCGCAGCCCCTCCGAGCGCCGAGGCCGGCAGCGACCGTCTCCTCGGGACCTGATGCTGCCGTCCAACGGCCGGATCCCATCGCCCGCCGCGCAACGGATCGAGCACCCGCACGGCCGAGGGACCAGCTACGCGTGTCTGCGGGGACGGGAGCTGGGGGGCAAACCCACAAAGCTAGCACAGCTCTTCGCGACAGGAAAATACTTTATACACCTGGAAAAACCGTTTACGATGACCTTTAGTCACACTTAACCCTCACTGGGTCTTACGAGCCTCGTCCCCATTTAAAGGCACAGCGGTCTTTAGTTTCACTCAAGTGTTCATGCACAGTTCAAGTAATTTCTGTTTGGTCCCATTAACCAACTGGTTCTCCTTGAGCTTACCTTGTGCCCCAGCTTGCCCCATGGCGTCTGTTCCCCCTCCCGAGGCCGTGTGCTGCCAAGCGCCTGCGACACGCCTGTCCTCCGGACCCTCTGCTGTGCTTCGCTGCAGACACATCTTTCCTCTACGCTGCCACTTAAGGCGCAGAGCTGCCTTCTGCTGACCACCTACGTGCAAGCCGTCGGTCCGCAACGCTTCCCGGGGCGCCGGGGGCTGCCTGCGGCGCGGCGCGGCGCGGTGCGGGGCCGGGGCCGGCTCTGCGGGGGCTGCCGGCGGCTGAGGCGGAGCCGCGAGTGCGGAGCCGCGGCGCAGCCCCCGGGTTCGCCCCCTGCGCAGGGCTGCCCGCTCCCTTCCCTGCGCGCTCCCCGGCGCTCGCCGCCTCGCTCCGGCCTCTCCCGGAGAAGGGGTCCGCTCTCCGGCTGGCCAACGCCTGCCCCGAGCCGGGCACGGCCAGCGCCGCCGTCGCAGGAGCGTGTCGGGGCGAGGGGCGGCGGCGAAACGTCTCGAACCTCGGCAGCGACAGCCCCGACCGCGCGGAGACCCGGCAGCGAGCCCGGGCCCCCCGCGGGAGGCGGCTCCGGCTGACCGGCACCTTCACGCCGCACTCGCGGCCTCTGCCGCGGTCGTGCCCGTCCTCCGCAGCCGCTCGGGGGGCGCCCGTCACCCGCAGCTCCCCCGGCTCGCCCGCGCCGCTCCCGCAGCCGCCCCCGGGCAGGGCGGGGGGGGACGGCGGAGCCCTCCCCGGCTGCCGTGCGGGCTCTGCGGCCCGGGCACAGCGGCCCCGCCGGCGCACCCCGCAGCGAGCGCACCGCGGCGCGGGGGGGCGGGGGGCGGCCACCGGCTTCCAGCCGCCGGCTGGCCCCGACGGAGGGGCGGGCGGGGTCGCTCCAGCCCGCGGCACCGGTGCCGGACCGCCCGCCGGCCGGGAGGGGTGTCCCCCCGCCCCGGGTGGCCCCGCGCCCCCCGAGCCGCCCCCCTCTCGCAGCCCGGGCTGCTGCCGAGCTCCGCTGCCGAGAGCCCGAGCGAGATCGCTGCCCCCCGGGCCCCGGTGCCCACCCGGCGCTGGAAAAGCGCAGCCCCCTGCGGCGTGCTTACAGGCACCAGGGGCTGGGGGCTGCCTCTGCCTGCCTGTGCGGGTGTGTACACCGCATAACCCAGCGCTGACCCTACCTGCATGCACACGTGTGTGTGGCGGGCATGCCCGCTCGGCACGCGTGTGCCCACTGGAACACACTTCCTTGGCCGGAGCCGGGGGGGGCTGCAGCAGCCTCCCCTCTCTCCTGGGCTGGTACTGTAATAAGTAACTAAAGGTAATTTGCTGATCAACCAAGGTAAGCAAGAGGAAGGAACCCATCGTGGTGGCCTTAAGAACGTCCTGTTTAACAAGAAGAGACATGTCCACAATGTTATCTTGCTGCACCAAACATGGGAACGTCCTGTCTGACGAGAAACCACGATAACAGAAGCAGCAGAGGGGCTACTGAAGGTGTCAGAAGCGACCTCGGGGAAGATAAAAAGAGCTGCTCAGCTTGCTTGAATTTGCGCGCCGCTGGTGGAGCAGGAGACTCCCCGGCCGCCCAGCGCTGTTTTGCTTACTTGTCGCTTGCTTTAATAAATCACATTTTCTAATTGGCCAGTCTCTGTCATTTCATTGGACAGGTAAACTCTAACAATTTTGGTGCCGGGACTCGGATAAGGGCAGTCTGGCCTGAGGTCCGTGGCAGGGGAGGCGCCCCGCTGGATAAGCGGCCCGTGTCAGGGTGCTTCTACGCCAAACCCTTTACCGACGAACCTCAAATGTGACAGTAAGCAAATAAAACCGGTTACCCCATAACCTCCGTGCACGAAGCCCGAATGAAGACGCAGGACGCGTGAGTATAGGCCGGTTAACCATTCGGTTGGGGTTGGGTATCCTGAAGCGTGCTTGTGTGCAACGCCCAGGGAGGGCGAAGTGAGTGCGGACCCTCAGTAGTGCGGTTTCCAGACCCCGCGAGGGGCTGCGCCACGAACCAGGGGAAGCGACTGCGCGAGTGAAAGAAGGCGCCTCGGAAGATGGGACAGAGGAAAAGCAAGCCCTCTGATCCCATGGGTGGTTCTGGGGTCCAGATTAGGCTCCCACAGATACCACCGGAGAGTCCGCTAGGACTCATGATAAAATTTTGGGATGCGTACCCTTCTAGGCAGGGTAAGAGTAAAGTAAGATTGATACACTACTGTATGGAAGTTTGGGGTGGGAAACAAATCAGGGGCAACCACCTCTACCGACCAGTCTTCGGGCCACCTGAAGACTGGATATGCCAGGCTTTGAATAGATATGTGAATTCAAAAGACCCCTTTTGCCCGGAGGAAAGTGAGTATGCTTCCTTATGGGCAGGGTCTGAAACTAGGGCCCTTTTGTTCCCGTTAAAAGAAAACAAAGGGGGGAAAAGAAGAAGAATAGAAGTGAGGATGAGATCCCTACCTCTCCCCCTCCGTATATACCTCCACCGCCCCCCCCTGCCCCCCCCCCCCGCAGCAGCCCTTACCACCTCCCTCCCTCCCCTCCCGCCGCTATCTAGACCCTGTGAAAGTGTTAAAGTATCGGGGTGAGTTTGTACAAAGCCCCGTCGCCCCTCGAAGGTGCGGCTGAGTCCTGCGGGACGCATGGCAGGGTGTTTGCTGTTTGCCTGCGAAGGCATGGTATGTAAGAACGCAGACTTAAAGCAACAAGGAGCAGATTTGCATTCAGGGTCAGAAAGAGTCAAAACAGAAGTGCTGTAGCAGAGGCAGGCTTGTGTAACCTGCAGAGCAGGAAGAGCATCTCCTGCCCCGAACCCTTCTGATGGTGGGGAGGAGGGGGTTGCTCTTGCTGACAATTGAGCAGAAGGACCTGACAATGTCACCCCGATTGCTGCAGCATTTGCAGCACAACGGGACCGGTAACGGCCCCTCTAGGGCAGGCAGCGGGTCTGAGGAGAGTGAAGGTGAATCTCGGATGGGGAAATTTAGATGTTGGAAAGTTGGTTGTGAATAGGCCTGGATAAAGGTTTGAGTTGATTTTTACTAAGGTAATCGTGATGTAGAAAAGTTGATAGAAGGAACAGGGGACGTGTACAGAAGGTGAGAGAAGAAGAGCTGGGTCGTGCTAAACTGGTAGAGGAGAGGAAGCAGAGACCGAGGAGGAATATCAGGCAGAAGCGAATGAGCATATTGTAGGGAAAGTGGACACTGGAAGCGAGAGGGCCCTGAGCTAAAGAACCAACAAGGGGTTCTGGTGAACTAGGGACTAGGAAAAATGAGGTGGAATTTTTAGTGAATACAAAACCAACTTATTTGGTGTTAAACTTCAGTGAAAAGAATTTGTTACAGTTGTGGGAGCTGCTGGCCACCAGGAAAACATCCTGAAACCTTTAAAGTACAAACTAAGAAAACAAGTAAGACTGCCAAATTCACCAAAATCTTTAAGTGGAAAAGAAATCTTTAACCAGGTATATCTGGAAATAAATTCCAGGTAAGGAAAAAATGCTTTACCTGTTACAGTAAAAATGATAAGGGGAAGGCCTGCCTAGTTCAGGTAAAACAATATCCCTTGCTCAGCAAGGCTATGGGGAATATTGGCAGAAAAACTGAAATAAAATACACTCTGTAGTAGTTCTACTAATGTAAATCTGTGTGTTTTACCATGACAGTGACTTGTTATGGGATGTGCAGGTGAAACTCTGCAGCAGCAGAGGAGGTAGGAAAGGAGGAATTATCCTTAATACCAGATGGTAAAATCCAAACTGTAAGTACAGATCAGGAGCCAAACTATTCTAATGATTCTCGATTACCTGCTAGCCGAAGAAGGAAGTGTTTGTGGTAAATGAAATGTTTCCAATTGTTATTTGAAAATTGATGGCAATGGTGAGGGAGTTAAACAAATCACATCAGAGACAGGGAGGTTAGCCCATGTTCCCGTCCGAACTTGGAAAGACTGGAATATTGACTTGTTTTCCTGGCTTCTCGGGAGCCCCTGGGTAAAACGAATCCTATTTTATTTGTTATGTGGATTAGCCACCTTATTGTTTTTGCCATGTGCTGTTCCATGTTTTATAAGATTAATTCAACACGTTATAACTAACATGCAATTTGCTACTATGATTTCACCCAATGGCGTTAAACAAATTCGAGTAGTACGCCGAAATGTACAGTCGACAATACAGATTAGATAGTTAACACAATAACAATTTAATAGCAAACAGGAATCTGGGAATAATTAACTATTAACAATTCATACAACAATGTAGGCTGATGAAGAATACAAGTAGAATACCAAAGAAAACAACCATCAGGAACGCACAGACGAGGATGTGGTAACATCTTTTATACTTTTCCACCTCCACCATAAGTTCTTGATGTGTGACAGCAGAAAAACTCACCCTCTGCCTAACCAACGAGAAAAAAAAAAAAAAAGGGGGGGTTTGATTCCCCTTTATAATGAACCATACAGGTTAGACCATCCAGAGCCTTCCTCCCTGGCAGGTGACGTGGCGGTCTGATGGTGAGAAAACATTGCACTGAAAGCAAGGACCTGTCATTTGGCCATAGTGCCATAAATGTTACCATTAACAAACTTACCGGAGTGGTAAGCTCGGGAAATGGGTCCAGGACTTCATCTGGACACCCAGCAGCCATCTTTTATCGTGTATGCCTTTGAACATGCGCATGCGCAATTTTAAACCCCACAGAATGTACTGGAACAATCTGGAAAGACCGCGCATGCGAAATCCCTATAGTCTAGCCATGATAGTGACGCATATGTATTAAAAAAAAAAAAGAATGTTTAAAGAAACTATAGTATTTATAGTTCATTTATTACTTAACTGGAATGTAGAGTTATCAGTGTTGGTTTTAGGTTTTGTTTTTGTAGGTTATTATATGTATTACCCAACCCTTTTGATTTATTTTGAAAACCGTGTGTTAGATGTAAATTCAATGAATCATTTGACAACCAGTAAACAACAAATAACAATTTCTTAACAAACATGAACTAGAAGTTGAATAACAGAATGACAGTCCAGCAAAGTCTCATGTGAGGTGGAAAACAGGCTTCTTCACTCGTGAGTCCAGCACGGTCCTGAATAATGTCGGGGTGGTAACTCCATCTGTTCCCTCCACGATAGTCTGTCTGGTCCTTGGTATTTTTCTTCACGAGGTAACGAAAATGAACAGAAACAAATAACAAGTCACATGGTAACTGCTGGAGATCAACAGTTTTCTTTTGTTTATGTAACAGTCTCTCGCACTCTGCTTTGGTATCCCATGGGTTCCACTACTCGGGGCGGATTGCGAGGAAGAGATCCCACTCTTCTGTACCGGCGTGACCAAAAACACTCACAAAAGCACATGCTGATGGTTACTGTAGTCACAATGAGACAAAGGCTGAACAGCAAAACCGTACAGAGTGTGTCGTCTCCTGCTCCCATCTTTTCCAAAATGATAAGGATTGTTTGTGGCGAGACAAACAAATTGGTCCGTGACCCTCCTGGTCAAGATTCAGGCTAATGCCCTGACCAAAACTGCACAATGAAAACGCATGCGCAGCCTAACCTTAAAGGGGCATGAAAATTTACCCCTTTAAATGCCCACCTCTTGGCTCTTGATTCTTAACCCCCACAAACAAACCTTATATATGCTAAGAAATGTTGTATTGTGTTTTGTTATGTAATCCTGTTATGATAATGTTTTGAAATTAGCTTATGACATGTTTGAGTTTTGAGTTGTTAGCTAACGTTTGTTAGGGATTTGTAGTTCTTGTTAGTCATTTGTAGTTATTGCCTGTTACTGTTTATTGATAATGGTAAATGGGTTTAATGCTTAGATAAAGATTGTTAACCTCCTTTGTATAGTTGGCAGAATCTTTTCTCTATCTCTATCTATGCCACCCACGGAGCAGCAATGTTGAGCCACGGGGCGGTGTGAAGGACGTTATTGGGACATCGCTATCTGTCTCACCATTGCTGGCTGACCGCAAAACAACACAGAGACGGAGATACCCGAATCACCCAGAAGAGGAGATCTCCGGGGAATGCCCTGCTTAAAACACCCCACTTCCGGACATTCATGTTGGGTTGTTTGCCAATGTCTAAATTGTGATAGGGATTGGTCCTGTGTTTCATTTAAGAGACAACCTTACTGTATGAAATGTCACAATGATTCGATACGTACCAGGGGACCAGAGGATCAAGTGGAAATTTGTAAATTATTTTGTGGATGGGAACTGTCAGTACCTGAACTTTGGGAAGTACATGAAACAGACTGGTACAGAGTTTTAAGACAGTGTACTATAAGATTCGCCTGGAAACGGACACAGCAACCAAACAGGTGGAAATATATTTAAGAGATAACTAACTCTTTAGACCTTGGAAATTATTGACAGGATAACAGCAAAATTCCCCTGAAGACTACCTGCTGCTGCCAAGAAGATATTGATATCCCGTTGTTCTCTGCAAAAGAGTGGACGAGGAAGGCAGAGAGGTACTGAACAGTGGGGAAATGAAAGCTAGTATCCTATTAATGGTATTGGTTACCATGACTTTAAAAAAAAAAAAAAAAAAGAGCATTACCCTTCAATTGGACCTTAGGTTGATGGGAAGATTCAATAGAAGTTCGGTATAACGATATATTTGATCCCCAAAATTCCAAGTTAAATTGGAAGATTTAGTCTTTTATGAACTAGACCTACCCGGTCGACGAGAAAGAACAATAAAACCTTTTTATCTCTGCCCCAGTTCGAATCCAGGGAAAAGCTATTGCAATTTCCCTAATCACTATTACTGTGCATATTGGGGATGTGAAACCATAGCTTCAAACTGGGACGTAGCCATTAAAAATAGATTCTTAAATATAACATGGGGACCCAGAGGATGCAATCCACCAGCTCCTAGCTGGGATAGACACACAGAGGACCCCCATCTTGGCAGCTGTAAGCACGTTATGTACTAGAAATCCTGCAGCCTAATGACCACGGATGGCTATTAGGACGAACCTGGGGAATAAGATATTGGGAACCTGGAGCTGATAGAGGGGTCTTAATATTTATTCAGAAACATGAACTAAAAACGCCACAAGCAGCGGGACCCAACAGAGTTATTAAAGAGCAAAAAGGTAAAAAGGAAAAGAGAGTCATTAAGAGAGTTCAGCCAGCACAGCCATTGCCCTCTATCCATTTTCATGACAGTTAAAGCCTGTACACCTTTTTGTTCAGGAATGCTATTATCTTACAGATTCTTCCATTCATGTAAAGGGTCTCTCAGCTGGGCAGTAGGCAGTAGGTACTATCACAAAATAAGAGATTCATAGGAGCAACGGCCACAAATACCTGACTTTCTAGTATAAAAATCTTGGGTTGTTGAGGCAGCATGGTGATGTTACAACAAAAGGCATAGGGAGAAGTGTAAAGGGAAGCTCTTAAAATCAGTCCAGTTTTAATGAAAACAGAATCCCATCAGGTTGCTTTGTCTTTCTAGCTTTCCTGTTCACTGGAACACTTGAAGCACACATCTCTGTGTTGTCCTCATCAGTATTATAAGCTGTCCTTGTAAATGAAATTGTGCTATTCTCCTCAGGGATGAATCTGAATTTCTCAGTTCATTTGGGTCTGAAAAGAGCTTACTAAGCTTACTCTGCCATTCGTGTCTCCCTTCTGTTGCTCTGCACAAAAGAGGGTATGTATTAATGATGCTGGCCCTGATCCTGAATGTCCTTTTTGCTGATGGTGGGACCAGGGGGGAGACCTCGTGTATGCTGAAATAATCACCAAACCCCTTTGATCCACTTCAAAACTCCCAGGTCTTTTTTATCTACTTGTGTTTGAACTAGGAGACATGACAAGTATATACTCACAATTAACACAGTCCATGAGGATTTAGATGGGGAATGCAATTCGTTTGCCTTTTAACTGTCCAATTTTGGACATTTTCATAAGGGAAGTGAGAGAATTACTTTCAGAGGACTGATAACAAGCAATCTGTAGAGTGACAGATGTCAGAAACAGACAGCACCATCCTAAAATGGAGTGGATACAGAGCACCTGCATCTATGTACACCTGTTCCTATACACATATTTCAGGAATGGGATTGCATCAATAGATAAAATAGATATCGCTATGAGACTCTGCATCTCAAAACTCCTTGCAAGTCTGCAGGAGGACTGACCAAAAGTCTAAAGATCAGATTCAAGGCTAAAAAAAATTTGCATGACAGTCAAAGACCAGCACTGATTTAAAAGAACTGCATGTGAGGAGGCCAGTAACAGAGGGAACACAACCTAGAGACAGCACTCCAAGTTTTACAGCCTGTTTCATGGCCACATGTAGGTGTGGCAGTTACCTGGAGGACACGTGCTCTCCTATCACAAAGAGTAAATGCCTCACAAGTTTGTGATCCTGATGGAGGAAAGGCTGTGCTACTGCCCCTTAGCCCCAGCTACCCTTATGCCTTGTCCTGTTTAATGGCTGCTTTGACTGTGTTTTGGAATTGTTAAATAGGTGAAAACATTGTCTGTTTGTTATTTCTGTTAGTGCTGTTGTCATTTCATAGAATGCTAAAGGCTACTCTCAAAAATAAAGATGAGGTTTACCTTCCTATTTGATCCTTACAGTGATAAACAATTTTAGGTTGCCATAATTTCAGACAACCAAGCTTAAGAAATCCTAAATCAGTCTGTGCAGTGGGAGAGAGGGCACTTACTCAGCCTCTCATGACAATGAAGCAACATTTGAGGACTTACGAATTGGATATGCCAAAAATTTCAGCCTTGAAAACCATTAAGTGACCTGTGGAAATGCAGGCCTCCTTAGGACAACAGAAATACCTCTGTTTCATTTTGCTTTCCAGTTCTAGTGGAAGCAAATCAGCTGTTCTGTAACATGCTGCTACCACCACAATCAGTTCTGGTGCTTAAACTGGAGTCCCACTGTTATAAATGCTGGTGAGCTGCTGGTCAGGCACTCTGCACAACACATTTTTCTTTGGATCTCTCTTGGTGATCTCACCAGTTAACAGCCTAAAAATTGTATGGTTCAGAAGACAGTGGTAAGTTCATGTTTTACCCTAGTAGCTTTGTGAGGAGAAGAATTCTGAATCCTGTTGGTGCTGGGAAGATTAAATTTAACCTCCCATTTTCTGGATTTTGTTGGGTGTGAAGGAGGAAGAAGAGTTTGAGTTTAGTAAACATGAAGAGACTCTTGATGAATGTTCTAGAAGCCAAAGAGCTGTTCTACATTTTTTTTACTTTACCATCAAATGAAGAAACATGGGTTCTGCTCCCCATAATAACAACTCAAGCATCATATAGCTGTAGAGATGGCATTTGAAGTATTTAAGTAGAGTCTAAAAACTGAGGCAACAGAACAGGAGATAAACTGCAAGCACAAAGAAATCATTGGGACCATGCCCACGCATTTCAGAAGCGTTATCAGCCAAAGGCCAGCCTTAGAAAAGCCTTTAGGTACCTTATACATCTGTTGATGTACACGTAGGAAACATAAATAGAAATAAATTCCCTTCATCTTAGTAAATAAGCAAAGGTATTCTTCAGAAATGCTAAACCCATGTGTTTGTACGCAATGTTGAGGGCTAAGCTGACAATGCCCCAATAGCACTCCGAAGGTTAATTCTATAGATAACCCCTTTTCCAGTCATGCACGGAAACAGCCCAGGAAATTCAGCGTCTCTGCAAACAGTAAGAGTAGATCCCAGGCAATATACAGTATACTCTCATTCCAGGTAGCTGAGGTGTCTTTTATTTCACTATACCTATCTGTTCTCTTGTTACATAAGAAAATTGTAATGATAAACCTAAATGTTCCTGTGACCTTAAAGATGTAATAGCAACAACTCTTTGTTTTGACAGAGAGATGACTTCGTGGTTGTAACAAAGAAAACAAAAGTCTGTTCAGCTCATGCGTTGGTATGATAAAGCCTGCTGTACTCAGAGCCAGCTTAATGAACCTTGGACACAATCAGTCTTCACTTAATAGCAGGTCTCCCTTTAGTGTGTTGACAAGAGATGCAAAGTCAACAAGTTTAAATCTTCCCTGAGCAGTGGGTTTTGGTTCATAATTACCTGGTGAATGGAGCCTGGTGGCTGTTACCGCTGATCTCTTAGGGGGTGAGACAACAGGCCTGTTAGCATCCTGATCTTTTTGTACTTCTTTCTCCACACCTTTAGGGAAAAAAAAAAAAAAAGGTAGAAAGAAACCTGTTTTATAATTCTGTTTGCAACTGTGCAGAACTATGTCACTAAGATACATACCAGAATGGCGAAATACCAGTATTTCATCCATGCACACCCTGGGCTTTGCACAGAATGATACTACACAGTACTTCTGTGTTGGATGTCAACCTGCCCCTTCTGCAAGCATGACTGTGTGCATGTGGCTGAGCTGACACGCACAGCACTAAAGAAGGTCAGAAGGTGCCTTACACACTATCTGGGTTCTCCAGCCACCTGCACGGTGGCAAATGCCATTAAGGCACAAACAGCTACATAGGTAGCCCATCCTATCTGTTCTGAGCTCTGTGTTCTCTCTCTTTACCTTGCTGTGCATCCTCACCCTGGGCTGGAGGAGAAGCTGAGTAGGACTATGCAAAGCTGACTGAAGTTACCTGCAGGGCCCTGCTCTATCAGCTTCTTCCCCAGGTTGGGAAACGGCCTTTTCTGGTGGCCAGCTTTCCCAAGAGGGTCTCACACAGGCAAGAGACGGGCTTCTGCAGAACCAGAAGCAGGCAGGCTGTGTCGGGGCTGTGCTGGATGTGGCGTGCCAGACAGGAGAGGGGGTCTCTGCCTGTGCACTAACTCAGCCAGGGCCAGAGAGGTGCAGCACAGGCAACGCACAAAACCGACAACACGCTGTGCCAATGCAGGATACAACAGGGCCACATCATTTCCTTGATGTCCACAAGGCCGAACCAAAACCTGGTTCATGCTCATCTATGACCCAGGCACGTTCCAGGCTGTCTGCCCTCCCTCCTCTCCGCTCTGTGTGTGTAGCTCTCCACATTACTCTTGACCTCTGCATTGATCCCTTTTTTCTGCAGCCACTAATTCTTCCCACTGACAGCAGGATGCCCCAGAGCTCTTGGATTATGACCTCCAGAAACTTTGCGCTAGCCTTTCCTCTTCCTTTAGTTTTCCAGAGGGAGGCAACTGGGTGTCTGTTATTATCCCTCCCATGGCTGGAGCTCTCTGGTTAGGGGGCTCAGGGTGGTCTGTCAGTTGTCCAGGCTCTGCAGCCGCCGACTGCCTCTTGTACCAGGGAGATCCAGCTTCATCTGGAAGCCAGAGCGGCCACCCAGGCTCAGCTCACCCCTCCCGCCCACCCACGATTCTCATCAAAATAGCTGTGGGGACCATGCTGAGTGCAGGAACGTGAAAGACTGGCCCTGCTTGTTTTTCCATGGTGTGACAGTCAAGCCACGGGATTTCATGTGGAAAACGCTGAGGAAGTAAGAAGAAAGAGCAAGGAAAAGCAAATCTCCGAGACGGTAAGGGATTTTTCTGTATACTTTCCTTTTTTATCGTTAGTGTTTGTTGGGGGTTGCATTTTGGTCTGCAGGACTGTGTCACAGCCCCCGGACACACAGGAGAAACAGACACTTAAGGCAAACAATGTTTGCCTCATTAGCTTGCCCTTCTCTTGAGTAAGTTCACAGACAGCTTGTAAGAAAATGTCAACGTCCCACAGAATCTGTAGTATCTGAAGCAGGAAAACACACTCCTATTTTCTTGCTGGTGCTTAAAGACGGTGACAGTCCAAAAACTAATGCTCTCTTCCATTTGGCTTAATGCATATGTGGTACGTCTCTTTCAATAGTGGAGAAAAGTGATAATTTTATAGGGAGATCAAAGCTTCAGGCACACTTACTGCATGACTAGTTTTCTGCTCTTTCCAAAGCCACAGCTAGTCACAGCTGCAGTATCAGATGCATCATTCACCCTGCCACTTCCGTCTGCATCGGGACCTGCAAGCAGTGAGCTGCAGACACAGCATTTGCCGAGCACCGAGCTTCATGTCTTCTAGCACCACATCTCAGCATTCGCTTGCAGAGTTCTGCGAAGAACACGTGCACACCCACCAGCCCCGAGCCCAGCCATCTGCAGGAGGATAGCACAAGAGGAAGTCTAAGACCCTCTCTGACTCCCTTCCACCACTCAGAGGCAAATCACACCATCAGTCTTCAGGGGCTGGTAAAGACTGAACTTTTCTTCATACCTTTACTTTGGTCCATCTCCATTTTCTCTGCTGTTTATAAATTTGACATGTTGAGGCTACTGCTCTCATTTGTCATTAATACCTTTCACAGTGAAGTGACTAAGAATATAAATTTCTTGTGTCTGCCACCTACTGCACTGTGCTTTACTACAGAGCAGGACATAAAACAAGTTTATGGTGCCGTTTTATCACTAAGGACCAAGTGAAAGCAACCTGAGATGGGAGCTGTGAGAGAAAAGCAGAGCTTGTTTTATAAGGTATGGTTTATATTCTTACAGATTTGAGCATTACTTTTTCATGGCAATGAGACTTTGGGTTTTTTGTGGTTTCCAAATTAAAAATACGATGCACAAATGGGCCATACACCAAAGTCCTCTGTAAATTTTGCTATGGCAAATGTCAAACAGGGACAATGGTAGGGAAAGTGTGTTTTCCTTTTGCTTTCAGGAGTAACAAGGGGCATATAAATACTTAACTACTTTTGGGTTTGGGACATTTTCAATAAGGAACACCTGGAGAACTAGTTCAGCTTCTTAACCTTAAGCACAAAGCAAGGAACAATTCCCCAGTTAGAGCTCAGGCAGAAGAAAACAGAGCAGAGGCAAAGAAGCCCAGCAAGCCCCATTGTTCCGCAGGGGGCAAGGTGAGGTCTGCGGAGAGCAGCAGGAGCCACAGGCAGGTGCAGGCAGTGGTGCCTGGCAGGGGCGGCTGCATGGGCGACATCGGCCCTGGAAGGTGGGAGATCAGCAGGGCGAAGGTGGAAATAGTATCTCGACAAGGACAGAGGAGTAGGATTAATAGCAAGAGTGGGAAATGAGGATAGCCACCCTCCTTCAGTTTACAACATCAGGAGAGCTCCCAAGGTCTGGTAGGGGCAGCAATGCAGCAACTGGGGAAGCGAGGAGGGGCTGCGTAGCAAGGGAAGAGCCAGCGCACCTGCTGGGAAGGGTACGGAGAGAGGGGCACATGCAGCTAGCAATTACTCAACTTCTCCTTCACAACTAGAAGGGTCCTGGTGGCCTCTCTGTGGCCCTCATTAGCAGGGAGGGATTTGGGAAGCACGCAGCTAGCAAAAGAAAGGACAGTCCGCAGGAGCAAACCGTTCCCGTTCTGCTGAGCTCAGCAGCCACAGGGAAATCTTAGCTGCTTCCAAAGCTTTCAGTGAGCAGGAGCGTGCTGCGGCTGGACTAAGGCTTCCAAACAGAAATGACCTTACGTGTTTAAAACCTGTGTCTCAGCCTGAACTTTCTTGGCCTCAATATACAGCTGACGGGTCTTTTTGTAACTTTGCTGACTGGGATATCATCAGTTAGGCACAACATCTGCTGTCGCTTAAGAAGAGAAGCTGTTCCAAGTGTCCTGAGGGGAGCAGACCATAAGAAATGGCTGCACCGTGTCTAACCCTGTGTCCTGTCGCCAGTCGTGGCCACCAGCAGGTGCCTGGGGATGCAAAGCCTCCAGTGACACCTCCTGGTATGCACTCTTCCAAGAATGTGCAGCTTATGGACCTCTCCAGAGGGATTCAGGAAAATCTTTGCATTTAATAGCTCAACAGGATTTCCTGTCCAGGCTTTTACACAGTGTCCTCTTGAGATCGTGTAAATGCTATCATTCATAGCATCCTACAGCAAGGCTTTCCACCAGTTTAACTACATATTGTATAAAGATTCACCCTGTTTTGTTCAGTGTGAACTTGCCTCCTGCGAGCTTCATTGGCTGAACCCTAATTGTCCCACAGGGAAAGAAAATAAACAATAAACTTCTCTGGCTATTTATGGTTTTATATGCCTCTGTCACATATTGGAGCTTTTCTGGGCTGAAGAGTCCTGGTCTGCACAGTCTTCCTTCACATGGAAGATACTCCATACCCGTGATCTTTGCTGTTCTTCTATGAGCTTTTTCCCACTCTGTCTTTATGAGATGAGGCAAATAAAGCAACACATTTAATAACTGGGTGCAAAATACATCTAAACAGTTACTCAGTTTTCTTAGCAGCTTCTTCAGTCCTTGACAGTTGCTGCATCCTGAATAACTTCATACTATTTGTAAAGACTGATACCTCATCTGTCGTTGATACCTACTCCTAAGTTGCTCGTGAAGGCGAAAAACAGCCTTCTGACCACTTATTGAACGTTTACCCTTCTCTTCTGTTCCCTGTCTTTTACCCAGTTATTTAACCATGCAGCTGCCTTCCTCCTTATAATGTCTGAATTTCCGTAAGAGCCTTTGGTGAAGGACCTTGCCAAAAGCCTTCTGGAAAACCAGCAGTCAAGCCCGTATCAATATGCTTGTCGACTCCTAGAACCTGCAGGTTGGTGAGACAGGACTGCTCATCACAAAAGCCACACGACTCTGGCTCAGTATCTTATATAATGGTCCAAATCTGCATTAGATACAAATTAAACTTCTAATACAAAACCAAAAAGTCCCAGACATTTGATGTGCGAAAGGAAGAAGACAGAAACAGTGCAGTCAGTAATACTATTGGAGAAGAGTGCTTCAGCAGAGATGGTGTAAAATTATGGAGGATTAAGAAATATTTCAGAGGGAAATAGAAGTAGCAGTGATGAAATTTAACTTGAAGTAAATAAACACACATTAGCCTGAAATAATCCCATACTTCAATTACTGAGCACAATTACTGTGCTCTGAGTAGGCAGAACCTCTTCATAGGAGCAAACATAAATAGCAATATCAATTTCTGCCCCCCCTCCACCAGAAGTTAACAATACAGATAATGTATTTTTTAAATGAGCAGCGGAAAATCAAACATATGACATCTTTATATTCTTCAATGCTACTGTTGTATTTGAAATTATTTGCTAAAACAAAGATTTTAAGACAAAGGGACTAGCTGAAATGGTAGCAGGCAGCAGGAAAAACAAGCTTTTACTGTAATATTTAGCAGTGTGAATGGAGAGAAAGAAAAGGAAAGAAGCGGTGTGTTTTACAATTATTGGGAAATATATTTAACATGTGTAAGTAAACTGTGGGATTCACTGCTGCAGGAGGCAAAATGTCTGTGATGACCTTGAATGATTAAATGATACATCCCAAAATATTGTGAAGGAAATCATATGGGCAAGGCCACAAACAGGAGTCAGAAAAAGATATTCCACATTAATCTGTAATATTAGAGAACTGACTAACAACAATAGGAATTATTAGTCTTTGAAGAACTTTTCACTGGATGGATCGGGACATGGTGGGGGGGTGATTTTCCTTTTGAAGATTGCAAAGTAATAAATATGAAATGTAAAAAAGTTTCTAGTTTCCAAATGCTAACTTAATCCCCCCTAAATTATAGAAGCAGCTAAGCCAAGCAATGTGTGATCAGCCAGCTAGCTGTCTGCAATATTTATGGGTGTCATGGGAATAACAGTAAATGTCAGAACTGAATGTATGCTGTCATGGCCACTAATGCAAAGTCACAGCAACTTAATTCTTCCGGTCTTCTTTTTAGTGATACAAGGCTTAAAATGGTTTTAAATGCATTTAGAGAGTTCTTTGTTAAAAACCATATAAATGTCCAAATGCTGGCATGTTTAAAAGATTTTGGAATAACGTATTATGCTAAACTGTTTGAGAATGGCTATGCATCGTTGTAAGTATCAGTCTGGCTTATTCATCTCCCAGACACTGTGAATTTGGACAATGAAGCCAAATCCAGAATTCTCATTTTGTTGTACCTGCCCTGACTTCAGTGGAGGACCTTCTTGAGCATGATCACAGGATTAACTGAATATAGGAATTTAAGAACACATTCTGCGTGATGGTGAATGCCTTTAACTTGGATTGATTTCAGAGGAAATTAACTTTAGGAAGAGCTAAGAATCCTCTAGGGATGACCTCTTTAAAAAAAACAACCACCAAACCAACCACGACCCCCTACTCCCCCAAATACAAAATCAGACAAAATTCCTGACAATACGAGTATAGAAGTCCTGATTCGGTCATTCTACAACCTTGGCGAAGAGTGGGCTACCAACTCTTCCTTGAAGATGATCATACTCTGATCTCATAGCCATTGATACATGAGAGTTTCAAAGATGTGTAAAGAGAGCAATGAATTTCACTGCAACAATGATGTAGCCAGGAGATAGCTTTTAAGGACCAGATTATATGAGCATGTAACAAAGCCACTGACTTCCCTATTGTCATATTTTGTTTGCCATTTTACATGTAGTCATATTACAATAACGATAATTTTTCATTTGTGTGATTGATCTGTGAGGAACAAAACTTTGGGTTTATCTTGCCTGAGGTAGTTCAGATATTTACCCACCTGGATCTGAAATATCTATGCTCTTACGATCCAGCCACTTGTCCTACATCTTGGGAACACTTCAAAATTTTGCCAAAGTATGTCAAAAAAGAAGATCTGTATGAATGGATAATTACAAGAGACAGTCATGTAAGGCTTGTCCTACCCTTAAAACTTTTTGTATCAGAAGATGCTTATCTAGCCAAACTGCTTTGCAACTCAGGCTGACCAGAACACACCCGTTGCTGCTGTAGCTCAGCTGACAGATAGTACTTTATTAAGATGCATTAGCTGGGTGGATTAGGACCACCGACTAAATTCCTGCGCTCTGCACCCAAAAATCATGATAGTAGTGCATGAATTTTTGGGAGCATGAATTTATAGAGCACTCATCTTGATAAACATCAAAGTCATAAACCTCTTTCCTCCACAGACAATGGAGTAGAGCCCTATGCTGGGAGCCCTCACCAGCATCTTCTGTTCTGGTTCTCAAATGCTGACTTAGGGGGGCTGCCTGTCCTTGGAGCGAGTGTGCCCTGGGCTTGGGGGGTGTCACCTCGGTACCCTTCCTGCCCGCCCCCCCGCAGACTGCTCACCCACCAGACCCCAATTCACAGCACAGAAGGGTGCTGTCTGCATCCTGCTGACCCCACACCAGGGAACAGCAGGGAGTGAAATGAAACCGGTTTTATAGAGGGTGCAATTAAAGGAAGCAAGGGGCAGAAGTTCATCATCCCCCTTTAACAGGTGCTGAGTTTAGGTAAGCTGCTCTGATGACAGGACTGCTGTGCAGTTGGATAGCCACAGACTTCTGAACTTTGTGGAAGATAGGTCTTTGGTTTACATTTTGGTCACAAAGGATTTTTCTTCCCACTGAAAAAACACCTCAGTTACTTGTAATATTATTTAAATGCAGTCATTTTAGTACTGGCGAACACTGCAACAGACTGACAGCATGATAGTCTTAACAGGTCTATCCTGTAGAAATCTTTCTAATGTCTCAGAACACATTTTACAGTATTTCTTAGTGTAAAAATATCATCTTAAACCTCAGCTTTTAAAAAGGGGGGTTTTTTTGAAAGAAAAAAATTAAAAGAAAAAAAAAATCCTGCCACAAAAATAGAGAATTCTAACATGTTTTATGGCAACGGTTTTAAATTAAACTGTTTCAGAATTAAAAATCCATTAATAGTGGAACAAAACCTCCCAGCATAAAGACATCTATCTAGGGATTCAATTACTGAAACTGCTTGCAATCAACTTACTTCAGTGGAATATCCTTTTTTCAAGCTTACAAGAAAAAAAAAAATTGAAATAAATCAGAGAAGTCAACACCAAAGTTTCTCTACGTCACAAAGCAATAAGGCAATTTAATGTGGTATTAACACATGAAACAGAAGTTAACTATGCTTTTCAAAGATCACTTAAAACAGAACTGAGAAAAATGGGCTGATGATATGTTCTTAGGCTCCCGTTCTAAAATTGTCATGTTCCATAGTTTCAGATGAGTCAGCCGAGTAGGAAAGTTGGTTGTCTTGTACTATGCTCGTGCTTCCAGACCTAATCCCATCCATAATTAAAAATAGAGATTATTTGTCAAAATTTGTCAAATCTGAAAACAGTTTTGAGTTTCGCCTTATCTGACTTATTAGCAAAGCATCTAGGTCCTTCTTTCCTTCCTAATTAAGATGACATGGATAGAAATATTCAATGTTTACTTATGTTGATTCAGAACAAATTAAAATGTAGTAGTAGGAGACTCTGCCTTAGCTGTGTTACAAGAGGTCTGGAGCTCAAAGATTTGTACTGCTATACATCAATAAGAAAATAATATCCATCCTTCTGCACTAGCTAATTATTTCTTTAACTAGAAAAAAAAATGTAAGAAAAATCACTTTTCTTCCAAAATGTTAATTCTCTAGGGAATGTTTTTCAACTTTCTTTGTTACCTTCCTAACAAAACTAAAACTAATTACAGCAACACTTCTTACCACTCACAGATCTAACAAGCATATAATCATGGTAAGAACAGTTATTTTCCAGCTTTATAGTATATATGTACATTCCTCTTATGCATTTAGAGGTGGACTTTTTCAGCCCAGGAAGGGTGACTGTACGTAGCGTGTCTGGCCTTCTTCAAATTACAGGCTTGATAACGTAAACTGGTCACTTCCTCAACTAACTGGTAGCTGAACAAAAGCACACATTGATTTAAATTTTCCAGGTGATGAAAATTCCTCCACTTAACCTGGTAAGACCTTCCAGGGATTAAGTGCTGCCTTTACTAACAGTAGTATGTCCTTGGATGGTAGTCAGGGTCAGCACACCGCATGGAAATGCAGCTGTCCTTGCCCTGACATACAGTAGACAAGCTAACAATACCATTTTTGTTCAGCTCTGCAGAATCAGTTTGCAAAATGTGTAATTTACATCGTTCAGTTGGTAGGGGTTTTTACTATATATATATATGTATAAGCAAGGGAAACACAGAAAACTAGGAGGTTATTACAAAAGGTTGGAATGGAGATTAAGCACTGGCAGGAGAAGAGGATTATGAATTTCTGGCAAAGGCCCACCTTCTCGTGTGTAAAATAGGGACATCTCTGGTGTCCCGCAGCAGGGAAGGAGGAAGAAAGCTAGCTGCAGAGAAAGGCACAGCTGTGAGAGAGGCAGACACCAGGGAGTAACTGCCATGGTACATGGCAAATAGGGGCGTGCGGGCTAACAGCAATTTGAGTTCACATGGGTGAAAAAGAAGGAAAGCACTGAGTCCATAACACAAATTAGTAATAAGCTATTTCTTCTTGCAGCTCCCATCACCTTTGGCTAATAACAATCTTTGACAGCAAAGTAACGATTAAAGTCCTCAGGACCAAATTTAACCCACTGACCATGAAGTGGCAAATGAATCCGCTCTTGTGGCTGAAGTCAAGAATGGCCAGTGGTACCAAAGGGACCGATGTTTCTGTGTGTTAGTTCTAGGGAATCATGCTCTGCATTTCAGTTATGGACTACGTATTGCTGGCTCTGCCCTGAGTTACGGATGATACACTAAAAACCTCACCTGTCCCACCATCAGGTAGTCATGGTCTTCTGGCACTCTCGCTGCACAGGGGGAGAGAAACCCAGATTCATTTCACTGAAGTAATGCAAAAGACAACCTCAGGAATGCCGAGAAGAATTTTTTGTGAAGTGGACATTTTTCTGGATTTTTCAGATTTGCATTCAGTATGCTTTACTTAAGTTTTAGCTGTTTACACTGAGCAACATAATTCTTAATAAATTATTACCGAGGGGAAAAAAAATGCAAAGCCTCTTGGGAAGACGACAGCATGAGGTTACTAGAATCGCAGGCCGTTAATTCCTTGGGTAAAGCAACATCCTTCTGTGGTGCTGGATTTAGCTTTGATGACAACATTGACAAAATTTCTGCTTCTGGTTTAATTTGAAGTGTGAAACTCTGTTAGCCACCCCGCCCAAACACCATTTTCCTCACTTCAGCTATGCGGAAGAGCAGAGGGATATTACTTTCAGTTTAAAAATAGGAACGGTTTCCCATCAGTTTATTCAATTTTGCCCCCTTTCTGGAACTTACTGCGCTTTTACTTGCCTTGGTGGTTAGGGGCTGTGCTGTAAACCAAAGCAATAAGGACGACTTTAGGTAAAGAAGAGGTTTGGGTTTGTACCTTCTTGCTAAGAAATTTTACGACAACTCCAAGATAATGTACTTGAGGTCACGAAACACACAGGTGCTCAGTCTTCTCGCTACTGTCTTGCTTTGAGGGCAGCCAAGAGAGAGGAATGTCATTTTCTTCCGCCACTGCTGGTGACCTGTGGGCTAGATGCAAGCAGAGAGAGAGATCACCACACTCTTCCTTCCCCGGCTCCCTGCTCTTCTTTGCCTGTTGGTTCGTAGCAGATTCCTGTTCTGCAGCGGTAAGGATGGTTCTGCTGGTTCCTGCAGTCTGCCTGCAGTCACAGCTGGCAGCACAAGGCTGAGGAGAGGGCAGATCTGCACCAGTGCAGCTCAGGCACCGCCTCAGAGCTGTGCCAGCGCACAGTGCAAGCACTCGCAGTGACAAAGGTGCCGCTTAAGAGTTCTGGCCTTTGTGAATATAGCTAATCTTGTTCTTTTTCTTTTTTCCTCTCTCTTTTCTTCACACACACGCACACCCCCACACCCTCCCTTAGCCAAGTAACATTGTGGTACCCAAAACATCCTGTGGCAATTAGTTCCCCGGTTTCCCTGTGGTTAAGTACCTGATTTGATTTCTCCTATTTGAAAACCTCCAGTAGTCGTGCTTGCCTCCTTTACACTAACTACAACTTTACTACCTATGTTTTTATACAATAACCGCCCCTCTGAAGATTCCTTCTTCAGTTATTTCCTTCCGCTGAAGCTAGCTCTTACCCTCGCTGCTGATTTTCTCTGCCCCATTTTAACCCCACCTGATCTGTTCTGGCGTGGGGATCAGAGCTGCACAGGTCTGGGGGGGTTTAGGGCAAATGTGACACAATTCCCGATTTGTTCCGCGTTCCTCTGCGCTCCTCATAAATTTGCTTTTCCTTTTGTGAACTGCCAGTGGTTTTTAAGCCGACACTTTGCAACACCTGCTCTGCCGGCAGCATTCCTCCCGGCGGGGTAAGCACCAGCCCGGTGCACCCCCGGCACATGGAGCAGCTCCCCAGCCCCCCGCTGCCCGCGTCCCCCTCTGTCCCCCCCGTCCCCTCCGTCCCCGCCACCCGCGCCCCCGTCCGTCCCCTCCGTCCCCGCCGCCCGCACCCCGCGACAGCGCAGCGGCCCGGGCAGGTCCGGCTGCTCAGCAGAACCCGCCCCCGCCCCGCCCCTCCCTGGGATGCGAGGTGTCACGTGGCCCTGCGGCCCCGCCTCCTTTCCCGCGCGCGGTCCCGGTGCGGCGGGCAGCCATGGCGGGGCGCGGGGCTGCGGAACGCGTGCTCCCCGCTCTGCCCCGCCTGCAGCCGCTTTCCACGGCCCGGCGCCCGCCCGCGCCGTGGTTCGAGGACCTCCAGGCTGCCGCCGGGACGGCTCCGGGCTGGCGGCGGGGCCGCCCCGAGCGGCAACTTTCGGCCCCGGGCCTCAGCCGCCCGGTCGCTCACGGAAGCTAGGGGAGATGCTGGTGGCAGCGGAGCTGAGGGGCCGGCGGGGTGAGGGGACCGGCGGGGCGGAGGGGGTGGCCGAGGGGACCGGCGGGGCGGAGGGGGATGGCTGAGGGACATGGCCCGGCTGAGGGGACTTGGGGAGCTGAATGGACGGCGGGAGCTGAGGGGGATGGCGGGGCTGAGGGGGGCGGCGGGGCTGAGGGCACCGGCGAGCTGAGGGGGGGCCGGGCTGCGGCCGTGCCGTGCCGAGGGACCGGGGCGCTGCGCGGACCAGCGCCGCGGCGGGGCTGAGGGCCGGGGGCCGCGCGCGGCGGGCGGCGCCTCGCAGGCGGGGCACGTGCCGTTCGGCGCGTGGCGGGGGGAGCGGAGGAGCGGGGCGGCGGTTGAGCGCGGCGTTGGCGCCACCTACCGACACGGACGCGTCGCAGCAGCCCGTCCCCGTCAGTGCCGACACCTTCCCCGCCAGGCTGCGGCGGCTGGTCAACAGCCCGCGCTGCCGCTCCGTTCGCTGGGGCGCCTCCGGCCGGGGGCTGGTCATCAACCGGCCGCGCTGTGAGTGCGAGCTGCTGGGCGCCGGGCCGGCCGTCGCCGCGCAGCCGGGTGGCCGTGGGGCAGCGGCAGCCGCCGGTTTCTTCAAGACCACGAACTTCAGCAGCTTCATGCGACAGCTCAGTCTCTATGGCTTCCGCAAGGTGGGGGTGTTGCCGGGGAGCGGTGTGCTGGGGCCGGGCCCAGAGGGTGGACAAGGCAACGGTGGCAACGGCACCGGGCCCCTGCATCGCTTCCGCAGCCCCCACTTTCGCCGCGACCGCCACGACCTCCTCGTCCACCTGAAGCGCCTGACGAAAGGCAACAAGGCGAAGATGGCAGCGGGCCTGGATGTGACCAGCCGCCCACCCAACCGCTTCCAGCGCTTGCTTGGCACGCCACTGGCCGGGCAACCGCTGCTTCCGCCCTCGACGCTCAGCAATGCCAACAGGCCTGGTGAGTCGGAGTGGGCCGTGTGGGGCCTTGGTGGGTTTTTGAGAAGCGCTGGGTGGCATGGGATTTGGAAATCAGCACTCCCCTGAGGGAGAAGGGTTACCTGTCCTTGCCGGTGGCATCTCAGTTCACCTGGTGTAGGGAAGCTGTCGTTGTTTATGCAGGTAGATCTGCTGCCAGTAAGCATGAGTAGCATGGTTCACATGTATTTCAGGCTGCCTGTAGACTATAGTACAGTCTCCATTGCGTACTACACTAAGAACACCCTTGCCCGATCTCTGTGGAGCTGGCACAGCTCTACCAGATGAACGTTACCGCTTCATGCCCGTCGGTAAGGATGCCCATCAGTAGGGGTGCTTAATAAGCTGTCATTAATTGTGTGCGAAACAGTGAGTCTTGTGAAGTGATAATTAGAGCATCGTGTTAGTTTTGTGCAAAGGAGGCAAGACCTGGTAGTAAGATTTTTGTCGGTTGTCTCCTGAAAAAGAATTCACAAGCTATGCAGTTTTTAAAACGGATTGCATGAGTAGGTGAGAGCTAATTAGAAAATAATACTGCTGAAAAGCTCTAGAACGTGTTTTCTTTTTTCTAATGCTCTTTGAGAGGATCTGAGTTTTCCCAAGACAAGTCTGAGCCCTCAGGATTATTCCACACGTTTTGTATCGGCCCGAAAGCTTTGTAGCTGGCGCTGTGTAAGGCAGATGTGAATATCTTGCTTTGCAGTGCTCTTGGGCTGCTCTAACTGTGGGCTGCTGCCAGAAGAGCACTCCTGCTTCCCATTCCTTTGGTGGCGTGTTAACTGTCATCTTCCTTGCAGCTGATACAGCAACATGTTGGTTCAGCGCAACGATCGGAGAAGACTTCAACAGCCTTTTTGTGGCTGGCTCCTGGACCCGGGTGATGCACCCCGTGGGTGCAGAGCTGTAAGGCGCGGTGTAGGAGGAGCGGCAGGACTGTGCGACCAGGGGAAGGGGAGAAGCAGTTGACGGTACTGCTCTCTGCAGCACCGGCTGGCATTTAGAGCAGAGTAGGGTATCACCATGCTCGTGGTTACTGTGTCAGGGTAGGGACTGTCATCTAATTCAAGTGGTGTTTTCCGTGATGTGTGTGGAACTGCACGTGCAATACCAAGAAAACAAAATGAAGCATCGGAGAAGGGATGGAACTTATTTCGGTAGGGAGGCTAGGAAGCATTTAAAGTAATGACTTGATGTTAACGTTGTTAAGGCTAAGGTGAGTCATTGCAGACTTCAGTGACATGTGGTTTGATGTAATGCAGACCATTGGTAAAGGAAATTATTAGAAAGAGATGACCTGTTCATTTTTTGTCCTCTGTTTTGATGGCTGCAGTTTCAGAGTTTTTGCTCTAGGAGTCTCATTTTCTAGAAAGACGAACAAGGAAAACACTGGGGTTTCTATGCAGTCAAGTTCTGACAGGCTGACAATGCACTGTTGCGCTCTGTACTGACTATTTAGGGACACGTCTTTGCTGTAAATGTGAGGTAATTTGATAGATAAGAGATACTTGTGTTTGCAAAGCGTCAGTCTGTTCCCAGTGTCTTGCAGCGTGTAACGCTGTGTTAAACATTCAGGAACAATTCCTGGACAGCAACGGGAGGTGGGTAACTTGGCATCCTGTGGTGTCTTGTGTATGTGTTAGAACTAGATAATCTTCATGTCCCTATCCAAAGGTAAAATATAAACAAAAGGATTTTCATACCCCTGTTCCTTCTCTGTTTATAAATGGTGAAAGTACTGAACAGGAAATAAACGGTCCTATACGTTAAGTCTTAGCAAATCTTCAGGGTCAGCTGGTATTTATTTAGTGATTCTTAATGGTTAAATGTGAACTTGCAGAATAATGACTGTATGTTACTGATTTCTTGAATTAGCGTCCGTCAGAGGAGTGCCAGAGGTAAATGTGAGGCTATTTTTTTTAAAAAACCTTTTGAGTGAGAATTGGAAACTACAGGTCTGAGAAAGCCTGGCTTCTAGATCAACCCTATTGATGTGAACCATCCTGAAACTTGTAATTCTCATGGCTAAATGCAATCCTGCAGGGGAGTCACAAATGCAGTAGTTCTTAGAGAAATCAATGAGCGCAGGCGTTCGGGGTGTTACTGTCAGTGTTTCAAGAAAGGCCCCGAAACAGAAATTGGGCTGTCATGGTATAAAAGCAAATACCATTTCATGAAACAGTACCTGTCTGAGAGAGGAAACTGTAAAATAATAGAGAAGAATAAAAGGACTATCTAGGAAATAACAAAATGGCAAAGTCTGGCATATTTTAGTCTGCACTGAACTAGTTGAGCTGACTGAGGAAAAACTGGCTTTGAATTTTTTTTCTTGACCAAATAAATGACTTGTCATAAAGTACTTGCAAAGTCCTTTGGAGGATTTTGACATTGCCCTTCCCTTAGCTGTTTGTGAGCTGTCAGTAGTGGAGTTTGGTCAAATCTTGCTTTATGATGTCCCTTTTTTAAAATGTATTGTCTGATTTAACACACAGTACTTTCAAAATTGCTTTTGTTTGGTTTAGTAAGTTACTACACTTTCCGATGTATGGCACATTTCTAAATATGGGTAACTCGTTACTGCCAGTTTAAGGAGATTGAATGCTACGCAGACACCTGTGTTGGCGCTTCACTCGTGTGCCGCACAGCAGTTACTGCATGCTCGGGTCTAAGAGTACAGTCTCCTTTCTGGGTTAAGTATGCTGGAGCAAAGGCAGTCTTCCCAAATCATGTTGTAGAGCCTTGGCTCCTCATATTGCCTTTCTTTGCCTGTGAAAACTCCTTTCCTTAACACTTGTTTCGCTTTATTTTGTACCCACTGCAGGACTGCTGACTGTAGGACAGTTTCATCAACTTTACGGTCAAGGTGTTTTCCCTCCTTACTCCTACACGGCAACCTCGTGCCGAGCCCCCAGCACTTCACCAGCACAAAGATTAGGTCCGACTCCAGTCCCTTCCACTTGGATCCAGCAGGGACGACTTGGGTTGCTGCCAGGGCAAGGGGCTTCCCCAGCTTTTCCAGATAAAGGGGCTGCCTTTCCGGTACTCCAGACGCTTCCAACGGGAGCCACGTACACACTCCAGCCTGTGGCTTCTCTTCTGCCACTTCAGCAAGGGACTCAAAGCGTTGCCGCATCCATTGCAAATTGTAGCAGCTCTGCATCTTCAGTGCCGTACTCACAAACCTGCTATCCAACAGGTATGGAAAAAAATTTCTGCATTTGCTTTTCGAAAATAGATTTTAAAGTGAGACTTTCAAATATTTTTCTATAATACTCTGCCATGTGTATATCTCAAGTGAGAATTAGAAAGTGTCAAGTCTAAAAGGAAGATGGACCTTTAAAGCAAAAGGAGTTTCTGTTTGCTATTCGTGTCCTTCCTCCAGATTTTGCGTGTCCCCTGGTGATTTTCTGGATAGCCTTTCTGTTGAGGTGAAAGGGCGAGGAGAAAGACATTTGTCCAAAACTAGTCGGTGTGAGGCTAACTTTCATTTTTGTTTTTTCAATTAAGCAAAACTTGGACAATGATATTAAAGCACTGAGACCTTGTTAAGAAGTAGTATCCTAGGCCTTGGTCTCATGTTTTTCCAGGTTAAGGTTTTAAACCTTAAAGATCAGTCAAACGTATTGTGTAGAACAGGGGTCCTCAAACTTTCTAAACAGGGGGCCGGCGCGCGGATTAGGTGGCCGGAAGTCATCTGCGGCTGCTTGGTTTCCCCCTCCAACCCCCGGTGGTGGTGGTGGTGGTGTGGGGGTTCTGTAAATACGGGGGGGCGGATTGAGGACCCTGGGGGGCCATATCTGGCCCACGGGTCGTAGTTTGAGGACTCCTGGTGTAGAATATTTCATTCTGCTCGTACTGTTTTTGTATCTAATTTTTTTTTTCTTGCTTAGCTTCTTTATGTTGTATTTTTTTATGCACTGAAGACTAGAAAGTACAAAAGTCTTGGCTCCTTTCTTTTTTCGAAATTATTTCTGCCACAATTGTCAGTCTCACTTAATCACTTGATTACAAAATAAATCAGTCTCACTTCAGTGTTTTTATTCTTCAGAAGAGGAGTTGAAGCAAATTACTGTTCTTTTCCTTGCCCTTACCTTGAATTGGAAAAATCACATGATAGGTTATTTTCTGGGGAGTGGTGGTCTGTTTGTTGTTGTTTTGTGGTGTGTTTGTTTAATTTCCCTAAAACTTCTGAAATTCAGAACAGTGACCCTTTCCTTGAACAAACTAAAGCTCAGTTATTATTCTTTCCTTCTGCCTGCTCCTCCTTTGGCAGCCGCACCTTCACAAAGACAGCTATCTGTCCCTGTTTAGAAATCCTACACAGTGAAATCATTACATCTTTTGTGCATCTCTTCTGAGACCTCTGCTGAGAACATTTCAGGCAATAATCGCTAGTTTCCATAACGTCATTTTTGTCAAGGAAGGGTTCTGAGGAGCTGGGCATTTCTTGTAGACACACTTAAATGTTTAAGAGACAGGCAACTTCTGCCACGTGCTCCTTGCCTTGTGCCCCTTATGCAGAGATTACTGTGGTGGCCAAAGTGTGGAGCCTGCCTTACCAGCTGCTAACTATTAAGTCTTCTCCCAGGAGCAGGTGTCCTGAGAATCACAGAATGGTTTGGGTTGGAAGGGACCTTAAAGATCAGCAAGTTCCCACCCCCCTGCCGTGGGCAGGGACACCTTCTATTAGTCCAGGTTGCTCCAAGCCTCATCCAGAATACTTGCTTCATTAGGGTGGGAGGTGGGAGGTGGTCCCCGCTTTGCGTTTCTATTGGTTACAGAGCATAGGCTGAAACTCATCATGATGAATTGTAGTTGTCTCTGTCTCAGCTAAGGCCCCAGCCCTCTTCCGTAGTCAAGGGAAGGAAAGGGGCGTCTCGGGCGCGGTTCACGTTGCTCGGTTTAGAGTTTGTCTTGGGGTAAGATTCCTGGTGTCCTGGAAGTGCCTGTTTTGAAGTACTGCCTGTAGGGGAGCTGAGGGAGACCAGCGTAGATTTAGACATGAATATGGAGATCTCTCTCGCTGGGTGACGCTCGTTGCTTTAAGTTTAAAGGATAACTTGGCTATGTTGCTCAGGTAGAATCTTCTGGGGTGGGAGGTGGGTGTGAGAATGCGGTGAAAACATACCAAATTTTGCAAGGTGTAATCAAAACTAAAATGCAGAAACTTAGGGAATCTGAGGCGTTTGAAACCCCCAGTGAATTAATTAGCGTTTCTGAGAGTGTAAGTGACATTTCACTGGAGTATGATAAATCTTTTAATTTTCACTGTCACTCTAGGACTGTCTCAGCGGTTTTACTTCTGTGCCTGTGTATCTCTTAATCTCTCCGCTATCCTTTCTTCTGTATATTATACAGCATGCTGAAAGCGTGTTTCTTCATATGTCCACATGAAAAAGTCTGGTTTCCTTCATCATGAGAGCACAGCAGCAAGATTAGTTTGTTTGGAAAGTGATAGTTAACCTTAAGATACGTATTTAATAAGTGAGAGAACTGAAGAATGTATGTTCAATCTTATTCTTGACTCTCCATTTCACTTTTGAAGTCCCATTAAATGAAATCAAAGTAGAACTTTCTGAAAAGATTTCTTTTTATGTGTATTCAAACTTGTTTGTTAACTTCCGTGACAAAAAAATTCCCTGGTTTTTCATTATGATTCTTATTGAAAAGTCAGTAAAATAAAATATGCTCGTCTAAGTCTCTTTTTCCCCACTAGCCTTAGACCATAATTATTGTAAGGATTTAGTTCTGTTTACTTTCGGCTATCTGCAAAACCTTTGACAGTAGTAGAATCGGGTGAAAGAAATGCGTTGAAGCTTCATTATCTGAGAGTGTCTAATAATGAAAAATCAGTCATGGAGACCATGTGAGACACATTAGTTATTGGTGCCACCTGACAGTGCAAGTCCAATCGCGCCTTTGGCATACATCTGTGCCTGTAGGGTTCATTTACATATGAAAACCTTTCTGGTGAGTGGTAGTTCAGGAGTAGTCATGATATTCTTCGGAATGACACACTCTCGGTTAAGATAATTCATTTTCTTTGTAAGTCTTAAAATTCACATGGTCACAAGTGTGTATGTGTGTATGAACACCTAGGCTCAGCTATGTGAATGCACTTTGTGGTGTATTGTGACAAGAAACTCAAGCAGCCAAATCAGGGAGGTGATATTAAGACAGAAAAGACTGATGATGAAGTTTCTGCATGTATGTGTGTGTTTTATCAATTTTACAATATATATTTTTAATATATCTATACATATCTTAAAATAAGTATTTTTAAGATTAAGAAATTGGTCTTAAAATGACTTGGGAGGTAACAATAAATTTCTGGAATTTCGCTTACTGTGTGATTATTGAAATGTTTAATCGAAGTAAGCAATAGAACTGCACACCAGACACAAGTTCCGGCAGTCTGATAGCTGTGTTTGAATTCTTGCAGCCACACCAGAGCTGTTCAGCAGCAGCCCACACAGATCCTCTGGCTGGCTGTGCTGGTCCTACTGCTTCAGCGTGCACCCACGACAGCTTTCTCCAGGTGAGCGTAGCCTACTGAAAGGAGGTGAAAGCGAAGGAGACTGTATGAATGAGCTGCAGGTTTATACACTTGTGAAATTAAGGATATAAATTTGAAAATTGATCTGCTTGATAAAGTGAAAGTGATGTGGTTTACAAATACCTATTTCAAAGAACCACTGAATGTTAAACGGGTAGTTTTGTAATTCAGGTTAGGTTTCAGGGTAGCAGCATAGTGGGTGTCCTCATCAGCGGAGTGTTTTTTTGCTTGACTTCACCAGAATCACTTTTAGTTAATGAGCCTGCATTTGTATTGGAAGAATGTTCTTGCCTGGACAAAAAGAGATTCTTTAATATTATGAAAATACTGAGAAGCAGCTCCAGTTCTTTGTCCCGGACAGCTTCCTGCAGTCCTGAGTTTCATTTGTTGAACGAGAAAAACTAAGGTGACTTTGTGGAATGGGCCCCGCCTCAGAGATCTCTTATTAAAGATAACTCCAGTACTTCCTGTAAATGCGTTATGTAATTCTAGTGGAAACTGCACCTTATTTGGAGGGCCTGGCTTATCAGATATCAGAAGATCTTTAGTAAGAATGCAAGGGCTTCCTTTTCTATTACAGCGTAACACATATACTTTTTTCCCCCCTCACAGAGGACAAGCGAAGCAAGTTATGCTTATGTGTGTTGAAAAAGGGTTGACCTACCCAAGCTTGATCATCCGGTTTCCTATCTTGCAAATATCAACCTTTGTCTTTTATTCATGAGTTTTTTTAAAAAATAAGCTTATCCAAGATGGGCAGGTTATGGCCTGGATAACTCCAGCTGCTTGCCAGCAAAGATCAGCCGCTGCTGGTTGGGGGGAATGCCTTCCTTGTCCTGGATCTTGGCCTTCACATTCTCAATGGTGTCACTGGGCTCGACCTCAAGGGTGATGGTCTTGCCAGTCAGGGTCTTCACAAAGATCTGCATGCCGCCCCTCAGACGGAGCACAAGATGGAGGGATGTCCCTGTTCGGGCGCCACATTGACGAGCGAGGGGAAGCACGCAGCCGACTCAATATGAGTGATAGAGCAAGCTTCGATTTATTACGGCGCGATTATGTCATATATACAGTTCCAGTTAATTATGCCTACTAGTCATCTGCTGATTGGCTAAGCTCTAAAGGGTTACATTTTCATACGTCCTCCTACTTGCGGTTTCTGCGGATAGCTAGCTACATATTTTTTTTTCCTCTCTTGTCTACGCGAATTCCTCAAAGTTATTTACAACATTAGGCACAAGGTCAGTGTTTTTCTCAGCTTCCTTATCAGCATGCCTCAGCATAGCTGCAAGGCCTGCTTCAGCTAACTTACGCTAACTTTGTTTCACAAAGATCTTTAAGGGAGTCATGGCCATGATCACACAGCCATTCTGCAACAGATAACACGTTAGTGTAAGGCTATAAATAGCCAACAGCCAGTCATGCCGTCGATATTGTAGTATTTATTTTTCGCGCAGTGCATCTTTGTCCTCTCACTTTGATCGTGAGCTGCTTTTTTCATCCAGGACGCGAGGATCCATCTGAGCGATGGGAAGTCACAATTAAATAGCTTATCTCGGAAGGCCGAGATCAATGGGATAGTAAATCATTCCAAAGGAGTTGTCAAAGGTGGTGTTGTGGCTAGATTGAAGGGTAATATACAGTGTCCAAAGGGTCTAGTAAAACTCAGTTGTTTGGAGAAGCAAGTCCGTGGGCAGTGTGTGGAGTCAGAAGAGCTTTAGGCCACTTGCTAGTGGTTGCTTTGTTTCCTGGAAACCCCCAGCAAAAAGCTGCCGAGCATCTGGGCAGAGACTGTGGGAAGGCGATCCTCTGCGTGAGAAGGCCAAAGGGGAGCAGTGCCCTGTATCAGTTCCACCAGGTCAGTAACCGGCTGTCTCTGAGCAGGGTAACACAGCTATTGTACCGCGTGGATCAACGGGACTTCTAGAGATTTCTGAGTCTTAGCATAGCCTAGGTCATTTCTCCTGGAACGTGGTGACAGGCTGTGCAGGTGGTACAGAAGACAGCAGTTTGCCTGCGGTTCTTGCTGAGCTGTGGGGAATAATCAGTTTGCCTTTTGTGTGTTCTGGGGCATATACTTCCCCAAACTTCTGCTGGGGGATGTGGCAAGCTGCAGTATTGAGCATCCTGCCCGGCTGGCGTATTGATCATCCATCAGTAACCACTTGCACAAATCCTCAAAAGCGGTAAAATTCATCAGCCCTGGCTGACTAAGCATTTTTATTGTTCCTCACAAAAAATAGAACTATTGCATGGTATATTTCCTATCGTTCCACTCAATACCTTCCACCAGTTGCAGGAATTCAGTGCAATGCTGTTGAAGCGTGGTTTGCGGGGCGTTTTAGGCTGTTTGGTCCCGCTGTGCGCTGCTAGATAGGAGTGGCAAAGCCTATACGAAACTGCCGGGCCAGTCCCGAAGACAGCGAACCGTATCGGCGCACTAGTAGTCAGCAAGCTGGTTACCAGCCCCGTTTCTGTTGGATCCAGACGGTGCTTTGTGGTCTCAGAAGGAAAAGCTGGCACTCTCGGACAAGGAAGCTTAAACCTTGTGCTGTTCTTACTGGGTCTTGCAGAGAGCATCACTTTTTAAGTTTAGGAGAGATTAAGACAGGTGGAGTTTCTGGGTCTTGGAGGCCAGCTGCTGGGCTTGTACAGTACGCACCTGAGCTGCTGAAAGTGTTAGGTGACCCTGCCTGGAACACGGGCAGACCAGGCCGGTAACTAACTGGTTGGTTGGCTGCAGTTTGCTCTCCAGAAAAAGCTACAGAGAATTACTGCGTGGAATGGCAAGGGGGCAGAGGTGGTTATACCCAGACATGGTGGCTGATGATGGTGTATCTCACCAGGTTTCTGAAATCGGGGTTTCAGAGGTTTGTATTACACTCTCATCACAGTTGGTTACAAAACAGGGAGCTCGGGTACAACTTCTTACCCGTTTTCCATTAGGGTTCTCTTAAGTGGGGTTTGGATTAGTGTGATGAATCGGTATCCTTGGGTAGGAATGAGTCTTTTGAGAGACCTCCTGCTATCTTCTGCAGCAGCAGTGCTGGCAGCTCACAACCATTAGCTCAATACTTCCCCACTGCTTTATCATAGATGTGAACTGAGGCTACATGTTGGATTTCAGCGATTATTTTTTTTTTCCTGCCCTCACCTCATTTTTTTTTTTTTTTTTTAATAGCAGCCCTGCTGTTTGATTATTGCTATTACCATGGTTATTAAGCTGTCAGTATTTCCTTGTGGAACTGAAGCAAGAGGTAACAGGAAATGGAAGAAATAAACGTGCAAGAAAAAAGAAGAAAAACTTTCTGACCTTAAAAGCGAACTACTTAGGACTGCTTTTATTTGTAATAAGGAATGATAATCAGCCATGTTATTTCAAAAAGAAATCAAGTCTGAACTAATTCCAATTGCCCAAGCACTCAAGCCAGATTTGTGTAGTGCTAGCAGTCCCTGAAAGTCCCATGTAACTCTGTTAAACATTCAGGAACAATTCCTGCACAGCTTCACTTCACCCGCTTCAGCACTTCCTGGACCATGGCCTCAGCCATCTCTTGAAGCTCCTGGTCTTCTGCCACCATAGTTCAGCAGCCTAGGCGGTGTGCTCTTAGATGCTTTTTGTCCGGCAGGCTTGGAACGCTAAAATGGGGAACAGCTGATGAGTCAGTGTGTTCCTTCACCTCGATTTGCTTTCCTCTTCCTCCCAAGACCCACGTCCAGACAAGTCCCTAGCAGTCAAGCTTGAAAAAATCTGGTTTCTCTGTACGCCACCTGGCACACGCAGGTTTTGAGAGCACAGAAGGAAACGATCCTTTTCCTTGCATGACCTGGCTGTAAGCCAGGAAGTGTTCTTGGGACAGGAGGCGCTCTGAAAGTCCACCGCAGGCTGCCAGCCTCACGCAAAGTGGGGAAGAAGTCACGAGTCAAGAACAGAGCCTGGCAGCAGCCCAAAGTTGTCCTCTCCCATCAAATGCTCTTTTGCAGCTTGACAGCTTGACTGCCATGGCAGAAGGAGCCGAAGCCTTCACCCTGGCACAGATACCACCCCACACTATGCAGAAACACTTCCAGAGAGGCTCTTGCAGGGCATGGAGCCAGGCAGCTTTTAACGGGCACCCTGCTAAGGAGAACCGGGCAACAGCAGGCTCTCCACTAAGCTGATCAAAGACCTCCTTGAAGAGAAAACCAACTCACAAATGTCCCATCACCGGCACTGTCAGGTTCAGGGGTGCTGCACCTTTGGATGCAGAAGTCTTTGGATGAAAACCAGAGTTTTCACCCGCATGTGAAACCAGCACCATGGACGCTAAGCCCATTGAGTGCAGCTCACAGGTTCATGCTAAATGTGAGTCTGTGCACAGACAGGACCACTCAGAGTGCCCAGGCACGCTTTTGCATCACAAAGGGCCTAGTGCCTCATGTCCAAGACGCACAGGGGAAAAGAAATGATAGAAGGAGGGAGACGAGCTAGTCCCCGGCGAGGCAAGGAACGGGTTACAACCCAGTGGGCTGGCAGAGCAGACCCAGGATCTGACAGCCACCCTCAGGTGAGGACACATGGCACACCAGCCAGTTGCCACCTCCTCAGCAGCCAAGCACTTGTCGCAAGCCCCGAGCACCTGTGTGCATGGCAGCACCTTCTCCCAAGGCCCGGCTACCAACGCACTGCTGCACAGCAGAGGCAGCCCCCGGCATCCACCCGGCTCCTACTCACTGGCCTCCCTTTGCTGGCAGGCTTTTTGGAGCTGCTCTGGCTGCCTGGTTGTCTCCTCTTTCCCTGCTGCTGCTGTTCTTGGCCCTCAAGCTGCTGGAGGCGGCGTCGCTCTTTCTCAAGAGCCTCCAGTCCTTCAGTCCGCTTCTCGATCACGGTGAGATGCCTGTCAAGAGAAAGGCAGGCGTCTGAGAAGGAGCCGCTCTGTCCGTCTTGCACAGGCCATTTTCTGCTCAGCCACTCCTGTCATCCTGCTACGTGTTGCGCTGCTCCAGCAGTCCCTGCAGCAGCTTACAGCTGCCTGTCCAAGGCTCCAAACACAGACCCCACCGATGGGTTCGCAGCCAGCACAGGCGCCTTCCACCGCTGGGCTTCGTGTGTTTACTGGAACGTGAGGCTCCCGGACTTTGATCGGGGATCACGGGCCCCCTTCAAGAGCAAGCGTTACTTGGCCTTTTCTTACCTCTGCCTCTTCTTTGCAGCTGGCAAACTCCTCCTTTGCTCCTGCAGCAACCACTCTCGCAGGCAAGAAACATCAGTCCGTCCTGGCAGTTTGGAGGTACCCTCTAATTTGGCCAGGTCTTCCCAAAGCTTTTTCTGAAAGGTGACACCAAGTTGTGGCTTGCTGTTGCCTGGATGAGCACTCCTGCCCGCGTGTGCTAAGGCATCCCACAGGCCCAGGGCAGCGCTCTGCTCCAGCCACGCAAGGAGGGCAGAAGAGAAACGCGGCCCTCGGGGCTCTGCATGCTTGCATGTGACTTTCCTGCCTGCGCCCTGCACTAGCTCAGCCGCTGCAGAGCCCAGCCCGGCAGCACAGCCCTCACCTCTCCTGCACTGACCGCCTCCCCAAGGTGCCACAAGTAAAGCCCCAGCCCTCGGCACCATGCATCCACAAACACTCCGCTTTGCTCTACCTCCTCTCGGATGAACATCTTCTCTGCCTCCAGCTTGAGTGTGGTCAGATACTGCCTGTAATCATTGAACTCCTTCAGAGTGCAAACCACCTATGGAGAGATGAGGGGAGACATCCCTCAAGAATTTGCCAGCCAGCTACGCAGACTGCCTTCCCCAAAACAGCCCAAACCCAGCAGGAGGGGAGATGCTCCTCTGCTCACCCTCCCCTCCCCTTCCCGGCGGCAGGGCCCCTGACTCTTCCACCACGCCATGGCTGAGCGGTGCTCCTAGCTGCAGCGCCAGGCCTCGCACCGGCTGCCTCCTCAACACTCAGGCAGTGCAAGGCGGCCTGAGAAGAGCCGGAGTGGGACTTGCCAGAGGGATGCTGGCGCTGCTTCTGCTCCCAGGGAAACGAGCCCCACAGCCCTGTGCTCCCCACCAGCAACAGGCAGCTGCAGCAAGCGCTCTGGGAAGCCTGCTTGAGGAGGGCTGCTTTTATCAGCCCCATGTCCAGACCTACTTTGTTGTCACTGGTGATGTAACCCTCTCTCTTCAGCCTCTGCAGGTTGTCCTGGCGCTGGTGGTAGGCCCGCAGGTGCGGGTCATGCAGGCTCTTGTATTCTGTGCTCAGTAGGCGGCAGTACGGATCTCCCAGATTGAAATAACCAGAGGGCTGGTGAAGCTGTAGGAGAGATTTTCCAGAGTGTAAAGGAGGCAGGAGACCACAGCTAAAAGGTGCCAGGTGGTGCTTGTGAAAAGGTAAAGGTCACTTGAAGACCAGCGCTCTGCTCCATCCTTCTGAACGCACGGAGAGCACCACAGCCAGACTGTGGGGGCCAGGCTGGGCTGGGCTGGGCTGGGCTGGGGGAAAGACCTGGACACACTGCAGACAGGGCCCGGGCCACACACTTTCACAGTGCCAGAAACCGGTCCAGAAAACCCACAAGTCCTCCTCTTGATCACCACACCAGGGAGTCAGGAGCTTCCCTCTACTCTCCAGTGCTGCCACATGGAAGGGCTACAGCACTCGCTGTCGAGCAGGTGGCCACAAGGACTTCTTGGAATGGTGGGGACACCATCAAAGCGGAGAGCTTTTCTACCCCTTTCTACTTTACCTTTTCCCCCAGCCTTGTCCTGTAGAAGACAGGCCTGGAGCTAGGTGACACGGGGATCTTGACCCCAAGTGGGAGGTTCAGCAGCCTAGTAGCTCCTTCTGCCAGTGGCTGTCTCCTGTTGCCGAGCTAGAAAGAGGGAGACGCGGGCACTGAGGCACTATCTCCGTAAGCCTGCTGCACAGCGCTCGCAAGGTTCTTGGAAGACTCCAACCACGGGGAGCGCCAAGAGCAGCCCAGTCAAAAGCTGCTCTCTGCTTCCTTGCCCCCCTCCCCACAACTCCCATCCCTTCCGCAACCCATGTCTGTGTCCTTTTGCAGCAACCCCTCCCGCCTGCTTAGCCGTAAGCCACGCTGGGCAGAGAGGCAAGGCTGCCTGCAGACCCTCCCTGCTTCCGCCCAGCTTTCCATCCTTGTCAGCTCCCCAGGCACTTCCTGAGCCCCTGGGGCAGGCCTGCATGTTCCAGGCTCCCAGGCTGAGCCCTCCCCATCGGCTGGTTGCTCACCTCTCCCCTCTTCCTCAGTGCGCTCAGCTGTGCATCTACATTTCGCGCACCACCAGAGAGACGGTGCTCCATGGCTCCTTCCAAGAGCTCTCCTGGAGCTCTGATCCTGCGCTGGCACCCCTTGCTCCAGAGGCACCCAACTGTGGCCACCACGGCTGGTCTCCCAGCGAGATGCTATATAGAACAAGCGCACATTGTTGCATCATCACGTTGTCATGACACCACATTCTGTACACCTGCATCCTGGGAGGACCCCACGCCAGAGCAGGATGCCTGAAGGAGGCTGTGACCCCACGGGAAGTCCACGCTGGAGCCGGCTTCCGACAAGACCTGCATACCCATGGAGAGGGGAGCCCACGCTGGAGCAGGTTTGCTGGCAGGACTTGTGACCCCACAAGGGACCCCCACTGGAGCTGGGGAAGGGTGTGAGGGGTCCTCCCCCTGAGAAAGAAGCGGCAGCATAAACAACATGTGATGAACTGACCACAACTGCCCTTCTCCCTCCCCCGGCGGGAGGAGACAGGGAAATCGAGAGTAAAGTTAAGCCCGAGAGAAGTGAGGGCTGGCAGGAAGGTGTTTCAGATTTGGGTTTATTTCTCATTATCCTGCTCTGATTTGAGTGGTAATAAATTGAACTAATTTCCCCAAGCTGAGTCTGTTTTGCCCACGATAGTACCTGCTGCGTGATCGCTCCATCCTTACCTCGACTCATGAGCCATCGAGCACCTCCAGCCCAGAATGCGGCCCCAACAGCGTCCCCTTCCACAGGCTTCCTCCTGTGTCTTCTGTGGCCCTTCCTGCATCTGCCTCCCCATGGGTACCCCCTGCCGTGCACCCCCACATGTCTCCCCCCACCTCCCGCCCCAGCAGCTCCACACAGGCCAGAGCAGCGGAGCCGGGCGCTCCTCTGACTGGTCACAGCACCCATGCCACGAGCTCTCTGTTTTGCTGATTGACTGCATACCAAGCACAAATGAATTCCAAGTCAACTATAAGAATGAAGGCCACTTACTAGATTACAGTGTAATACAGGAAAATAGCATGCAGTATGATAAAAGGAAACGGTACTGGTTCCGATGCACAATATCATAGAAGAGCAACAGGAGCGAAGCATCAAAACGTTACTGCAAAGCATGACAGAGTCTAAGAGAAGGATACATCACCAATTACCACCTGAACGTCATCCAGGCCCGCCCTTCGGCTGGGAGCCCCCTTGCAGCCAGTGCCACAAGTCTCTCGGGAACTGGGACAATTTCTACATGGTGCATCCGCACATCCGTGAGGCTTCTCGCCCGGGCCCGCAGCTTGCCCGCCTTTATACTCAGCAAAAACCAAAAATACCTTACATGTCTGGCGTATGTATGTCAATTTCTAAGTTTAGGCTAAGTGCAGGCGCACACTATCTCATGCTGCATAAGGTTCACACACGCCGGGGCATCGCCCAGACGCCCGAGCGCGGTGGAGTGACCACCATGACACAGCTGCGCACAGTATCAATTGTCCGGATGGCGCTGCTCACATCTCGCTTGTTCAGGGGCTCAGGACAAACACCACCTGCTCCTTACAGTTGTCCTGGAGCTCCCCGAGTTCACTGCCCAAGTGAAGCCGTGCCTAGTTAAAGACAAAGACTTTTTCATAAATATATTTTACAGTATTTCTTAGTGTAATAATATCATCTTAAACCTCAGCTTTTAAAAAGTTTTTTTTTTTGAAAGAAAATGGGGAACAGCTGATGAGCCAGTGTGTTCCTTCACCTCGGTTTGCTTTCCTCTTCCTCCCAAGACCCACATCCAGACAAGTCCCTAGCAGTCAAGCTTGAAAAAATCTGGTTTCTCTCACAGCAACAGTGTGATTAGAACTGTAGCACTCTTCTTCCTTCCAGACTTCAGCCATCAGCATCATGCATCTCCACCCCACTGGCCCTACTATATCCACCGATATTAAAATATTTCCTCTGCCAGCTGAAGTAAAGCTGATGTTCCACACTCTTCTGTGAAAGCAGAAGGACCTGAATAGAATGCACTTGGAGAAGTTAAACAACAGAGTGGGGGTGGCCCTGGACCAGCTGTGGGTGCTGAGCAGTGGGAAGGAGGCAGCGCAGGAGGAACGAGAAGAGGAGGAGAGAGGCAGTGGCAATGACAGGACCTCCATCATCCTTGCCATGCCCAGTGGCTCCTCCGTTTCCACTTTTGGGTGAGCGTGGTGCCACATCCCACGGCCGGGCAGGAGAGGTTCCCAGCCGTGCCCACACCATCCCATGAATGGCCTCTGCCCCCCATGCAGAGCATGGGCAGGGGGCAGGATGCACGCCAGCAGGGAGGGAGGGAGGGGCAGATGTTTCCATGTCTTGCACCCACTGGTCCCCTTTCGGTTTCCAGAAGGGAAGGGCTAAAGCAGCTGCTCAGGCAGGACGGAGCAAGCCAGGCCTTGGGAAATGTCTCTGTCCCACCCCATGGGGCTTTGTCCTGCCCCTGTGCCCTTCCCCATGGGGCAGGGCCATGCAGGCACCTGCGTCTGCCCAGGGCTGGGGGTCAGTGGGGCCTGATGCTGTGTCTCCTCTGCCTGCAGCTCCTGGGTGCTGAAGGAGCTGTGGGTGGGCACACTGCTGGGGTAACTGGGGGGATGCTCCAGGCACAGCAGGGGGAACCCAGCCCCGCAGCTGGGCACAGCTGCCCCTGTGGCTGCAGGCAGCTCTCGGGCAGAGCTGCCTGACAAGAGAGAAGAGGTGACTTGGGGCTCACCCAGCTCTCTCCCTCTCCCTTCCCACTGCACAGGCCACCAGAAGGAGCCAAGGGAGCCCGGGCGACCTGTCTCCCATCAGTCAAGCTCCTGGAGAAGGAGCTGAGCTGCCACTGTGCCATGAGTGTCTCTCTGCTCTGGGCCCTGTCCCCAAGCACTGCTCCTCCAGCCGAGCAGCAGACCCGTGGCTGCTCACCTTCTTCCCCTCCTTCTCTCCCGCCCAGTGGAGGACATGAAGTGCCAGGAGCCTGGAGAGGCTGACGGAGGCACAGGCAGAGTTGAGAATGGCTGCCTCGCACCTGCCTCTGGCTGCGCTGTAGATGTGCAGTGAGTGGTATAACCCTGCTTTGTTTGGAGGGAGGGAGGGTCCCAAGGTGCCACTCAGGGAGCAGACAGGGCTGGGGAGCCGCCAGGAGTTGTGGACGACAATGAGGAGTGAAGTTGAGCCTGGGAAGAAGGGAGGGGTCGGGGGAAGGTGTTTTAAGATTTAGGGTTTTTTTCTCATGACCCTACTGGGATTGGGCTGGCTATCAATTCAGGTAATTTCCCTGTGCCAAGTCTGTTTTACCTGTGATGGTAATGGGTGCACGATCTCTCCCTGTCCTTCTCTTGGCCCGCAAGTCTTTTGTTGCCTTTCCTCTCCCCTGTCCAGCTGGGGGGGAGAGTGATAGAGATGTGCTGGCAGGCACCTGGTGTTACACTGGGGTGAAGCCAGCACCGACTCAAAGGCTGCAGACCCAGGCAGAGAGGCTGGGTAACAAGAGGAGGCTGCTGTCCTGAGGGAGAGGTCCCCACACCCCGGGACAGGCCACCCACACCCCAGGCACAGGCACTCGGCACCCACAAAGCAGAGCAGGCGGCCCGAGGAAAGGCTGCCAGGCCTGGGGAACAGCAGTGCCAATGGGTATCTTTATCGACAATGTAGACGAGGGGATCGAGTGCACCCTCGGCAAGCTGGGCCAGGGGATGTTGATCTGCCTAAGGGTAGGAAGGCTCTTCAGAGGGACCTGGACAGGAGATCCGTGGGCCAAGGCCAATTGTATGACGTTCAACACAGAGAATGCTGAGTCCTGCCCTTGGGTCACAACAACCTCCTCCCACAATGTTACATACAGGCTTGGGAAAGCTGCCTGGACAAAAAGGACCCGGGGGTGCTGGGGGACAGCTGGCTGACCATGAGCCAGCAGTGAGCCCAGGTGGTCAAGAAGGCCAACAGCATCCCAGTGTGTGTCGAAAAAGTGTGGCCAGCAGGGCCAGGGCAGTGATTGTCTTCCTGTACTCAGCACTGCCAAGGCCGCACCTCAAGCGCTGTGTTCCGTTTTGAGCCACTCACTACAGGGAAGGCGCCGAGGTGCTGGAGCGTGCCCGAAGACGGGCAGTGAAGCTGGTGAATCAAGCACAAGTCTGATGGGGAGCGGCTGAGGGAGCTGGTGGTGTTTAGCCTGCAGAAGAGGAGGCTGAGGGTGGACCTTCAGACTCTCTACAGCTACCTGAAAGGAGGCTGCAGGCCGGTGGGGGTTGGTTTGGTCTCTTCTCCCAGGTAACAAGCAATAGGACAAGAGGAAATGGCCTCAAGGTATGCCAGGGGAGGTTTAGATTGGATGTTAGGAAAAATGTCTTCACTGACTGGTTGGTCAAGCATTGGAACAGGCTGCACAGGGAGGTGGTGGAAACACCATCCCTGGAGGTGTTTAAAAACCCACCTAGATGTAGTGCTTAGGGCCATGCTTGAGTGATGGACTTGGCAGACCATCAAGTTAATGGTTAGACTTGGTGATCTCAAAGGCCTTTTCCTGGCGGGCATGCCGGGGCGTCTGAGCAAGGGGCTCTGGGATACACTGGAGGTCAAAGAGGGGCCTGGAGGCACCCCGAGAGCACCCAGGTGCCCACGGCTGAACCAGCCCCATGCCCCCCCCGGGGGCTCCGGGCCCCTCCCTCCTGGGCCAGTGGGTCACAGTGAGGTCTTTGTGACCTCATCTGGTGACACCACACTGCAGTGCATGTACTCACCACGGCCGTGGCCCCAGCCCACGGTTTCCATCAGGACAGCAACGGGACAGGGCAGGAGCATGGAGCGGGCGAGGAGCCCCCGAGCACAGCCCACGTCTCTCCCTGCTGCACCCAGCAGCCCCACGGCGCCCAGGCGTCTCGCCAAAGCTTCCCTTTTCCCCACACCTACCCCTTTCTGTCCTGCAGGATGATGAGGAGATCCCCCAGATTCCCCAGTGTAGCCTGGGAGAAGGATGGGGCTCCCCAGGAGAGCAGGTCTTCACCGGAGCCCCACGAGGTGTGCGTGGTCCAGCCACTGGTGACTGGTGAGTGAGGGGCCCTCTCGGCCTGGGCAGGGCTGAGGCCAGCGAGCGCCCCATGCTCAATGCCATGATAATCTTTCCGTGGCACACTGGCAGCAGGGGTCCCATGGCTTGGGGACACGATGCTGCCTGGGTGACAGGGCTGCTCAGCGCTGGAAGTGGCCCCAGCACAGCCTGTCCCAAGGAGGGAGAGAGCAGAGGGGGGGACCCAGCTCCTGGCCTGGGGCACAGGCAGCCAGAGGCAGCGGTGCTGTGGGATGGGGACCTCTCCTGCCCGTCTGCAAGCCAGTTCCTCAGCCCTGGGCACCGGGGCTTTCCCCACCGCACCGTGCCCCAGCATCACAGCCCATTTGCCAGGCACCCTCCAGCCCTGACACACACGGGATGACTGGGCCAGGGGAGTGGGCACGGGCTGGACACAGGGCACATCTTCCTCTGCTCTCCTGCCACCCGCAGCCTCTCTACAGCCCTCCCTGCTCTCCCCCTTTATTAGATGCCAGCTGGTTGCCTGTGTACACACAGGAGAAGCAAAGCGTGGACTTCATCCAAGCCTTTGCCAGCAGCCCAGAAAAGGTAACCACGGCCCTTCCGAATGTGGCTGTGCCAGCCTCGGCAGACAGGGGCTCTGCTGCCGGGCTGGGCAGAGCTGCTTCTGCCAGCTCTCCTGCACCCCCAGTGCTGTGGTGCTGCTGCCCCTGTGTGTCCCCCTCTCACACTCCCCGTTTGTCTCTCTGTCCCCCCGCTGCCAGGAGGAGGGCCAGGAGATGAAGTTTCTTGAGAGCATCTGCAGCCTGTGCAGAACCGCCAAGCACCATGGCTTGTCACAGGGCCTGGATATCTTCTGCCACGGATACGAGCTGGCAGAGAAGGTCAAGGTGAGGGGACACCCGGTGGCTCTAGGGAAGGGGGCAAGGACCCCCGGCACTGGCACCCTGTGAGGACAATGCTTGGCCACAGCAAGGGGCTGGTGGTGCTGGGTGCTGGCAGCTGCCAGGTCCCATCTCGGTTGTGCTCTGTAGGAGCTGGTGGAACAAGAGCCCAGGGACCAGCTGCGCACAGCAGTGCGGCAACTTGCCATGCTTGCCATCGCCGAATTGAGGTACCTACCCATCCCTGCTGGGGACCCCTTCCTCAGAGGCCTGTGCGCACCCGCGCGAGGCCTCGAGGCACTGCTCCCAGCATCGGTGTCCAACTGGCCCCTCTCTCTCTTTGCAGCTCAGTGCAGACGGTGCTGGAGGGCAAAGAGAAAAGCAGTCTACATGCCTGCTGCTTGAGTGTCTTGGGGCTTCCTCCAGCAGAGGAAATGGAGGGACTGGACACTTCCCTCTACTTCAGGGTACGTGCTGGGTACTTCAGGGACCTGCAGGAGCGCCCAGTCCCTCTGGGCTGCTCCCTGATAACCCTGTGCTGCCATACAACCAGAGATCTGAGGCAGGGCAGGCTCTTGCCTTTGCTTTCCCACCCTCGTCCCTTTGTGCCCTTCCCGTGGGCCTGGCCCCATCCAATGCCACAGGTTGCTCTGTCGGCAGCACACTGTCTGCCCCTGGGTCTCTCCTGGAAACTGCGAGGCCGTGTGGGACTCCTGCCGTGGCTCTGGGAGTTCAGATCAGTCTCCTGGGGGTGGCGGAACAGTAGAATCGCTGCCACAACTCTTTGTCCTCTCTGCAGACCCTGAATGCCATGGACACCATGCTGGAGACAATGGTGCTCAGCTCTCCTGCCTCCAGAGTCAGCAAGGAGAACTTGCAGAGTATCTTTCAGGTCTGGCATGGGCCAAGAGTGGGCTTCACAGGGGCCATTCCTCACCCTGGAGGGAAGGGGGTGCCCACTCCTGAGTGGGTGGTCCCCACGCCAGCGCCATGCAGAGAGACAGCATGGCAGGGAGGGTGCGCACCTGCCTTGGGTAACCGGGGGCTACCCACCAGGCTCTTCTGTAGCACAGCGGCTGCAGTGGGTGGCATCTACCTTCCTGCCTGGCCACAAGGCAGGCTCGGGGCATTTGTCCAAAGCCTGTGAAGGACCCTAGGGGCAGGAACGCCACTACAGGCTTTGCCCCAGATCAGAGGAAGCATTGATGGACTGTGCAAGTCCAGCCCTGGAGCTGCAAGGCACACCAGCAGCTTTTCTCTTCCAAGGTGCTGTTGGCTTTCACCAGCTCTGAGAGACCAGCTGTGCTTGAGAGGACCGTGGGCAGGATTAGGATGCTGAGCCATTTGCTGGCCAGCTATTCCTCGCTGGAGGTATGGAAGGACCAGGTACTCTCCAGCCAGGCCACCTCCCATTCCCTGCGCGCCAGCACAGCTGGCAGCTTTGAGGCGCCTGCAGGGCAAGCCTGGGCACAGGTCTGGGTGCTCTGCCAGCCTCTGTGCTGAAGTGGGGGTCTTGGTGCCTCTGTTTCCCATGGGCTTCTCTCCCCAGCCCCCTCTTTGCCAGGAGCCAGCTTTGCCCCCAGTCCTGTGTTGGACGGGACTGCCCAAGGAACATGGTGGGAGCCCAGGCCTGGCAGCTCTCCCTGTGCGGGGCTGCCACCCAGCTAGCTGCTTTGGGAGCCGCGGCCAGCATGGTCCTGCAAAGCTCTGGCACACCTGGGTCCAGCCCTGGCCACGCTCTTGGGGCCGGGGCTCTGGCCCCAGGCGCCTGCCCTCAGCCCTTCTGCTCTTCTGCCTCCCTCACCCAGGCTGCTCAAAATGAGGACAGACATGCCTCCTGCAGAGAGATCCTCATCCCAGTCCTCGGGCAGCTGCTTGGACGTCTCCTCCTGCTCGTGTCATCTGGGGAAGAAAAGACCAGCCGTGTGGCTTTGGATGCCCTTTTCTCCCTTTTCCTATTCACCCGCCAGCAAAAACGTAAGAGAAGCAGTGGTGGGCTGCCTCCCCCGCCCCTGCACAACGACATCAATCGAGCCGTCTGCTTGTCTTCCTGCGCGTTGTGGCGGGCCCTTCCTGTGCTTGCTGGAGGCACCACCATGTCACCAGCACCGCCTCTCCCCTGCTCCTGACCCACGCTGTGTCCCACACAGCTGATCGTCCCGTGGAGCTGAGCTGCTCCTTCACTCAGGAGGCAGCCCCACTCCTCATCCCCTCTTCCTTGAAGAGCTTGTACCACTGCCCCACAGCACTCCATCCATGCGAGCCGTACCCCACGTCACTGTTATTCCAACCACAGTTTAACTGTGGGACTGCATGCAGAGCTCTAGGTCCTTGGAGTTGACCAGGCCAGGAGCATTGGCATAAATACACGGGAGGCAGGTCACCCTTTCATTTACATCTCTCTCCACCACCTCCTCCTTTCACTGTGGGTCATCACCTCCCTTCTCAGCCATTCCTAGATCAAAGCTCTTCTCAGGAGCTGGTAAGCTTGCTGGCAAAGCAGCTGGGTCTCACGCACTCTCCTGTGTTTGCCCTGCTCTTTAGGCACGACACTGTCAGAGGAGAATGCACAGCTGCCAGCGGCTTGGGAAGCTGAGACCACCTCCTTGTGCTGTTCACCCACCGCCAGAGACTTTGCCATGGTAAGGAGCTGCCCCCGTGCCTTGCCTGTGGCATCAGCAGGGCTCTTGTGTGAGAAGGCATCCAAAATGAGCGGGGCTGGCGTGGCCTCCCTGTCCCTGCTCTCAGCAGGGTTTCTGCTGTCCCCAAGCAGGGACAACGCGAGGGCTGCACTCCAGTGCCCAAGCAGCATTTTCCGCCTGGCCAACAGCAGGCCCTGGTTCTCTGTAGGGCCAGCACACTGTGCCCCAGAGCCCAAGCCTCCTCCCTCACCCTGGGGGCCCTCTCTTCTCATCCTCCCCCACGCAGTGACTGCAGCCTCTGCTACCAGCACTGCTGTGCATCTCTCACCAGGGCTGCTCGCACTGTCCAGCTTAGCAGCACAATCAGGGCGCTCAACGTGACATTCTTCACTCCCTTCCTTCCTGCCATAGGCCTTTGCAAAATACCTTCAACCATCTGAGAGGACAGACATCGTCCTCACAATCATTGATACCCTGAGAGAATTAAATGCCAAGAAAAAGCCGCTGGGCAGCAGTGTGATGGACGTGGTCATGGCAGACCCTCACGTCTGGCTGACAGATGTAAGTGGCCTGTGGCTGGATTACCCTGTCCTTCAGCCCTGGCCCGCCTTGTTCCTCCCTCCATCCCTGCCTCCCGCCCAAAGCCAGGTGTCTCAGGCACCTGAAGCCACCTTAAGGCAGGAGAGGGATGGCAAGGGCAGCTGGGGCAATGGCTGCCCTCCAGTGGCAGCACCACCATCACTTGTGTCCCCTCCAGGTGCCAAAGATCATGAGCTGCATCTATGAATCCTGGGAATACGTGACCATGGAGTCAGGCCAGCGTAGCATGGAGTCACTGCTGCTCCTGATGGCTAACCAGTGCCCTGGGGACGTTGTCACCACGCTGCTGAAGATCGCTCCACGAGGAGACAGGTAGCGGTCCTGACAGCCAGGAGGGCTTGCTCCTAGTGGTGAGAGGGACCCGGAGACTCTCTGGCTGCCAGACCCAAGGAGTACCGCAGGACACCCCCGAGGAGCGGGGCCCTTCCCCCGTCCCAGCACCCATTCCAGCCCTGGTGGGCTGGCCGCGTCCCCAGCACCAAAGCCAGCCCAGAGCCTCGCCACCACCCTCTGTCCCACCCCATGGGGAGCACAGCACCTCAGCCCTCTCCTGCCTGCCCAGGGAGGAGGGTCTGTGTTACGCAGGGCTGGCCCAGGCCACACTGCTGGGGATGGGGTCACCCTGCTGACAGAACGCTCTGGCTTGCAGCACTGCCCTGGCACTGTGGGAGGTGATGCTCTCCACAGCCCAGACCTTGGAGAAGGTTCTGAAGGAGCTGTTCATCAAACTCCAGGACCGGCAAAACAGGCTCTTCTACACATACCAGGAGGACACCTGTTTTGTTCGCTTGGCTGTGAGTTACCAGAAGAAGCCCCAGTGCTCTTGTCCTCAGCTGCTGATGGGAACAGCTGCGCGGTGTGGGGAGTCATGCTGGCTCTTCTGGTCACTCACCGCTGGCTTTCTTTCAGCTGCTGACCTGCACTGATTTGGAGGATGAGGAATTCTCTCCAATGTACAAAGTCTTGAGGTTTCTGAGGGATCCAAGCCCAGCAGTGCTCTCATTGGTGCTCAGGAGCCTCATGACGCTGTCAGAGAGAGCTGAGATGGTGAGCAGGGCATCATCAAAGGGAGCCATATTGGCAGCCAGGGGCTGGGGCAGCGGATAAGCTGGTGGATTGGCCTTGGCTGGGAGTCAGGAGGTTGGGTGACTGCTCCAAAGGCCCTCCTGGCCATGGTGGGGCCTGGTGGCTGCCTGGGGAGCTTGCTGGGCATAGTCCTTTTCAGGAAACAGAAGCTCTGTCTTTCATGCAGGCAAGAAAAATGGAGGTCTTCATGCCAGACATGATGAAGGTCCTGGAGGATGGCAACACAAATATCAAGATGAAGTCCCTGGTGGTCTCGCGAAACGTCATAGGTCACCTGAAGACAAAGGCCAGCCCCATCGCTGTCCAGCTGATGGAGAAGCTCCTGCCCCTCTTTGCTGCGGTAAGGCTGATAGGGGAGCCCAAGCCTTGTGTCCAGGCGCTGGTTGGGGACAGCTACCTACAAGGACGCAAGTCCTACTCTGCTTCTCTCTACCAGGGCTTCGGCGAGGTGAGAGAGCTCTCCATCAGCCTCTTCAGAGACCTAATGAAGACTGTGGTGAGGAAGAACAAGAGGCAGATGAAGACAAAAGTGGAAATGGGCTTGCTCCCTCTCATCTTTCACATGAGTGACCAAATCCACAGCGTGGCCAAGGTACAGATTCCAAAGCTAAGCAGTGATGTAGGGATGAAAACCTGAGATGTTTGGGCCAGGGTACCTCCCAGCTTCCTAAGGGCGGGATGACCCCAGGAAGAAAGGAAAAGGCAGGGAGATGCCAGGTCTCCTTCCCCAGGCCGTGGTGCCATCTCCCAGTTTCTGCTGTTCTGCAGGCCTCCAGGGAAGCCCTCCTCGCTGCAGCAGAGCTCCTCAAGTGGAAAAAGCTCAAACACCTGCTGCAGAGCCATCAGACATGGAGGATTGCAGAGTGCTTGGTGAGGACAACCACTGGAGGAGCGCTGCGCCACGGGTCTGCCCTGCGCGCTCTGCAGCTGTGCCTCACCTGCCCTGCTGCAGCCCGCAGCCCACAGCCTGGAGCTGCATCCTTGTTCCCTGTCCTCGAGAAGAGAGCTCCAAGGGCTCTTCTCCACACCCCTCTCCCCGCACCCAGCGGGAGGGAGGGCTCTGGGCAGCGGCGGGTGCTGGCAGGCGGGACTGCTCCGGCCAGCTGGGGAGGCTGTGTGACATGCCCATACCCTTGTGCTCTCTCCAGCTACAGCGGGACAGGCGCAGGACCGAAGAGTACTTGAATCAGAGCCTGCCGTACCTGGAGGATGCTCAGGCCACCTTGCGAGCAACGGCCGTCAGGTTCATCGGTGAGCCACAGCCCCCAGGGTCCCGCTTTTGGCAGCCCAGCCCCAGTCCCGCCGCTGCACCGGCAGCAAGGAGCAGCCCGGTGTCTGCCAGAGCCTCGGCTGCCCCGTGCAGGGCCTTGGCCTCTCTCTCCCACCCTTGACCATGCAGGTGGGCTCGGTGGCTGCCTTGCTCAGTCCCACCCGCCTCAGCTACTGCTCTTCCCTGGGGTCAGCCTGGTGAGGGGGAGGAGGGCGTGCAGCCCAGCCAGCTGCGCTGGGGGCTGTGCTGCTGGGAGCATGCTGGGGAGTGGCGGGTCTGATGAAGCTCTGTCCCTAGGGCTTGCTGGGCAGCTCCTGAGGGACCAAAGGGAGGAGAAGCTGGCTGAGATCTGCCACAGTGAGTAGGGAGCATGGGCTGGAGGGGATGCCCGGTGGTTTTCGCAGACACGGCAGTTCATCTCTGCTCCGTTTCTTTCCATCACAGCCCTTCAGACCTTGGAGGAAGACAATGAACCCTCCATCTGTTCCCTGGCAGCTCAGACCACCTCCATCCTGAGCACTCCAAGGGTGCGGCAAACGTCACGATGCACCCTGCGATCACTGTGCTGCTGGTGCTGCTAAGCCAGGCAGAGGTGCAGCTCTTCTCCAGAGAACGGCTGCAATTCAATAAAGCTGGAACAAGAAGCCTGAACCCAGGGTGTCTTTCCCAAGTAGAACTGACGGGCAGTGAGGAGAGGGCATGGGATGGGTGGTCCCAGCTCTGACCTCCTTGTAGTTCTCCGGGCACCCCAGCGACACCACAGTATCTGCTTCTACTGCACTGCCACGTCCCTGCACCATGATGCACTCGGGAAGGTTTCCATGCAGAGTACAGAGGTGCTAAGGGGGCCAGAGGGACCCTGCAGGGCTCCCTGAGGGACGGGGGGACAAACAGAGTGCCTGGGTCACCATGACTGCCTCGGGAGGGCTCCCAAGGTCTGGCTAGTCGAGCAACAGAAGGCTCTGGGGCATTACAGACACCTATGGAGGAGTGCCGCGGGGACTCGAGTGGAATGGTCAAGTCTAGGGACCAGGCCCCCAGTCCAGCGGGCTTCCTTTGAGTGCTTGAGGCTCTGCAGAGGGGTCTGGGGTGCAAGGAAGGTCTCAGGACCTGGGTGGACTAGCACGAGCCTAAGACAGCTCCAGGGCAAAGACAGCTCCAGCGCACTGCAGGGTAGAGGGTGCCCAGTGCCAGGTGGCCTCCACAGCCATCAGGGACCTGGCAACAGGCACTGTCATGCGGGGAGGCAGGGAGCGTGGCATGGGCTTGTGCTCATCATCTCCTTGCCCCTTTGCAGTGCCTTGATGTTGCAGCTAGCCCAGGCACTGCCCCCCACCAGCACAGGGACCCTTGCACAGCACTCCAGCTTAAGATCACTGGCACCGGCTGCCCAGAGAGGCCTCTGGAAACATTCCAGCACCACCTGCACAGGATTTTGTGCAACCTGCTCTAGCACAGCCTGCTTTTGCAGGGCGTTGGACTGGATAATCTCCAGAGGTTCCCTCCAACAACGACCATTGTGTGATTCTGGGACTCGCGGCACTTTGGCTGAGGAAGAAGAGGTCAGGACCCTCAGGCCACCCGACACCTGACTGCCTTCCCAGTGCCTGTCCAAGAAACCTGCCAGTCCTCACTAACAGAAGTTGGACCTGCACACGTGGGCTTGCACATGTGCATGAGCACTGCAGGGCAACAGCCTTCTCTCTCTTCCCCGTCCTCCACTGCAGGGCGAGTGCAGATGTTCTGCCAAGGGAGCACCAGTCCCCACGGGCCCTGCTGCCCTCCCTGTCATGCACTGGCCGTTCTACCTGGGCTCCCTCTACTGTGTCCCACACCACTGGCCTGGTGTGATGGCAGAGCCAGTGGCACTACCCGGCTCTGCACCTTCCTGGTCCATCAGGGCAACCTGGGTGCCAGTGGGAAGCTGGGAATTGCCCTTGGCCAGGGCCTCTCCCTGGAGCTGCCAGAGGAGGAATTCCTTGTGGGTGGCAGGGATGCCAAAGCATGAGGAGTTCCCCATTGGATGGCAGGGACAGTGTGTAGAGCCCCATCGATGTGGAGCCACCCCCGGCAGCCCCTCAGCCATGGCCATGGTCACACAGAACCTCACTGGGGAGCTCATCCATATCGTCCAGGACACCCGTATAGTGACCAGGCAGTACCAAAAGTTTCTGCAAGTAATGATGGCCAAGTGGCAAGAGGCGGTCTGTAGTGGGACACACACCATGCACACCACCACCCCACAGCTGTCTCCCTCCCCCCTGCCAGGAAAGAGGAGCAGCAGGAAAGAGGAGCAGCTCTAGCCAGGGCTGCTGGAGGCCAGAGGGTGGCCCCAGGTCCTTCGAGTGGAGCTGCTGGGGGCAGATGCGCACATGGAGAAGATGGCAGATGGGGACAAAGGCCAAGGGGAGGACACGGGGCCAAGCAGAAGCAGCCCTGTGCAGGTGGGCAGAAGGAGCCCAATGGGGATGAGGAAGAGGAGCCCCATGACACCAGACAGAATCAGCTCCATGGGCCTGGGCAGCACCATCCACGTGGGGCCGGGCAGCAGCACCCCAGCAGAGCCCAGGCCCCAGCACCATGTCCCCGTGGGCAGGGCACGTGGGCAGGCAGCCTCAGGACTGTGCCGGGCAGGACTGTGCCTGCAGGAGGGCTGCTCCCACCTGTGGGGCTGCCCAAAGGCTTGGTGGAGATGCCACTGCCGGCTCCATTGTGTCCGTTTCTGCAAGCCCCGTGGTGGCAGCGCTGCTCCCACAAGAGCAGTGGGTTCCCCTGCCAGTGAGCAGCTGGTGGGGTGCAGGGCTGGGACCCCCCTGGCCTGCCCCCTCATCTGAAATGTTAAATCTTTCCTCTATCCATGGATCTATCTGTGGAGCTCATCCATCCATCCCGCAGCTGGGGCTGCTTCACCCTCAGTGCCTGAACCCAGTGGGGATGGTCTGGCATTGAGCACTGCTGGCACCCACAAAATGGGGGGTGGGGGTGTCTGGTACCACAGTGGGTGTGCTGGGAGGTGGGGACCCAGCTGGGCTAGAGAAAGGGGCCAGCAGGAACCTCATCAGGTCCAACAAGTGCCAACTCTGGCCCCTGGGGATGAACAAGCCCAGGCCCTGGCACAGGCGGGGGCCACCTTGCTGGAAAGCAGCTTGGCAGAGAAGGTCCTGGTGGGCCCCTCAACAAGCTGCCTGCTGGGCAGGGGATCTGTGCCCCTTGCAAAGGGGGGATCCAGTATGTATTGAGACCCCACGGTGAATCCATACACCACAAATAGAAAGGCATGTTATCCCCAGGTTGGCATATTCAAATGGATAATAAATGGGGTATGGGCTTGGTGCCTTAAACATTTTAGTCCAAACTAGATAACAGAGTTGAAACATGGGAATAAATCCCCCACCCCATCAGAACACTCCACTCAGGAAATGTTCATGAGCGATTTGTTGTGAATCGTGGAATAGAACCATGGCATACCCCAGACTTGCGAACCCTTATTCCAGGCATGTGTCCTTGTTGGGGTATCCAGGCACCAGGGTTTAAACTGCATAACACGTTTGCATAACAGGTTTGCAGGTCTGCAGATCCCACGTGTTATGCAAAAACTACCAATCAAGGAAACACATTGCAATATGCAGTTTTGCTTACCCACAAAACAAAATGAAATTTTGCGTGAGAAGGAAAAAAACCAAGCTACGACCCATCAACACGCTCCACCGTTCAATATCCAGCCCCTCAGGGTCCTTTCTGAGCATGTTCAGATGGGAAGATGTACTTTGTACTACCTACTTCCTCAAAATTATTTACATATGCATAAGGCACTTGCATATGTCACTTTGTTCCTGGGGGCCTTTCTTGGGGTCTTTAGAGATCGTTGGTGGTTAACAACCTGGTGAACTTCAGCTGAACTTTCCTGGGGCACCTGCACTCTACTTGTTGTTATAGAACTTCATTTATTCTCTGTGCTGTATGGTCTTGAAGGCAACACACCGTTACCCCACTACCCTCGTCTATTGGTATAGCCCAGGTACCTCAGAAAGCTTGCCACCCCTTACTGAGCTTATTCAATAGGTGGAGTTAATCACTGCTTTAGCTGCAGCCTCTCCAAGTGATTCTTTATAACTTAATCCTGTCAGCGAGAAGTGTCCAGCTCTGCCACTGAAGGCAGCAGCCTCAAGTCACCAGGCTGCTCCCTACAGGAAGCAATCCCGACTGCCTGGATCTCGCCGCTGACAGGCTGTATTTAAGAATGGAGTGTTTTCCAGCAAGGGAAACAAGGCTTGAGCACTCATACTCCGTCTGGTGACTCTCCCAGGCAGCTGCATATTGCCAGTCCCTCAGCAGGGCAGGTGTAGCCAGAGCCCTGTCGGAGTCAGCAGAAAAACACGCTAGCCCTATTCCTGCAGGAACTACAAACGCCGGGGTGGCTCTGGGGCCTCTTTCCCTCCTTAGCTCTCAGCTCACCCCCAGGGCTGCCCCGGCCGGGCCTGACTCCAGCTGCCCCGGGGCCTGGCACTCCAGGGGGTTGGAGCCTCCCCACAGAACCCCCGGGCAGCCAGCAGGCAGCAGACACCCCTGTGCCAGCCCAAGAGCATCCCTCATCCCACGGCCGGCCACAGGTCCCCTCAGCCCGGCCACAGCCCCAGCACAGGCTGTGCCTGCCCAGCCCAACATGGCTGCCAGGAGGGTGAGGGTGGGAAATGGCAGCTGCCAGCATGCCCTGGGAACAACATGGCTGCCAGCAGCCCCGGGCCTACAGCTCCCAGCATGCCCTGGGAACAACCTGGCTATGGGGCAGCCCTGGGCCTACAGCTCCCAGCATGCCCTGGGAACAACAAGGCTGCCAGCAGGGGCCTACAGCTCCCAGCATGCCCTGGGAACAACCTGGCTATGGGGCAGCCCTGGGCCTACAGCTCCCAGCATGCCCTGGGAACAACTCGGCCATGGGGCAGCCCTGGGCCTACAGCTCCCAGCATGCCCTGGGAACAACCTGGCTATGGGGCAGCCCTGGGCCTACAGCTCCCAGCATGCCCTGGGAACAGCCTGGCTATGGGGCAGCCCTGGGCCTACAGCTCCCAGCATGCCCTGGGAACAACCTGGCCATGGGGCAGCCCTGGGCCTACAGCTCCCAGCATGCCCTGGGAACAACCTGGCTGCCAGTAGCCCTGGGCCTACAGCTCCCAGCATGCCCTGGGAACAACCTGGCCATGGGGCAGCTCCAGGCCTACAGCTCCCAGCATGCCCTGGGAACAACATGGCTGCCAGCAGCCCCAGGCCTACAGCGCCCAGCACACCCTGGGAACAACCCGGCCATGGGACAGCTCCCAGCATGCGCTGGGAACAACCCGGCCATGGGGCAGCCCCGGGCCTACAGCTCCCAGCATGCCCTGGGAACAACCTGGCCATGGGGCAGCCCCGGCCTACAGCTCCCAGCATGCCCCGGGGCATGGTGCCCTGCAGTGGGGCCCTGGGGGACACCAGCCCCCAGCCCCGGCCCTGCAGGCCCCATGGCCACTGCCCGGGGCTGCCCGAGCACAGATCCTGGCCCCGGAGCCCCCATGGGGCAGGGACGAGGGGAAGAGAGGCGCCGAGCGACAGGGAGACGTGGGTCAAGGCGGAGGGGTGGCCGGAGAGGGACAGGAGGGGGCCAGAGGGGCAGGGGGAGCGGGAGGGGCTGGGCAGGGATGGAGAAAGGACAGGGACTGGCGAGGAGCGGGCAGAGGGATGAAGTGGGACAGAGACAGAGGGGCAGGGGGGTGCCGCAGGGAATACAGGATCAGCAGCAGGAGAGAGGGACAGGGAGAGGAGTGGAGGGGCAGGAAGGGGAACAGAGGCACAGACCAGCACAGACAGGGTGAGGGACCAGGATGAGCAGGCTGTGACTTTGGCAGTGGGCGGCAAAGCTGCTTCTGTGGTGTGCCTGCTCTCGTGAAAGGAGCTCCTGCACCAGCCTGAGGGCAAAAGAAGAGGGGCAAGGAGCAAGGTGTCGCAGTCCTTAGTTTGCAGGTTTAATGTATCGGCCCTGTTCAGAAAACACAGCGTGTATGTCTGTCAGTGGTGCCGGCAGATTTTTATTCTTTATAGCAATTTCTTTAAATACCGGTCTTCATGCAGAAGGTTCACACGGTGCCGTGCTTCTAGTAAACAGAATTCTTTTATGCATGCTGCAGTCTGGAGGTGGCAAGTGCCAGGTTAGAGATGAAGATGGAAGTGAAAGCAAGTGACGCACACGCAGTGGTGATCCTGCCACAAGCATGCTGTGTATTGACCTGGGAGAATGCTGCAGGGACTCTCACAAGTCAAGGTTTTCAGTGCTGTTTCTGTGTTTGATACCCAAGGGATGGTTTCCCTCTGCGTGTGTTTCTGTGCAGGCATGTGCATGGAACATGGTTGTGTCCCTGTGCCATAAGTGGGACTGATGGCAGCTTTTCATTTCATTCCAACTCAAAAGTAAAGAAAGACTGTACCTGCAAAAGAATTCAAACAGCCGTCTTTGTTTCCCAAAGCGAGCATAGAAGTGTGAGGGAGCGGTTTACAGGTTCAGAACTTCAACCAGCTCTGGATGGTAAACCCTCAGGAGAGGAAAGAGAAGCCCCACTTTTTTAACTACAGCTCTGCTTCCCTTAATGTGTCTTCTTGTTAGATTGTGTCAGCAATCAGATTAAAAGCACATGATTAAATTGTGCTTGTTTATGGAGATATTTGAGGGTTATTTACTGTCTTAAATCCTCTTACGAAGTGAGGCACACTGTTGCCCTGTGGGCAGTACAATGTTGTGGCTGGTAATTTTCCTTTTCTTCCCTAGTGTACGGATGCATTTATGAAGGCAAGTGTTGGGTCTTATTGGTGCCGCACAAGAAACCAACGTGTGAAACCCAGACATTCACTGTTAGAAACAGGAAGAAGCTATGGGCCCTTGCTGCAGATTCTGCAAAAGATGTACCAAGGCTGAGGAAAGTGGCAAAAAGGGAAGAATTGCATAACTTTGGGATGGCAGGTGAGGTTTCCATCAGTGTTCCTCAAATGTAGCAGCCTCATTTTGTTTGCGGATGCGGTGTTAGACTCAAAATGCGAGACTAGTTTCCTTTATTGTGGGTGATACTATAGCGCACGTACCTTTCACGTCCCAGGTTGCCAAGGCTCTAGTTAAACTTCTGCAGAACCACCTCAAATTTTCCTTAGTGCGTGATTTCCTTCAACAGTCAAGTCCAGGTCTGTGGCACACAATAACCCCTACCCCATTTGGGATCTGGATGTGGCTGATTTTTAATTTAGACTTATCTGCTGTTAGAGATTTTCTTTTTTTGGTCCAAATAGGAAAATGCTGATTGTGTGCATTCTTTTGCTTTTTCATAGTATTGTTCCATGTTTAGTCATTTGTTCCTTACAAAAATAATGTATGGGTGTCTATGAAGCTGGAGGTGTTTACGTTCTTGTGGCTGAATGTAGCAGTGGAGCTATCTTGCTGTATTTAAATCAAGAGGAACATAATGTAACTTCACTTAAAATCTGGTCTTGGTAGGCAGATCCTACCCTGATAAGCATTTAAAAAAAAAAAATTCAAATCTGTGACGAGGTATAGGTGGAGCACCTGAACTGGTGCAAGGCAGCAATTCTCTCGCTGATATCCACACATTGCAGAACTGTTGCCATCATGACCTTGAAATAGTGAGCCATTAATGTTAACTACTAGCAGCTTGTGAACCTAACAATCAAGGTAGAAAATAATTTCCCACTGCCACCTTTTTTAAATTTTCTTTTATGTTTTAAAGTTTCTGATTTGATACTTTCTGATGTATTTGAAACCTGTGTCATATCCTGTGTAGTTTGTGACACGTGTGTGGCAGATGGGACTTTTCTGCTTGGAGAGGTGGTGAGATGGAGAGTGGAGAATGGTTTTATGGCACAAGTGTAAAAGTATAAAAAGGGATTAAGAGGCTTGTGTACCTTGCTGCCAGTTCAGTGGCATGAGAATTCCTGTAATGACAAATTCCTTCTGGCTGAGTTTCCAACCAGAGCAACACTAGCAACGGATGTCGTTCCCAAATGGTGAGGTGGTTGTAAGCTTCATCAGTAGTAGAAGCTGTGGAGAAAGTCACGAATCACCTGCCGTTCTGCAAGTCAAGTGCTTGGCTCTTTTGTCACTAGTGTTGATTTAAGGGTACGTTGCTTATAAATAGCACTTGACCTTTGTAATTCTTCATACTGCTAAGATCTCGGTGCCATCAGAGAACCATTGTGCTGTGAAGGCCCTGTAAACATACGGCAATGTTTGTGTTTATCCATTTTGCCCTCCCTTAGGTGGATTATTTTATAATTTGAAACCTTAGTGGCAGGATTTGGGGCTTTATCCTGATCAGCCATCTAAGGGCCAGCTTTCGGCTGCAGCTGCAGCACAAGTATTCAGGTGGTTTGAGCACCAAATGAAACTTCCACTTGGCTGTCATTTTGGCTTTTCCCTTCCTCTTAATTTTTATATTTTAATAAAGAGTTTTAAGTATTTGGCTTCCTTACAGAAAAAAAAAAAAAACAACCCAGTGCTATCCTTGTCCTGTTATGATAAACCCCTAATCTGGAGGGCAGAAAGCTGAGACCACCAGGAAGATGTTGAGAGGAAGGGGAAGAATGTTAGAGCCATGAGTTGGGTGTTCTTCAGCTGGCCAGATCTGAGGAGATGGAAAAGGTGCCTCAAAGGTAGCTAGAGGGAAGCACGGGAGAGCAGCTGGGAGCCAGAAGTGTGGTGTGGGCATACGGAAGTGTTACACTGTGGTGTGTCAGGCAAATTATTTTCAGGAAGTTTCACATTTGTTGTCATTTCCCAAGCTCCTGAGGTGCAGGAATGCTGGAGGCAAGAAGCTGCCAGCATCAACTATGTGGAGAAAGAACACTTCTATCTCCATTTTACTTTCCTCACTTCTGTGTTGCGGTGGCAGGGCAGTAAAGACCCTGACCCTGACCCTGACCCTGTGAGTACGCAGGCAGCTTGTGTGGCCAGTGCCGGTGTGGTTCTGGCACAGAGGATCAAGCGCTTCACGCTTCAGAGCTGTCAGGCTGACACTCTTCAGCACTCAATGAAGCTCTAAATTACAGCTAAAGGAAGAGAGAAATTTTGCTTCAGAGCTTCATAATGTCGTTCTGATCCATCCTTTTGCTTGTTCAGTGGCTACAGAAGGGAGCCACTGCCTTGGTAGGAGCATCCATTGAGTTCTTCCTGTGTGATATTAGAGAATCATTGTGTCTGTTTATGCATGAGATCATTACAGTAGGTGTTTTGAAGATGTTCATGTGTGGTACATAAAACCTTTGCCAGTAAAACAGTAAATCCACGCAGTGGGGTCTAAAGCACGCAGATCCAGTGCAATCCTCCAAAGGGCTTTGAAAGTCTCTCCCTGAGGGTACAGACCTGGCTGTTGGTGATTCTGTTGACCTGCCTTTTATAGCAGGTTGCTTGGAGAAGTTGCTCTGTCAGAAGTCGTCTTCTGCGGGCTGGATGCTGCAAATGGTAGGATGTTAAGGAAGCAAATGAATAACCTTCAGACTTGGTTTTATTCTTTTAACAGATTGTACACAAATGAGTAGGCTGCTTTTAGCAGGGGAACATGACCTGACTGCACAGGAGGCAAGGAACTCTCTTCTTCTCACTGACCATGAGCCCTCAGTTTCAAGGCAGATCTGAAGAGGAATATTTGACCCATGGGAAATGCAACTTCAGATACGTAACTCAGGTGGGACCGCCGTGTGTGCCCTGTGATAGGAGCCGTGTATCCCAACCGTGAACGTAGAGACTGGGCCTGGTTTTTAGCTTGGTTCAATATGATCTCTGCTGACTGATTCTGTGATCAAGAGCAGGCAAGTCTGCCCCCTGAGAGGATGTTGTCGTGGGTGGAAGGGTTGAAGTGCAGTGACTGCGTCAACAAACAGGTGGTTTGAAAAGTCTTTTGGGCAAGGGTCTGGTACGCTGGTGTAATGCCTTTTCCCTTTACAATGGTGTCCAGTAAACACAAGTGTTCCTGCATGTGTCCAGTAGCGCAGAGACCTCTGTACTTTCTTTGGACTGATTGTTGTGTAAGATCTGGGGGTTTTTGGACAGCTCTGAAAATTGTTCAAAAGGTGTCTTGTATGTTGGGTGAAATGGGTCATCACTTCCATAAACCTCTAGCCTGTAAGGAAGAGCCGTGGAAGTAGGGAGATTTTCTTTTTTTTTTCTATTTTTATTGTTACTGGGAGGAAAAGCAGTGATTAACTATTTGACCTGTGATACTCCCAGATGCAGACTGTGCAGTGCATTTGAGGTGGATCACTCCTGTACTGCCAAGGCTGAGCCCAGACTCCTCAATGCTTTGCACACTGGCAGTGGAAGTCCTTGTGCAACTGTGGGTACTGGCTTTCTGTGCTGTAGCGTGAAAAATACAAAGCACTGGGGTTAAGGTTTGCAGAGAAGTGGGAAAAAGTTGATTATTTTGTGCTAGGAAGAGAATGTCCTGTAGTTTTCAAACTTTGAATGTCTCCACTTGGAATTTAAAAACTGCTTTTAACTCTGCTGCTATGTTTCAGTGGGCGGGAAGGTGTCTTGTAGTTACAGATGATCCATTCCCTTAAGAAGGATCTTTGCCTTCTGAGCTGAGCTTTCTTGGCTTTACATGAAAAGTGCCTCAAGCTGTATGATCTCACATGGCAGTGAGGGAATTACATCTCCGTGGGGATTTAGAGAGAAATCCAGAAGTATGTTGCCTTATTGTTTCAGTATATGAATTTTTCTAAACAGGATTTTCTGGGTTTTGAGCAAGAGACCCACTTCCCACGTGCCTACATAAACCCCGTTTTCTCAGACAGACACATGCATTATGGTTTGTGATGCAATACTGACTTGATTCGTAAGCCGTACTGTGCTGTGCATTTCTGGGCTTGTCGTAGTCCTTTGAAACACAGCCCTGCGCATCAAAGGGGCAAGCTGTGTCATCTGCTTTCCCCCACAACAGAGAGCAATGTAGCTGTCGTAAGTACAGGCAGAACAAAACTAGTTGAGGGATTTGTGGGCTGCTGTTCGAATCATGGTGGGCCAGGAATCAGCCCATGCTTACTAATACGTTTAATTGTCCTACTGCCACCTGAGGGGCAGGACAGTGTCAGGGCATTTTCCCAGGGAATAAAACTGGACATGTCTGCTTCTCTCCGAGGGTCCCCTATGTAAAAAAACATCCTTCAGCACCATCTGGGTGCTTGGTGTTCTCAAAAGGACCCAAAGGGATGAAGTTCACTCCTGCTGCCTGCGTGACAGCAGAAATTATGTCTGCAGCTGTGCTTCTGCGCACTTTGAAACTGCCTCCGTTTCTTTGCTTGGCCAACCAGAAAAAACCAAAAAAACCTAAGCTGAGTTGGCAACAGTGTCTTGCTGTCCTCTCTGAAGGAAGTAATTTACCATCATCTCGCAGCTTGTCAAACGTGCACCAAGTGTGAAGAAGAACATGACGTGCACTGTCCTAAGCTCTCAGCAGGTCAGGTTTTGCTGTCCTCTGGAAACTGTCTAGCTCTTCAGCTTTTCTCCACGAAGGTCACATTGTTTGGAGTAGTGATGAGGTGCCCTCCCAAATGCCCCAGCTTTGTTTCTAAACGCTACTGAAGTATTTTGCCTCCTGAAGAGACTGTGTTCCTCATGAGGAACAGTTACTTCTCAATAAAGTGACCCCCTTTCCGTCTAAAGGGATGGGGCTTGAGACTGTGGAGGTGGAGGTGCTTGGTGAGGGAGGCAGTCAGGCAGGGCCAGTCTGGGGTGCCCAGCTGCGCAGGGCAGTGACGGCACCCGTGTGCCTGGCGAGCGCTTCTCTCGCGGTGTTGCAGGGAGAAGGTGTGAGGGTGCTGGGAGAGAGCCGGCGCCCCTGGGAATGACAGCAGCTAAAGGTGAGGGCTGGCTGCGTGGGCAGCAAAGGGTGAGCCAGCCACTCCCTTTGCAAGTGCAGTGGAGAGGGAGGGAGCCCCTCCATCAGCACAGCAACGTCTGCTGGGGCAGGGCCGGAGGCACCGGCGCCCAGGGCAGGGCTGGCAGGGGGTCTGAGAGAGCCACTCCGCCACCACCTTGCTTACTGAGCCTGCGGGGAAATCGCTTTGGGGGCAGCGATTAAAAAGTACATGCAAAGTTTTTAGGTCCAGTTGGAACACTGAGAAGGGGTTCAGGGCCTTTCTCAGAGCGCCGCACGTTGCATAGTCATGTGTCATACACAGATTTGGTGACTGGTTTCTGGCTTCTAATGCAAACGCGTACGCATCCTCAGTAGCACTGCTGAAGTGTTTTACGGACTACGCATGCTCCCCAAGCGGGATTTTGGCCTCTTTGGGGCAGAACTATTTCAGTTAGAGGTCACCATCTCCCACTACCACAATTATCTTTGTCCTACTTTAAACTCATTTTCTGTTGATGTCAGTGGATCCCAAGACCTGATCAGCTTGTGTTCTCTTGCAGCCAGAACTTTCCTCATTGGAAGTCTTCCTCCTGCGCAACTTAGATAACGGTGCTCTTTTCGCTACCTGGTCTTTTTTTCTCACCCCTGCCAAGGCTGCCTCCCTTGATGAGAAGTCCCTTCATTTGTAAATACTCTAGAGAGTGGGTCAGCTCGGTGGAGGTGTCACCTCGACAGAGGGGAAGGTGGAGCGTCAGATCTCTGCATGTGGCAGGGGCTGCATTAACCCTCATCTCCCGCTGCGTGAATGACCGCAGGCAGAGGCACTGTGCAAGGAACATCAAGCCTTTAATGAATTAAGACAGACAGATCTGGTAGAGGGCTGGGGTTGCAGTGGGTGGGTCAGAGGGATCTGTGCTCCACACCTTCTCTATCAATATATCAACGGCGACTGGGGCAGCGTGGAGCACCTTGTCTCCTGGTGTTCCTCAGGGTTCTGGCTCGCTTGGTGGGCACATAGTCACTATTGGATGCCCTCTGCTTGCTGCTGCCCCCCTGCTCCCCACTACAGCCCACCGCCGTGGCATCCCTGTCCGGCTTCCCCTCCCAGAGGGTTTTGGAGCTTTTTGCCACTGGGCACACCACCATCTTCTTCCTCTTCTTGGGTGGCATGCTGCCCTGTGGGGACGTCTCTGGCATCCTGAGGGTGTCAGCCAGTGTGGGGCACTTGGCCTGTTTGCCAGCAGCCTTGCCTGATCTGGGCACCACCCGGCAGGAGGAGATGCCCGGTGGTGGTGGCAAGTGGGTCAGAATGACCCGGGGCTGCCTCCGCAGCACCTCCTCCACCAGCTGGGCCATGCGGGGCGGATGATGCTGGGGTGCAGTCGGGGGGCTGGCCAGGGGACTATTCAGCAGGATCTGCTGAGGACTCTCTGGGAGACCCTGGTGGGGACCCTCTGAGCATCCCTTCAAGGGGCTCTCCTCTGAAGTGTCCGTAGGACCCTCCTGAGAGGGCTCCATGGGACTCTCTGGCAGCCGGGTGGGGAAGACCGCTGCCAGCCCACCCTGCTTGCCTTTGGCGTCCAGCAAGGGGGATGTTGCCACCCTCTGCCAGGAGGGGTTGGTGTCCTCCTGCATTGCAGCCACCACTTGGTCCTTGGGACAGTCGCCCTCCATCATGCACTCTTAAGAGGTCAGGGATCCTGTTGAGGGTGGTGGTCAAGACAGGGACATCAGGGACACCATGGTTGGTGTCCTCGCTGTCCCCCAGCCCTGCCGCCAGTGATTGCTCCTTAGAGCAGCCACCCTTTGCCACGTACTGTGAGAGCTCCGGGAGCTTGTTGAGGATGGTGGTCAAGGAGGAGCCACTGAGAACTTCAGAGAGCTCCAGGATGCTGTAGAGCCAGGTGAGCAGGTCACTGCTGTCCATGGTGGCCGAATGCTCATCCTGAAACTGCAGATTGTCCTCTGCCAGCTCAGGAGAGGCCTCATTGAAGGCATCTGGCCCCAGCTCGGGCAGGTCCAGGAGATTCTCTGGGCTTGCCAGGGTGGTCACCACTTCTGAAAAAGCAGACGAAGCCAAGCCACCCCCAGGGTGATGCAAGCCTTCCTTGGTGCAGGTCACCCCCCTATGGGCTCTGCCACCCTGCAGACCTCACCTTGGTGCTTGGTCCTGCTTCTGCCAGAGAGCATATCCAGGGCGGGCTGGCAGGAGGTGGCAGCAGGGATGCCATCCTCACTGGCCACCACGTCGTTGTTAAAGGCCTCCAACAGCTTCTGGGCGCTGCCAGGATGGGTGTGGAGCACAGGGGAGACCTGCACGCAGTGCTGAGCCGCAGGGTGTTGGGGTGGCAGGGGCCCAGCATGGGCAGGGACGTTCAGCACAGTGCAGCCCGTAGGGTAGAGGGGCTGCCCCTGGCCCACGTCCCATGGGCCCAGCCCCACTGGCTGGTGGGGCACAAGTGTCCCCATCACCACTTGCTGTCCCCGGCCATAGGCAGGGGGACAAGGAGCAGGCAGAGGGGGCAGCTGCACACCGCTGGGGAGCTGCAGCACGTGTGGCAGCTGCACAACCTGCCCCGAGTCCCCCAGGGGCCCCTGCACACCCTGCCAGGTTGCCTGGGCGGGCTGGTGGGTGATGGTGTGGAGCTGGGAAGGCCGAATGGTGATCAGCAGCCCTGGGACAGAGGGCAGCACACCAGCAGTGACCGGTGGCGGCATGGTCAGAGTGGTGAAGCTTGTGCCGGGCACCTCTGGTCCTGTCGGCAGCTGGAGGGGGAACCTCTCTGTTGGCAGAAGCGAAGGGGGGTGATGGGGTGCGATGCTGGCCGGCACAGCTGGTTGGGGGTTACCCGGAAGGCAGGAGCACCCCGAGGAGCGTGCTGCTCTATGCCGCGGCAGTTGGCCAGCGTGGCGTTTGTTGGGGCAAACAGTGTTCTGGGGTTCCATCTCCACGGCGATCATTCCGCCAGCACCTGGGTCAGCCAGCGTTGTGACAGTTTGACTTTTAATGACAGAACAACTTCCCATTTCAATGGTTTCCCATCCTGCTGATGCTTTCCTGCCCCCAGCACTGATTTCCCACCCCCACCATAGTTTCCCATCACAACTGTTTTTTGTTTGGGGAGTCGAGTTTCATGTGAAAGGGGAGTTTTCACCTAAATTTCTGTTGATGTCAGTGGATCCCAAGACCTGGTCAGCTTGTATTCTCTTGCAGCCAGAACTTCCCTCATTTGAAGGCTTCTTTCTGCCTTCTTTCAGCCAGGGCAGGGCTGGGAGGGAGTTTGAGAGAGCCACTCCTCCACTGCCTTGCTTAGGGACCCTGTGGGGAAATTGCTTTGGGGTGGGGGCAATTCGAGAAAACTGGGACCTCAGAGAAGCATAGTATTACAGGAAGCTTTTTAGGGTAAGAGACAGCTGTCGCTTTCAGGATGGCCGGCATTCACCATCCTAAATGTGTGCTGCCACGGCTCCCTAAGCAGCGCAGCCTGCAACCTCAGCACGTGCTGACAGGAGTAACGGGGGCTGGAGCGGAGTGGAGACCCTGCGGCCAGGCTCTGTTATGCTCCTGCAGGAAGGGGGACTTGATGGTACCACAGAGCTGATGAGATGTCCACTGCCATGATTTTCCCTTTTATAACAAATTCTACCAGGGACAAGCAATGGCAGAAAAGGCAGGAATATGGTTACGCCAGTACTTCACAGTCCCTTGAACTTGTTGTAGTTCCAGCGTACTGGATGGACTGTGCCCAGATTCGTTCTTTTCCAGTGTGTCTGGTGGAAGAGAGGCAGCTCCTGCAACCTCTGGTAGACTCCTTGGAATTTAACTTCTCGTGCTGGCCCTTGGCACTTTGACTCTGGGACTTCCAGTCCCAACTTGATTAGTGTTGCCCAAATGTTTTTCATTGCACCTGTAATGCTTTCTGGCCCTTCTGCCCCGCTGAGGATGCCATCGATGTATCGATACACTGTGAGGCCAGGTGGAATGGTGATCTGTGCTAAGGCTGTGGCCAGAGCATTGTGAGCGATAGTGGGGCAGTGTTTGTATCCTTGCAGAAAACTGTTTGAAAACATACTGAGTCCTACTCCAGGCAAAGGCAAACTGGGCTTTTTCTTGTGCGTGGAGCAGAATCACGAGGAATACATCTCTAACATGTAAAGTGTTGGGGCTCTTGCTGTATTGAATGATTATACTGAACTCTGAAGCAAGTGGAAAAATACTGAAGAGATAAGACGAGGTTACGGCCAGAACAGTGGGATGAAGAAAAAGGAGCAAATTGCAGATGTTGGCATAAAACCAAGGCCAACGGGACGTGATAAGAGGAGCTGGGAAACCGCAGAAAGGAGCCTACGTGCCAGAACAAGCAGAAACAGAAATCTTCCCAGTAAACAATTGTTAACCAATCATATTATTATACGCTTGTAAAATAGCCAACCACATTATTGCACGCTTATAGAATGCCTTATAAAAGTCTACCTGGTTTGTACAATAAACGGATCAGATCTTGAACTCTGTGAGTATTTGAATCTGACTCTCGCTCGCCCGAAATGCCCGCAGCATCTGGTGACCCCCGACGTGATCCGATGAGGGTCGACAGGATCGGTTAAAAGGTCAGGAGGATTCATTAAGGATCGTGTTACGAGCTGCGGAGCCGGCGAGGATCCTGCTGCCAGCGAGAGAGAGCTGGGCGCCCGAAGAAAGGCGGAACGTGCACGGCTGACCGGTGAGTCAGGAAATTTAAGCAGGATGGGAATCACTGCATCAGTGGTGGAAAAAGCAATCGTAGACAGTTTGATGAAACTGGCAGAAAAAACTGAAACGCCAGTCTCACAGCAGGCAGTAGTTGATCTGCTATGTTGGAGTCGCCGCCGTGGTTACCTTGCTTCTACGCAAGATGTATATAATAATGAAACATGGAAGAAAGTAGGAGAGGACTTATGGGAATCTGTGCAAGTTGGGACTAAGGGGGTAAAGACTTTGGCTCGCACGTATCGAGCTGTACGGGGTATGGTCGCGCAATTACCACCCTGGTGTCCTGAAAAGGAACAAGCGGCGAGCGGCGGCGTGCGGCCCGGCAGGCCCCGTCCCGGCCGCGGTTTCTCTCCAAGGCGGCACCCCCCCCTCCACCCCCCCCCCCCTCCGATCGGCGCCATGGCGATGCAAGCGGCCAAGCGAGCTAACATCTGGCTGCCCCCAGAGGTCAATCGGATCCTTTATATTCGGAACCTGCCGTATAAAATCACAGCGGAGGAAATGTATGATATTTTTGGGAAATACGGACCTATTCGACAAATCAGAGTTGGAAACTCTCCTGAAACAAGAGGAACAGCTTAAGCTTCTCAAGGAAAAATACGGACTTGATTACAAACCCACCCCCCCCCCAAAAAAAAAAAAAAAAAAAAAAAAGAAGGAAAAAAAAAAAAAAGAAAAAAGAAAAAAAAAAAGAGAAAAAAAAAAGAAAAAAAAAGAAAGAAAAAAAAAGAAAGAAAAAAAAATGAAAAAAAAAGAAAAAAAAAGAAAGAAAAAAAAAGAAAGAAAAAAAAAGAAAGAAAAAAAAGGAAAAAAGAAAAAAGAAAAAAAAGAAAGAAAAAAAGGAAAAAAAAAAGAAAAAAAAAAGAAAGAAAAAAAAAGAAAGAAAAAAAAAGGAAAAAAAAAAAGAAAAAAGAAAAAAAAAGAAAGAAAAAAAAAGGAAAAAAAAAGAAAAAAGAAAGAAAAAAAAAGAAAAAAGAAAAAAAAAAAGGAAAAAAAAAGAAAAAAAAAAAGTGCTTCAGATGTCACCTACAAGAAATGCGTTTCTGCTTTGAACTAGCTTTTGAGCCTTTGGGAGTAAACTATACGGCTATAAATCAATCATATTGGGGTTGGTTAGGTAAGAAGTATAATGACATGAATCATGGCCTTGGAGATAACTGTACCTGGTGGAATACTACACTTGTTAAAAATATGTACAGTTGATTTACCGTTTAAATGTATCAATTTATTTACCTCAACAAGAATTGAGGGTGGTTGAGGGATTTATTGAAACAAGGTCTGTCTATATTGTTGTTTGTTATTCTTTTGTTACTTTTAGTGCCTTGCCTTTTACAATGTTTTCAGAGCTGTGTGGAACGCAGTATTAATGCTGTATTTAAAAAGAAAGGGGGAGGTGTTGGGGCTCTTGCTGTATTGAATGATTATACTGAACTCTGAAGCAAGTGGAAAAATACTGAAGAAATAAGACAAGGTTACGGCCAGAACAGTGGGATGAAGAAAAAGGAGCAAATTGCAGATGTTTGCTCAAAACCAAGGCCAACGGGACGTGATAAGAGGAGCTGGGAAACCGCAGAAAGGAGCCTACATGCCAGAACAAGCAGAAACAGAAATCTTCCCAGTAAACAATTGTTAACCAATCATATTATTATACGCTTGTAAAATAGCCAACCACATTATTGCACGCTTATAGAATGCCTTATAAAAGTCTGCCTGGTTTGTACAATAAACGGATCAGATCTTGAACTCTGTGAGTATTTGAATCTGACTCTCGCTCGCCCGAAATGCCCGCAGCAATCTCTAATTCTTATTTGTAGTACTATGTAAGTGTCTTAGGTTTTCTGATACTGTGGTAGTTGAAGTAGTTTCCTCAGTGGTGAAAGCCATAGTGAGCAGTCCACTGCTTCTCAAAAAATGAAGAAAAATCCTTTTTTGACAAAATGAAGCGCACGATGGAGGTTCAAATTTATGGCCTGCTCTAAAAAAAGAAAAGGGGAAACCAAAAGAAAACCCCCACCTAAATTCCTGTGATTTCCATGTTAACACTGAGGTAAAATGCATCTTCAAAACCAGAACTGAAGACTGGAAAAAGCAGTTATTTTTGTAGGAAATGGCCACCTAGAAAAGAAAAGTAGGAATTTGGGGTTTGCTACTACTCCCTTTTCTAGGTGATTTTAGTGATCTCCGTGCAGTTGGTGTTTTCCTTTTCATTAAGTTAATATGCCCTTTGTCAGGAGAGGGGAAAAGATGATATTACCAAACCAATCTCAAAAGTCTAAAGAAGGCACACATATTTTTATGCAGACCTAAGCAGGAGCTTTTTCTGTCTGTCCTTCAAAGGAATCTCTGCTCTAGGTGCTTTCTGTAACGTGGCTATTGGGTATAGTCCAGCTTAACCTGGATCTAGCTCAGATTCCACGTGTCCCCCCGCACTCCTAGGGGAAGGGTTTTAAATACTTGGGCATATTCCATGATCTTTACAGTCAAGTCTGTGATTTTATCATAGATATTTTTTGTCTCAGTTGTTTCTGGACATCATCTTAATGTCTGTTTCACAGAAATATTTTTTATAAACCTAGTAACTTGGTGATTTCTTTCTTTCTTTCTGTGTAATGCAGTAAAATTGCCCTGAATGCCAAAGTTGCAAAGAAAGGTAAAAGACAGCCTTCAAAGCAGAGGGCTCATCAGCAGATGAGCTCTTCCAGTGGCAATCATGGTCAAGTACCGGATGAGAGCACTTCCAGTGAAACATCTGAGGATGAAGGAAGGTATGCATGTAAGGAATGTTGAAAATAAAACTTACTTAATGATAAAAATTGGCCTGAGAGCTAGAGGCAAGTTTGGGTTTTTGTTGTGTGTTTAGGTTTTTTGTAAACCTGATGCATATGAAGATTCTTGTTCTTTCATGTGACCGCCTGATGTTCTTTCTTGTTCTTTCTTGTTCTTTCCTGTGACTACCTGATGCGCTTTGTGTTGACAAACAGTTCACTTTTGTTTAGAGTGCTTTTGAACATGCTGGCCAAGTTAACAATAAGGTCACGTGCACAAATTCTGATTCATTACATGAGTGTGTGTGCACAGGCATAGAAGTATTTCATGTGTTTAAAAAGGGTGAGGTATCTCAGTTTTTTTCACGGCAGGTATCTCAGGATTTTTTGCCCTGCTCCCCACTCCACCTTTTCTCTTGCAGCTGCGTACCCTCCTGACTTCTTGCCCACCCTGAACTTACTTGTGTGGGTTGTGGCAAAGTGAGAAAGAGCAAGTTGTTGACACTGTTCAGCCCTAGCTAAAAATCTGGTGTGTTATCAACACTGTTTTGGTCAGAAGTCTAACACACAGCCCTGTGTGGGCTGCTGTGAAGAAAATAAACTGCATCCCAGCCAGACCCAGGACACCAGAGAATCCAAAATTACAGTTCTTTGACCTGTAGGAGAAGGATTCTCGGTACTGAAGAGAGCTAAACCCCTGGTATTAAACAGGGAATGCACGTAACCGTATAGCTACATGTCTGTAGCTGTAAGATTTCTGTCACTTTGCGTGAAGTTTAGGGAACAGTTATTTCAACTATTTGCTTAATATCTTGCGGAAAAATTAGCCTTCCAGTAGACATTAATAGTACACAATAATTGTTTCAGTCTTGAACTATATCTAGCAAAGTTGCTATACCAGATTTTAGTTTAATTCAGTTCTGCAATTAAGTTTTCAAAGCTACTGTAGGTATTATTCATAATGCAAAGTAAGCATTTCAGTACTGAAATATATTTCTGTTTTCTAGACCTGCAGCAACACCCAGGAGTGAAAGGAATGAGGTACTGTAAAACTAGTTTCTTGGTAAACAGTCTCTATCAGCTTTTAATCACGTAGATGGGAGCAGTGTTTATGTAGTGATCAACCAGATGTACAAATTGCTGCTGGTATGCAGCTTTATTGTATTTGAGACAAATCTGTGGGCTGTGAAGGAGAGAATGAATCATTCATGCATTTGTAATGGTCTGTAATACTAGACAGTGGAATTACAGAAAGTACTGTATTTTTTGTAGGTCAGCATACCAATGGAAGTAACTGATGGCCCTGGTTTAACTCACTCATCTGACCCAACTTCAGAGGATGTCCGGTTGGAAGCTTCAACCTACAAGGAGACTATGCTGCTGTTGGAAGAGCTTGGTGTGGTTCATATGGGTATGTTTTCAAGTCTCTGTCTTCAGCTGTTACAAGTTCCCCTTAAAACATGATTTCTTTGTATGCGCTCCTAAGTATTTTAATTTCATATTTTGATATAGTATCTCTTTGTGACTAGAGATCCCCCTCAAAAGCTGTGAAACTGTCACCTGACCTGAGACGTTGCCTGCATTACCAGCCGATGTGCCTTACGTTATCATTGGTTCTCTGTCTAGTCAGAGCTGGAGAAGCAGTTTCTTGCAAAGTACAGTTCAGCTCCTTCTAATGCGGTCATCAAAAGTCAGCAAGAGCTTTTTCTTCTTTATATCCCCTTGATGTGGTTTACGCCCAGCCACACCTAAACACCTAAGCACCACACAGCCACTCACTTGTTCCACCCCAGTGGGGTGGGGGAGAGCATCGGAAAGGGAAAAGTGAGAAAACTCATGGGTCGGCATGAAAACAGGTTAATAGCAAAAGCCACGCACGCAAGCAAAGCAAAGCAAGGAATTCATCCAGCACGTCCCATGGGCAGGCGGGTGTTCAGCCACCTCCAGGACAGCAGGGCTCCGTCACGCATAACAAATACTTGGGAAGACAAAGTGCCATCACTCTGGATGTCCCTCCCTTCCTTCGTCCTCCCCCAGCTTTATATGCTGAGCATGATGCCGCATGGCATGGCACATCCCTTGGGTCAGCTGGGGTCAGCTGTCCCAGCCGTGTCCCGGCCCGGCTCCTTGCGTACCCCCAGCCTGCTCGCTGGTGGGGTGGGGTGAGGAGCAGGAAAGGCCTTGGCTCTGTGTGAGCGCTGCTGGGCCGTAACGAACACATCCCCGTGCTACCAACCCTGTTTGCGGCACAACTGCAAAACATGGCCCCGTACCAGCGACTGCGAAGAAAATTAACACTATCCCAGCCACAACCAGCACACCCCTCAACAGCTAATGACAAAGAGTACAGCAAAATAATGGCTTTGCTTAAAAATAGTAAGTACATATATATAACAAATTTCAACTGTCATAAGATGCTTGCATATATGCACAAGGCATTATATAAACATAAGCATCACTTACTAGGGCTCTTAAACTATGCTAAAATTTCATTAGGCAAGTGTTAACCTTGGCCGAAGGCCAAACTCCCCCCCCAGTGCTGCCACTGCCCGTCCTTGACAAAATGGGGTGAAAAAGCTTGTGGGTCAGTGTGAAGGCAGGGCTGTCACTTCCCAGGGACTGTCACTGGCAAAACAGACTCCACGGATTAAAATACATTTGGATAGTGAGAAACAAAGACCCCAAACCTGAGAAGGACACGTCGGCACCCCCCCTGCTCAAGCTCTGCCGCGCTCCTTCCCTGCCACCTCCCCAGGCAGCGCGGGGAGGCTGCGGTCGGCAGTCGGGACGTAGCAGTTTCTCTGCTGCTCCTTCCTCGTCCCTTTTCCCTGCTCCAGTGTGAGTCCTCCCCCAGGCTGCAGTCCTTTGGGGAAAATCTCCTCCAGCCTGGGCCCTCCATGGGTCGCAGGTCCTTCGGGAAGGATCCGCCTGCTCTGGCACGGGGTCCTCCGCAGCACTGCGCTGTGGGTATCTGCTCCAGCATGGTTCTCTCCGGGGCTGCAGGGGAATCTCTGCTCTGGCACCTGGAGCAGCACCTCTCCCTCCTCCTTCGCTGACCTGGGTGTTCGTTTGCAGGGCTGGTTTTCACATGCTTTTCCCCTTCTCTGCCCGTGTGGTGGTTTCGCCCTTTCCTACATTTGTTTTTCCTGAGGAGCTGCCAGCACGGCTGAGAGGCTGAGCTGTGCCCTGCGGTGGGTCCATTGAAACCGTCCATGTCCAGCACGGGGCGACCCCTGGCTTCTCACAGGGACCTTCCCACTAACCTGCCACCTGCACCTAATACAGCAAAGCACTGAACAGCTTATCCATTGGGCAGTATTTGTGCAGCTTTGTGTCTTTTCTGTCTCAAAACAGGTTCTGCTACTTTGTTGAAAATGCAAAACATACTTCTTGAATATGAACGGAGAATAGAACGTCAGAAAAATCAGTATAAAGCGCTCTCAAGAGAAGTAAGGAAATTGGAAGACGAAAGGGAGGAGTCACAGTTCAGAGCGGAGAAGACTCAAGATTTGAAATCCGTGTTGGCTCACCAAGAAGCAGAATGGAAAAGGGATATCCAAAGCCTTAAGTATGTAAATTGTGGTCTGATAATGTATTATCTTGGTAGTGGTTTTGTTCCGAAAGACACTGATGGTGCAGGCAACAGGATGAGAAGTTTCCAGGCTTTTGGGTTTGGGTTTTTTGAATCCCGTGGGCCAGTTATGCTATGAAGTACATAATGTGAGAGGGGAAAAACGTCCGGATACCAGCTCCATGTACAGTCTTCTGGATGTTGTTCTAACTTTGTTTTCTAGCAAGAAAAGAGCAAGAGAGTGTGTACAGGGAAATCAGATTTATAAGAGAGATTTGAGAGATGGTTGGGTGTTTGGTTTTTTTTCATTTTGTCCTTGCAGCTTCAGTTGGCCTATAATACTAGGATTTCTGGTAACTCCACCCAGTGCAAGTCAAACCAGAGCTTAGAGCATTTGTTTGCTTACCTGTTTGTTTGTTGGAAGGGTCAAGTTTGGGATTGCCCCTTTCCCCACACTCCTGAGCTAGACCCGGAGGCGTGAGGTTTCTCATCGCTGTTGACATCACGTCCGACAGGGGTGGCCAGCAGGCACCGTAGGCAGTTGAGCAAGGACAACTGCAGAGCCCTGGCCTGGGAGGGGAGATCTCCTCGTGGTGATCCCCGGAGGGATGGCGTGGCTGGGGAGCTGGCCCAGCAGGGCCAGGCGGCCCAGGCAGAGAGCGAGCTCAGCAGGAGCCACCGTGAGCTGGCAGCTGGGGCGGCCCGCAGCGGCCTGGGCTGTCTGGGGGGCAGCAGTGCCAGGGCACTGGGGGCAGGCAGTGCCCACCCCTCCTCAGGGCTTGCTGAGCTGTGTCTCGAGCCCGGGGTCCGGTTTTTGGCCGCCCAGCCCAGGAGATCTTGCCCAGCCCGTGTGAGGTCGGCAGGGAGATGCCGGGCTGGCCCGGGGGCAGGAGCACCAGCCCTGTGAGGGGAGGCTGCGGGAGCTGGGCCTGGGGGAGTTGGGCCTCCCAGCGCGGGGGAGGGGAGTACGAGGAAGACGAGGCCGGTCCCAGCTTGGCCTGGGTTTGACTTCAGCAGGTGTTCAAAATCCTCAAGCATCTGTCAAGTATAAAGAAGTAGTATTTTCATTCTAAGTGAATTCTCCAAGCAGCGTTAAATTTATTTTTAATTCGCAACTTTTTGCGAAATTACACTAGAAATTACATGTAAAGCTTTTTCCTTGCAATATACGCCATTCAAATACAAATGCTTCTGTCAGTCTTTCAAGTAATTTTAGTGGTGGTTGATTCTTGTTTTGCAGAATTTCTAAAGCAGGCTTTCAATTGGCAGTTCTTCCCTTACGTTGACGATTTTTTTTAATTTATTTTTTTGTTCACTGTTGCGAGTATATGGGAAAAAATAGTCAAAATAATGATCAAACACAAAGCTGCTTGCTTGTTTGGGTACCGTGGGCACACCATGGACCGTTTTTTACCATGTCAGTGCTTATTGCTGATTGTTTCAGTTGGTAAAGAAGCTGACCTTCCATAAGGCTTTCCTTGTAAGTCAGCTTCAAAATGGAATTGCTGTAGTTTCTCCCAGAGGTAGATCCAACTGAGGTTTAAAACTGTTTTTAATCGTATTCAGCTTAAACCCCATGCATTTCTGAATCTGGTTTTGAACACTGACATCCTTCTGGAGTAAACAGAAGCTGCTTGTTCTGCCTGTGGTCAGCAGTTGTTTTAGACTTACAGAAGGCTTGCTGAAAAATTGTTGGGTCTGCCATAGATAAGTGGCGTGCTGATTCACCAGTATTGCTTCTGGTCACTGAATCCGTAATGTGTAGGCAATGCTCAGTATACTAAGAAAATGTATACTAACCATAGTAAAAGTTTGCGATGCTTTGATCTGATGAGACAACAAACTCCTTTTTCAACAAAATGGCTGTAATATGAAGATGGGTTTTTTTAATTTTATTATAGAAGTGTGCACACTGGTGTGTGTTTCCCTATACAAACTTACAAATAACTGATAAATCACTCAAAGTTTTTTTTCTGTATCTTGTACAGCTGATACCATGCACAATGGAATGAAGTTAGAATTCTTTAAAAAGTTGAAAAGTACAGTAAAAATATGAACTCTGAAAACGTTTAACATTTTTTATGGTTTGAGTTGTCTCTGCAAGTCCATCATTGGAATATCTACTTTTATATCAGTGCTTTTGTTTCTCAAATACTCCGTTAAATCCCAGATGTTCTTTGAAACAAGAAGAAGAAAAGAGGCTCAGAGTAGAAGTGCTGTGTGAGAAAAGGAGAGAAGACCTCCGAAGGAAAGAAGATCAATATTGTAAAGAGATGGAGGAGAAACAGAAACTTGAGTTACAGTCTAGGAATTCAGAAGTGGAGTTAAGAACACTGAGAAAGCTCTTGAAACAGGTATATTAAATAATGAATTAAACTCTTTGTCTTATTTTCTGCTTCTTTTCAATTGTATTCCGGTATGCCTAGAGAAGGAGGCGCTTTGTTCACGGAAGAGGCGCTGGATAACAATTGTCAAATTTTGAGAACAGTAGAGTACAGTTGGTTCACAATTGGGTTGTTCTTTTTTTTTTTGCTTTGCAGTTTATTATTCCTTTTTTCCTTTTTCAAAATTTAGGTTTCATTTGTATTTCAGGCAAAGCCTGACCTTTTTTTGAATTACTACAAAACATCCTGTATTTTGCCTTCTTAAATTTTCCTAAGAAAATTTAAATTTATTTATTTATAGGTGGATTATCATAACGGTGGGGAATCAAAAATGTTTTCAAGTATGCAAGGGAGAATGGGAAGATGTATTGCTAGCTCTGTTTTTTCTTAAGATGCAAGCAGTTTTATTGTATTACTGTAGGCTGAAGAGGAACGTGATGAAACACAGAGACAGCTCTCTCAGGAAAAGAGGGCCAGAGCCCTTCAAGAAGGAATTTTGAACAACCACCTTGGGAGACAAACGGAACTAGAAGAAGAGACAAGAAGATCTATAGGAAAAAAATCAGAGGTAAGCAGATTTTTTTTCTAATAAATCAAATTTCACCATGTTTGTTTTAAAGTCATAATAAATCTTACATAGCTTTTTCTGTTTCTTGATGGTTTATTTACTGTTTACCCGTGTAACTTACCTGGGTAAATACCTTTCTTGTTTTCTCTTATGTCTAAAAGTTCTGGAAAGCAGCATCACTCCTGTATGTACCTGAATTACTTGTGCAAGTAGGAAACTAATAGAAGACACTATTTACCCCGTTTCTTAACCTATCTGTTATTTTCCATTTCATAGACATTTTGTCATCGCTTTTTAGGCTTTCTAGCAGTGAAACACCTAGCTACCTATGGCAAGGTTGACCAGGAAGAAAGTTGTTTGACAGTGTTTGTGTTTCCATTGCTTTTTTTTTTTAAATTAGTTATTCCCTTATTGAACTTACTTCAAGTATGCCTTTCTTTGCCACCTCCACATAACTAAAATTTTATGATCGACTATCAGCAATGAATTCAACTCTCTGTAAGAGTCAGAGTAACTGGAGGAGAAAAAGCAATCATAAACACTGTATTAAAAAAGATCTTGAAAAGAGTTTACTGAATTTCCTAAAGAATGTGCAGTGCCTTGAAGCCTTTTTGTTCTTGGCTGTGCTGCCCAATAAATGTAGGGTGAATGTGTTCAAGTGGAAGAAAGTTATACATACAATAAAGAGGAAATATACAGGACTATGCATTCCGGGGGTGATTGAGTCTTATAGCTAACTTTCAGTAATACAAAAGGATAAGTGTTCAGAAGACATTTGAGAAGGAAATTACCCTTTCTAGCCTTGTTTTTACCAGATCTGTAGCACAACTAATTCAACCTTAAAGGCAGTATTATAAAGGCATGCACATACAAGAAAGCGCTGTCATTTTAAAAGCTTTGGTTGCTGGTTTAAGGGGGGAAAAAAACGAAACTGTGTATTTGGGATGTTCATTTAGGTTTTAAGGATATGTTGCACTTCCGTTGTGTACGTACATTGTACATGTGCATGGGTTCACAGAGTAGCTTATTGCCTGAAACTTCATCTTTGAAGTCATGCTTCAGTACTAGAAATGTTAAAATGCAGTTTATTGCTGCAGGTTTTTTGTAGATTCATTTCCCAATTGGCTCTTTATTCATTTTCCCTGTCATTCAGGAATCCAGCACTGATAGAGAACAGGATCTGTTGTACAAGAATCAGTTACTACAAGATGAGATTGCTGTGCTAAGGCTAGAACTCACTCAAGTAAGACTTAGGCACCAGGAGGAACAAGGAAAATATTTAAAGGAAAATGAGACCTTGAAAGAAAAAAATGAAGCTCTCAAAAAGGAACTTAAACTGAACAAGGAAGCATTAAGACAAATGTTTTTTCAGTTCAACGCGGAGCTGGACTTAGTAAAGACAGAATCTGCAGTGCTGACTTCCAAACTTGAGCAGACAAACAAAAGCAAAGACAGACTAGAGACAGAAATTGAATCATTTCGTTCCTCCCTGAACGCTGCAGTTCAAGAACTTGAACTTCATTTGTCATCAAAAAGCAAATGCTGAACGAAGATTTCCCAGAGAACGTGATGAATGCCTTTGCTTGCAAGTCGAGCTCCATCGTGACCTCTCTGACGTGCAAGAAACCAACAAGAGCTTGTCTCTGCAGCTGTGTAAAGCTAAAAGCAAAGCTAACAGGCTAGAAAATGAGCTTCACCAGTTGAAGCAAATGCTCAGAGAAAAAGCTTTGCTTTTAGAAATGACAAAAAAGAATAAGTCAAGGCCAGTGTCGGGCACAGGAATGTGATCATGCTCGACAACTTGAGAAAGATCCAGTAAGCGAACCTGTAATAAAACAGGAGTCCTTGCAGGAGCGATTGGCCCAGCTCCAGAGTGAAAACCTTTTACTCCATCAGCAATGGGAAGAGATGCAGAACAAGAGGATCATGAAAGAAAAAAATAGTGGATTATGGGCAGGACCGTTTTAATGACATTTTCAACAAACTTAGAGCTGATACAGAAAAGCAAGTTTATCTAATAGAAGAGTGAAACAAGGATTTAAATGCCAAGTGTACTGATTTAAGGGAACAAGTCTTTAAATATGAGACTGACGTAGTAGAAAGACAGGTAAAGTATATGCGTAGAAAGAACAATTTAAAGTTTGTCCGTTCTTGAAATCAGTTTGTTCCTACAATGTATCCGGTGCAAGTTACATGCATGGGACCAAAGAATACTGATTTGTTCTGGTTTGTTATGTTTCCCTCGGAATTGCGGAAAGTTTTGGCAGCGGGGATATTAGTCCTCAGATCTAAGCAGAGAACAGAAAAAAGGTATCCAAGTCTAAGCTTTGATCAAGAAAGGTGATTCTTCTCTAGAACTTTTTTCCATCTATTTTCCTTAGTCCATGTTATGCCCTATAGAATAGTCTTAAGTATTGGATGGTTTTGATGTAAGTATTGCACTGATGACATGAATGAGAGTGGTATAAAAGGAGGAACCATCCAATACACGAGGGCTGAGAAATGAAGATACAGAGAAGTGAAGTGGTTGGGGGATAGATTTATATGAAGCTTCTATAGAGGGGGAAAAAAATAGGTTCTCTGTAAGCTGCTATCAAGACTGAAGAGTATTAGTAATGTCCAGCTGTTGATTTCTGTATGTGTTTTGAGGGTTCTGAGGGGCCTGCCTGTTCCTCAAAGTTCATGTCAGACGGTGACCTTAAGCTTTCTCTTTTATGATGTGTAGCCACACTCCAGCAGTACTGTCAATCATTGTGAACTGTGACTTGCTTTGTATTCTTACTACCAAATAATGGGTTTCCTTTTGAAGATCATGTGAGAGAGTGTGTGTGTGTATATGTATATAGCTATATATATATATGAGCTATCCAGATTTTTGTAAACCTAATCTATCAGTATTTCTAAAACGAGCTGAGTAAGAAGACTACAAGAGGATGTGATTCAACATACCCTTAAAGTGTATCTCAAAGGAGCTTTCAGATATTTGTATTCATTTAATTGTATTTGTATAGTGAAGAAACAGAACAAAGAACAATCTAACACAAAGTCCTGCCTTCAGTCACCGGAGTAATATTTGCAGTCAAACTGTGGCTCTTGGATCACAACAGATTTCTTTGGGTTTTGTTAGGAAAAAATACCCGATTGCAGTGTGTTCCTGTGTATTGTTCAAGGAAGAACAATACCTGAGCCTTTTTTATGTGTTAGGAAACAGAAATCCTCATGAACAGCTGCTGATAGTCAAAGGTGCTCAGCTGAGAAAGATGATGAGAGGTCATCATCTGTGCAGATGCCTGCTGGTGGCAGGCAAAATTTCATACTTTTGGGTTCAATCTAGACAGGTCTAATTGTATAACAAAATAAGTTAAAGGCGTATTTCATGTTCTTAGAACTTTCTTCATGCTAATTTAACTGTTTCGTTAGGGCATGTTTGGACAACTGCAGCAGGAGCAGTGCCCTCGATTAAAAAAAAAAAGCCCAGAACTGCTTTGTGCAAGGAAGTATGTAAACTCTGCCTATCAGCATTGCTGCTTTGAGCAACTGAATTGTTCTTCAGTTATCCGACAAGCCGACACGCTGCCCATCAAATGAGAACCAGAACGTATGCCATTTGCAAGATGGGGCAGCCATAAGCTTTCAACCACTTTCCAGCAAGATCAATTCAAGCAAGGTTGTGTATTCATGGATCTTCTCCTCTGCAGAGCCATGAAGAAAACATGAACCGCACTCCCCAAAGGCAAAGGAGCAAACTGAGGGAGAGCAGCTCACTGGCGCCTTTCAGAGCTTCAACAGTCTGGAGAAACGGGGAAAAACACCCGTACAAAGATAAACAGCAGCCAAGAAGCACTTTTATAAAATTTATATTGGGGCCTGTTCCAGATCTCAGAATGACTTTATTGCTTTGCATGACTATTAGACCAAGGCCTAAAGTGGAGTGATAGCTTCTGCTTGCCGGGGCATGGTAAGATCACTCAAACGAGTGACCTGAGGTTAAAAAAGTGCTCCATTTCAGTGACACTCCCCAAGCTGCTTTCACCACCAAACAAAAAAAGATTTGCTTTCTCCAGTATGGTGGGAATGATGCCATAAAGTCGGTCAGGGAGAAAAACCCTCTAAGCCTTGCTTGCAAGTTTCAGAAGGCCGGCATTCTTTATGGCAGTGCTGGGAGCACGGGGGAATGTTTCCTCTGAGCGTGCTCACCCAGTTCCTCGAGCGTACGCACTATGGACAGCAGAGCACTTGCACACTCATAGCGCATTACACATGCATTTTCAGTCAGGCACGGGATGGGTTACAAGTTGCTTGCTTTAATGCAAACGAGCACACACCCTCAGACAGCACTGCTGAGGTTTTTTACTAGCTCCCCGTGCTCCCCAAGCGGGGCCTTGCCCTCTCTCGGGGGGTATCTGAGTCAGAGGTCACGATCTCCCCCCCCAACAATTACCTTTGTCCGAATTCCAACCAACATTCTGCGGATCGCAGCACTCTTATCGGCTTGTCTCCTCCTGCGACCACAACGTCCTCACCCGGAGGCTCTTTTTTCCCCCACCCATTCTTTGTTCCCCATCCTTCCCAAGGCTGACTCCCTGCATGAGAGGTCCCTTAATTCGTCACTTTTAACAGCTTTAGAGAGTCAGCTTGGCCTAACCTTTGTGCGCAGGTGTGTTTAACGTAGAGCTACACAGCAAATCAGAGCGTGGTAACCGGGGAGCTCAGACATCTTGTCCCTTTGCCGAGCCAGCAGCCTTCCCTTAACAGAATCCCTGGACATAAATGTATATACGGTGGAATCTATACAGTGGCATCAAACGTCCCGCCAGACACCACATCCGTCCCTAAAATCCTTCCCCCCAAACAACCCTGAAAGACTTCCCTTGACCCCCTCCTCCACCCCAGGCTGTTCCTGAAATCATCCCCCACCTCCACCTCCCCGCCCTGGCCCTAAAACATTTCCCCCAGACCCTGGTCCAGCCCTAAAGTCCCTCCCCCAACCTCCGTCCAGCCCTAAAGTCCTTCCCCCAACCCCCCGGTCCTTCCCTAAAGGCCTCCATCAAACCATCCCTAAAACCCTTCCCCCAGACTCCCCACTCTGTTCTCTAAATAACACACACACCCCCACCCTACCCCACCCCGATTTATCAATACACACCCCCCCACCTGCCTCCACCTCCCCCACCCCCCATACACCCACTCCCACAAACACACATCCTTGCCCCACCCCCCACCCCCACACACCCTGGTCCATCCCCACCCGTCCCTCCCTAAACCCCTTCCCCCGCCCCCTCCCCTACTCCCGTCCCTCTGTCCCTGGCATGGCCCAACTGCCCAGCACCGCCAGACCACTCTGGCCCAAACACCATAAGGCAATGGTTCCCACCTGCCAATAGCCAGTCGAGGAACATTTTTTTTTTCCTAAATAAAGACATTTTTGCTTCATATGCTGCCCACTATGCCAAATTATGTCTTGCTGACTGACTGGATACCCAGCAAAGATGAACTCCACATCAAATCGATCAAACATATCAATCATTGAAACATATCCAAGGCAGTTTCTTGTATTATAATACAGGAAAATAGCATGCAATATGATAAAAGGAACCAGTGGCAGTTACTGTGAGCGATATGATAAAAGAGCAATAGGAGCGAAGCACCAAATTGTCACTGCAAAGCCTTAACGTGACTAAGGAAAAGGAGACATCGCCAATTCCAACCCCAACATCACACAGGACCACCCTTTATCTGGGAGCGCCCTTGCAGCCGGCACCAGCAGTCTCTCGGGACCTGGGAACTTCCCCTGGAGAAGGTGCCAGAAAGGAATCCTCTTGCTGCTTCTCAATCTGCCCTGGCAGACATATGACGCACATCATAAAAGTTCTGCTCCCTGCTTTCTGTGGTGAAAAATTGACCAAAACCTTTTGCGCTCATGCAGAGCCAAAAAGATACATTTTAGGAAAGGGCAGCACTGCTCCCCTGGAGAAGGTGGCAGGAAGGAATTCTCTTGCTGCTTCTCACCCTGCCCTGGCACCCATGTGAGGAACAGCACAGCACAAAAATTCTGCTCCCTGATTTCTGTGGTGAGCAAAATTGACCCTTTAGAGTTGCAATCATTAAGAGCCCCAAAAAATCATCTTGGGAAAGTGCAGCACAGCTCCCCTGGAGAAGGTGCCAGGAAGGAATTCTCTTGCTGCTTCTCAACCTGCCCTGGCAGACGTGTGAGGCACAGCACAAAAGTTCTGCTCCCTGATTTCTGTGGTGAGCAAAATTGACACGGCACATTTGCAATAATACACAGACCCAAGAAGTCACCTTGGAAAAGTAAAAGCGCAACACTGCTCCCCTGGAGAAGGTGCAAGGAAGGAGTTCTCTTGCTGTTTCTCACCCTCCCCTTGCAGCCATGTAAGGAACAGCACAAAAGTGCTGCTCCCTGCTTTCTGCTCTGAGAAAAAGAAAATTGACCTCTCATACCTGGAATCATTCACATTCCAAAAGAAGCCACCTTGGGAACGTGCAGCGCTGCTCCCCTGGAGAAGGTGCCAGGAAGGAATTCTCCTGCTGCTTTTCACCCTGCCCTGGTAGCCCTGTCAGGCACAGAGCATAAATTCTGCTCCCTGATTTCTGTGGTGAGCAAAATTGGCCTCTTTTCATTGGCAATCATGCACAGCCCAAAGAAACTCACCTTGACAAAGTGCAGCAGTGCTCCCTGGAGAAGGTGCCAGGAAGGAATCCTCTTGCTGTTTCTCTCCCTGCCCTTGCAACCATGTGGGGAGAAGCACAAAAGTTCTTCTCCCTGCTTTCTGTGGTGAGAAAATTGACTCGAACCTTTTGCACTCATGCAGAACCAGAGCTCACCCGGTGAAAGTGCAGCACTGCTCCCCTGGAGAAGGTGCCAGGCAGGAATTCTCTTGCTGCTTCTCACCATGCCCTGGCAGCCATGTGAGGCACAGCACAAAAATTCTGCTCCCTGCTTTCTGTGGTGAATGAAATTGACCGGTTTAGTTGTACTCATGCAGAGACAAGACTTTTCTTACTCGAAAGCAAAACCAGAAAGCCACACAGGCTTGGGAATCCTCTTGTTCTTCTGCGTGGCTGGTGACTTCCCATGGCTATTCCTCAAGGCAGGAGAAACAACCATGAATTTGGAAGCCCACGTAAATTCAAGTACACTTAGTCCTCTGACAGTCACTACTTATGGGCCAGCAGTCCTCTCACCCCTCCACAGATCTGCCTCTTAGTCCTCTAGCAGTCATCCTCCATGGAGGGACCACAAGTCCTCCACACCTACCTACCAACTCACCAGAAATGAGTCAGACCACACCAGAAGTGACACTGCCTGACCTGCAGGAGATATAGAAACCATCATTACTGGTCGACAAGACAGAAAAAACACCACCATCCACCAGACAGCAGAAAAACAACCAGAAGAAACATTGTATACAAACCAAAGGCCCCCATCCAAACCCTGCAAAGGCCAAAAACATGAAAAAAGGCACTCTCCACATAAAAAAACCAAACCAAAACCACACAAAGAACACATAATAAGATCACACTACCATAACCCCAGGAACTCAGAGCCAACAAACCCAGATTCTGTCCATAACAATAACACGCTTTAACGCTTCACTCGCTTAACTTCTGGCATACCACAACCTTGTCGCCCCCAAACCCCAACACGCTGTAGCCCTAAGGCAACACAAAATGGAACACAAAGTCCCTGGAGATCTCTGTCAGGGCCTTCAGGTGGACCCTGACCTCAGGCATCGCAACCTTGAAGTGGGAGCCAGGTGGAGGCACCAGAACATCACCGGCACCCATCTTCACACCCTGAAACAGTGCCTGGGATAAACGCTCCTGGGCAGAAAGACTGAGGCACTCGGAGGCTTTGAACCGGCTGGCCACAGTCACAGGGCTTGAGCTCATCATTTCTGTGTCAGAGCCACCAGGCAGGTGGCCCCATCCTCCCAGAGAGACCGCTCAGGGCACCTGTACCCAGCTCCAGGGGGCTGGACACACAGCCTCGGATCCATGGGGGGAGGGGTGCTTTAATCCTGGGAGCAGGATTTGTAACAGTGCCCCTGAGGAGGAAAGCCTCCTCAGGCCTGGAAGCCTGAGAGACATCCCTGCGCTGCTCCACACGTCACCAAAAGCAGGGGCTGAGGAAGGCTGCTTTGGGGCCCGTCGAGGGAACCAGCTCCCCTGGGCTGCTCTGCGGCCACCGGCTGCCGTTGCTGTCACGCAGGTCTCAGTGCTGCTCTGCAGTCGGCCGTCACCTCCCCGCGGGACACTCCCCAGCGCAGCACACGTCTGCACTGGCTCTCCCTGGGGACAAAGATCACAAGCGAGGGGTGGGCTTGGCTTTGCCCCCAGTCCCAGGCTGCCACCAGAGAGACCTGCCACCCCCGCCCCAGCTGTGCGATGTGGGCACCACGTGCAGCTGCAGCTGTGGGTCAGGGCAGCTGTGGGCAGGGGGCAAGCCCCGTGGCGGTGCCCCCGGCGCTGGCAGCAGGCAGAGCTGGGGGAGCGAGGGGCAGCCCAGGGCAGCCGGCAGCCGGCGGCGGGGCCCGTCAGGGTGCAGCACCCTCAGCAATGCCCGGCTCCTTGCGCCTCGGCCCCAGGGCTGCAGCGCAGGGCTGGCCCCAGCCGGGGCTGGGCTGGGAACAGCCAGGCAGGGCCCCTGGCACCCCGGCACGCACCTGCTCCCTGCGTGGGGCGGCCTGGTCCTTTGCAATCGACCCCGTGGCACCCAGAGAAGGGCCCTGCCCTGGGCCTGAGCCATCGCTGCAGGCAGGAGGCCTTCCTCGGCGTCCGTCCCTCAAATCCCTCCCTCCGGCCCCCACGATCCATCCCTAAAACACTTCCCCTCGCCCCCAGTCCCTGCGAGCGGGGAATCCGCCTCCCCAGCTTTGAGCCCGGGCGGCGCAAGCCCCCCCAGGGCTCACCCTGCCATCCATGTGGTTCCTGGAAGAAACACCATCCCGCCATGCCCGCAGGCAAACCGCTATCCCTACGGACACAATGGGGGCAGCCGGCACGGGGCGGGGGGGGGGGGTGTGTCACTCTCGGGGCTATTCTAGTGAGCAACACTCAGAGAGGCCAAAAACTGGAGTGCAGGGGTGATGCCGGCATTACAGCCGGCTGCAAGCGAAAGGCACTCAATGGGCATGGGCGCTGCTGGGAGGGAAAGCGCCACGTCAGGACGGTCGGCAATCTCGGCTGGCTGGGAGGGAGCTCCATCGAGCGCTCAGAGTCGAGGCTTGAGATCCTTGCAGCCACGGAGGTTTTTGCACGGAGAGCTGCGCTAAGCAAGGCTGGTTTATCACTTTGGCTGCAACACGAGCGTGCTGCACCCATGCATGTGTGCTTCCCCTGAGCCGACAGAGAACTTTCTCTCCTGGGCTTTGTTCCCTCTGGGACAGCGGCTGTGAGCGAGGCAGGGCTGTCAGATATGCACAGCAGGGGTCGAGGGGCTCAGAACGGATAAACCCCCCGGCCTGCGCCCGGCCCTGCCCCTCTCTTACAGCCTCCATGGCAGTTCCCCTGCAGCTGAGTAGAACCATCAACGCTCTGTCTTCAGTGCAGTTTCTTGTACATAGAAAAAGGGGACAGCACAAAGCGTGAAGCAGAGCCAAGAAGGTGGCACCTGATTTTAAAAAGAATACATTCAGTACATCACAAAAAAATGCGGTGGAACTCACTCTTCCAATTGGGTTAGGCAGGAGGAAAATGGATTTGGAAAGCTCACTTCAAGCTATAAGGTGGCTACTGAACACAGACTCTCCCGTGCATGTCCTGCACATTGGTTCCGCGCCTTGGACATGCCTGCGGTTTCCCTGAAGCACCCTCTCTGGGTTACTCTTCCAAAGGGGTTCCTGGGACATCTGCATAGGGAAGCTGCCTGAAGCAATCACCGTTTGTTATCCTGTCAGGTTTCAGCCAGGGCAGATAGCCTGTGCATGCAGGGACTACAGACTTTTTCTGTAACTACAGACTTTTTCTGTTAACACACTGATCTTGCAGAGAAGTCATGCACTGTGCAATTAAAAACAGAGAACAGTGCGAAACTAGTTTTGGCCTTCAAGGCATTTCTGACCTAATTACATTGAACTTTATTTGCTCAGAAGCCCTTAAAAAGTGCTCCAGTTGAAGGCAGTTTCCTGATCAGCTCTGGGTTCAGACTAACTCCTATACACCTACAGCCGTCCAACTCTGAAAAGTCACACAAGGACCCCCCTACATCACCCCAGCTTTGAAGTGTCACTTCCAGTGCCTCCCCCTGGGCTAGAAGCATTTCCTTGCTGCCCCAAACGGAATTTCAAAGCTTCAGAGACACCCTTTGGAGAGCCTGCCCCACCTCTCAGCACCACGAAGACACAGGTGCTGACGCCCAAAGGCACTTCCAAGTCCTGTCCCTGCCTTCCCCGCAGAACCCTCCACCTCCGAACTCTCCCCAGCCCCGGAGAAGGGGCAGGGATACCTCGCTGTGCTGGAAGCCGGGACAGCGCGAGGCAATTCAGCATCCTACAGCCGGATGGCCTCAACGTTCGGGGCCAGCAAAGCACCCTGCCCTGCGCACTACTGCAAAAGCAGGCTGAAGAAGGTTGCCATCCTACCAGAGCTGGAGGGGAAGAAACTGCAGTGAATATCACAGCAGGTACGCTGCCTGCAGCTGTTAGGTGCTACCGCTCAACGCCGTCCCAGGTAAGGAGTGCCGACACTTTCCTCAGCCTCACAGACCCCCTGCGAGCCCAGGGACCTGGCCTCACTGATTTAGGGCTCCCACAGACGGGAATTTGCTCTCCGAGGAAATGCAGTCATTGCAATCAACCTTTCCTCCCCAAAACATCAGCTGGAATGTGGATAACTGGCTAGCTGAAAAGGGTCACATAGACATAGTCCAGCTGGCTGGACAAAAATGCACATGGCTCTCAGCTTACCTGAAGTAAAGCAAAATACACTGTCCTTGGCTGTTCTTGTTACACAATAACAGGAAGATTGCGGTGGGAAAAGAATGTTGCAGGTGGGAACAGAAAACTACAGAAGAGAAACAAGGGGCGGGCTTGGTATTTAGGCAACTAACCAATAATGAGCTTAACTTTTGTAATATGTATAAGCTAATTATAGCAAGGTATAAAAGGTGACTGTGAGAAACAATAAACGAAGTCTGCTGATCACTCATATTGAGTGACTGTGTCTTCCCTCCGTCGCGACAAATGGCGCCCGAACATTCAATTGCTGAAGTTCAGCATAAAAATCGTATCAAGCAGGATTCAACACACGCTGGATCACTCAACAGAAGAGTTGGCAAGGACATTGCCAAGAGATGCCAGACACGACTGGGTATCTGTTTTGGTGGTGACGACTAGATCTGGAAATCCCAGAGGGAAGCTGTACAGGGATTTACAAGGTCCTGCCTACGTATTTCCACAGTGAAAAGCAGCAGCCTGCTTGAATAGCATCCTGGAAGCTTCCATAGCCTTGCCAGGCTTTGGTAGGAGCCTCTTGGACCTTCACGCTTCCCAGGAGAAAGAGCAAAGAGCCTTCTCTTGACCCCTGTTTTCCTGGGGAAGAAACTGAAGCAACTCAGGTGCACTAAGGCAGATGGCAGGTCTTTGCTGCGTTCTGGACCTCAGCTCCTGCACCAAGACCTCTGGGACCAAGCAACTCCGAGCTAACTACCAGCCAGCTGAACTGGTTTCCTTGCAGGTGCAGTGTCCAAAATGCATTACCTTCTCCAGTTCAGCAAACTGGAAAAACAGTGACTGTCTTCTCAGACCAACAGGAACAGTACAGGCTGTCCACGACACAGCACACATCGGGCGCTTGACCAGGAGACTGCCCAAATACCACGTGCTTGTGGCCTCCCAGGGAATGGGTATATTTGGCCAACAGGGCCACATAACCATTTCAGAAGGTGCTGAGGATTAAGGAGGTTGCTGGTAGCTACTACAGCATGCTAGAGCACTTTCCAGGAGATCTGAGAGAGACAAAGCTCTAGAAAAGGCTCCCAACCCACGCACCAGGTATTTGCTACATCTTTTGCCGGTGCGCCCATTGGCATTCTGGTTTGGGGCTAAAGTGTAGTTTTGAAGCCGCTGCCAGCTCATCTCCACTTAAGAGCTCATTCTAATGAAGAATATTTGATCCCAGGGACCAGATCAAACCTACTGGAGAACCAGGTCCTGGACCACACCCTGTTTTTCTCAGGGTCTCGATACCAATTGCTTTGATCTACAATCTCTGATTGCACTTGCTACTCTAGACAAACTGCTGATAAAGCTGCTGATAAATTCTTAAATGTCTCTTCCACCAGCTCAGAGCTTGCCCATTTCTTAACACTGCCCTTGGTCTGCAGGAACTGAGCTCCTAGAGCTGTCGTCTGCCCCGCAGGATCTTCCACAGCCCGAGGGCAGTCCAGCTGCCTTCTTACAATTGCTCCTTCAGTCTAACAGAATCAGTCTTGCACGACTGTGCTCTGAAGACACCGTTGCACTATAAAACTCCACTCTGCAGCTTGCAGGGTTTTAGCAGAGGTTGCGCCATGCTTCAAACACTATAATCAACAGCAAAACCCACGTGCCCTGCCCATTTCCAGCCATGGCAGCAGCACGGCAGCTCAGGTGCTCCGGTTCCTTTTTGTCGCTGTTTCCCAACTATATTATCACGCCACAGTGTTTTGCACAAAAAAAGATGAGCTCCCTACCTCTGCGTGCTGATGCAGTAGCGGGCCTCCCGGTTACCAACATTGCGAACCAGCAGCGTTTTCTGGGTGCTGTACTTGACTGGACAGGCTGAGAAGTTCACCTGGTCGGGGAAGTCCAGGATAGCTCGGGCACCTATAGCTCGGAGAGGCACAACAAACTTCTCCCCTTTCTGTGATGCAGATGAGCTCGTGCAAATAATCCTGCAGGGAAAGAAACAATCTCAGCACAATGCATTTAGCACCATTCCCACGGCAGAAGAAAAACTGCTGTTTTCTAGGACTGTAGCAGTATCATTCAGTAACGCAACAGTACTTTTTACCTTCATGACCTTTCATTCCAGTAGCATGACTTGCACAGGGTTGTTAACTTGCAAAGAAGAAACAAGCCCACTGATTCACCCGCTTTCGCAGCAAGCTGGCAGCACCACAATTATCTGATGCTTTGATTCCGAGGCACCAAAACAGAGTCGCTTCACGCAAGGGATCACAGCACTAATGGAACCTGCTTCGATCGCCACCGCAGACTGTTGGAAGCACCACTGAGAACCCAGCTGTGCCACAGCACTAACTCCAATGCCAGCAACGCGGCGACCTCGTTGAAGCTTGGCAGGGGATGCTCAGGTACACTTTCAAAAGGACTTCAGCACATACGTGATCAACGGTCAGTCGCTGGGGAAATGCTTCACAAGCTGGACACGGTAATTGCGGCAGCGTCAGGGCAGTGCAGGGTACGGCTGTATTTCCTGCCCCTTCTCACAGCGTTATAGGGCCAAGGCTGGGGACATGCACCCTTCAAAAGCCACCTGATCTATCTCCCCACACCAGAGCCGGCTCAGCTCCAGACCCAAACTGTTTTTGCAAGAGGTTTCACAGGTACTTCAAAGCACTAACAGTTCCACCCCTGCCCTCAGCAGCCTACGCCAGCTCTGCGCTAGAGTTAAAGGGTGTTAGCTGTGTCTGAACTCAGTTTCCCTTGACATCTCACCCAGCCCCAGGGGACACAGAGACAGCTCTGGCTGATGCCTTAATCGAACCCCTCTGTAAGGTCTGTCCTAGAGGAGTAAGTGACGGGGTGCCTGGTTAGCACACCCACCCCAGGCAGGCGGCATCGGGAGCTGCACACGGGGGACACTCAGACACCCCACCAGAGCAAAGCCGGCTGTGCAGTCCCAGCCACTGGCTCGTTCAGAACAGAGCCAGGCAATCCCCCCCGCGCCCCGGCTGCCTGGCGTTTAGCAGCAGGAAGGCAAATCAAATTACCAAAAGCATTTTACTGTAGGGATGAGCAGAGCAGTCTCCAGATGTATGGCATGGCGTCGCTGCGCTGGAACTATCACCTTGCCCCCACTGAAATCAGTGGTAAAGCTGCTGCCACAGGGCCAGGAGCCATTACCCCCAGCAGCGCTCTTGTTGATGAGCTGATCAAAGCTCTGCTTCTCATCACTCACTGGCTGCCCTGGTTTTTTCCTCAGTGCTTTTAATTAATTTGATATTTTCATCATTGTTGAAGCAGCAGGTGCTTTGATTTAGGAATTGCATACAGCAGCAAACTCCCTTCAGCAGAACTGGTCCAGACTCCTCCACGGCTGGGATTTCCGCTCCCATCCCCATCCCCTCCTGGAAGGGCCCTAAGGCAGCCAGCCCAGGCACAGACACGTACCTATTGCTCTAACGTAAGCGCTGACAGCCAGCGCCTCACCCACCACCCAGCACCTTGCCTACCACCTGCTCAGCTGGGGTTTAAGGTTGTCAACACAGATGCTGCCCCATCCAAGACAAAAAGAATAATCTCTTTTTCTAGACATCTCAAATATTCACCCTAGAAACTGCAGAAGGGCTTTTGCTTTTCCTATTTGGAAGGTAAAATACTAGGAAGGGAACTGCAGCAAGCAACCTGCATGATTTAATACCGCATTTCAGGAAAGCGTTTCATCTTCAGCAAGTCGTTCTGAATTAGCAAGTTTGTACTCAATCTTGCAGCTAAGCCCTCTAAAATAAAAGCTATGGGCAGCCCATATGAATTTAAAGCACCTGTTATCTGGGTACTTCACGTCCTGCACTGTTTAGATCCTCAGAAACTCATTAGCAAATGAAGAATGTTATTTGCTTTTGTTGTTGTTGTTATTTCGGCCACATTACTGTAACAAAGGCATTGCAAAGCCAATTGAAAGCTACCTGCCTTATTAAGTCTTGGCATGCCATATTTACTTAGCTCCCTCTTCCAGGTGCCAGGTAGGCAGGGGAGGATGCAAGTTCAGATCAGCAGGAGGATAAAGAAAAAAGGAACTTCAACAACTGGAGCTACTTGAAGGAAGTAAAAGGAAGTAATTGTCAAGTCGTTGTCATTGCTAAGGAGCAAACGGATCAACAGCAATGCAATTAAGAGCCCAAGAAATAAATCCCCCCCTCCCCCAAAAGCAAGCACAGGCAGCCTTCCCAGCTCCATTGCTGGTGAGGGGCACTGGGACCACCTGCACAGCAATGCACAAGGGATTTCTCCAGGGACCTGAGGGCAAGGCTAAAGCAGCAAGGATTTGGTTTCACAGAGACAACCACGACCTTGGGAGAGAAAGCTGCCTCTCACCATTCATGCAGATGCACATCATGTCCCAAGCCCCCTCTCCAGGGACACCGTGGAACATGGCATCCCGTGCAAGGCTTGACTCAGCACTTCAGAGCAGGCTGACCCTTCAGCCACGCTCTACCACCCCACCAAAGTGGGACCTTGCACCAGGCTGAATGCAGCGTCAGCCCAAACAGGGCGAAACCCAAGGCAGGAGGGGTGCTAGGCAGAAGCTGGCTGTTTGTGTCGCTGTGGACCCATGGTCCCTTAAGCTTTTGAAAGCTGAATTGCCCTCCCTTGGGGGCAACAGGTTGCAAAGTCTCTACTGCAGCACTGCCTCGTGCTGCGAGGGCACTAACCCTGCTACACACTTGCTTGCAGCCTAGGGGCACAGTTGGGACCAGTGCAAAATGTTGTTCTGCTTCGCAACTGCAAACCCTTAGCAGACTGTTTAAGACCAGGTTTCTAAATAAACGTGCCTGGATGACAGAGGGGTTGCATCCCATCTATGCTCTAAAGTTTGTTGTGTTTAGACACAGCTTCAGGCTATAGGTTTTCATGCAAATATGACTTCATCCTGCATACAACTCCCCTCTCAGTTTCAAGGAAGATACAGACAGTTGTACGATGGTTCCCCTTCTCGTGCTCCCCTGTGACAAGCAGTAAATTACAAGCTCTGGCCTTCCAGGTTTCACCACTGGCAGCTGAACTGGCACCCACTGAGACTGAAGCAGCTGCTCATCTTGGGTGTTGTTTCAGGCTCTTTGTAAACTCAGGCTAACAGTAATTACTGTCACAGCAATATTAACCCTAACTGCCCAGAACCCCAAACTCAGATGTCAGTTTCCCTGCATAACCTATCCCAAATCCTGCACTGAATTCCTTGCAGCAGACGACTTGCACAGAAAAGATCCTTGTAGCATGAGGTCACACGGCAAGCCAAGCAGGGAAAGCTCCCGCTGAAACCCTGATACCAGAAAGTCTGGAAAATAAGGGCCGTGACAACAGAGGAGAGACCGGAGGATGAAGATCCGTTCGCAGCAGAGGGGGTGCCCCTGCGCCTGCCCCCCTCAGCCGCCGGTTCGCAGGAGTCTTTGAAATGAGTCACTTGGCTTCACGTTCATGTGGTGCTGGGCCATTTGCCTTGGTCTTCTGCCCCTTTCCTCCCCACACGAGTCATCTTGAAAGTATACTTGGAATAGCTTCTGGGCGCTACAAAGCATCTAACAGGGCTGCGCTGAATTGTAAAGGACTTCATTTCAGTAATGCAGTAACTCGCTGTCCTGTCGTATTTCATAGTAATCAATGTGCATTAATTCAGTCTCCACTGAGCATCAGTAATGAATTTCACAAACCTCACAGACTGAACTTGCATTGCCTGAAAACAGTGCACTGCTACAGTGAAAAGAGCAAGACGACAACACGGAATAAGCTGTGCTATGTTTTTATGTGCTTCTTACTTCCTTCTTCCTTTACAATAAACTATTAATAAGCCTGTAGGACGCACAAATGGAAGTATTTCTGTCTGTTGTTTATCTGCCAGTCAGTGCCACAATGGTTTCCAGTTCAGCAGAGGCCGTCAGACCGTAATGCAAGAACACGTGGGAACAGGGGCTGGCACAAGAACACCCACGCTGTACAACTGGAGCCATAAAACAGAAAACGTGCAAATCAGAAGCAGCAAGAGTAACAAATTGGAAATGTTGCCCAGCAGAAAAATTAGCAGTTCATTTATAACACAAGTGTCAATAAACCAAGAGGCACACCAGCTGTTTATTTATTTTCTGACAGTCCAATCACATGGCACATTCCCAAATGACTGCCAGACAGCAGGGAACTGCTCATTTTCCAAGAAAGGGCTACGTGGCACACAGCATTTCAGCCACCAACAGCTCACATGGCCCTAGTACTTAAGGCTTGGCCACAACTGTACTCCTTTGATTCAGGAGTGACTTCACTGAAGTCAGACTTACCCCAGGGAAGAACAGATTCAAAGCAAGAGAATTATACAAACCAACTCCCCATCAGGAAGACCCGCATCCCAGTTCACTGGGTTACCCACAGTCCCTGTGGATCGTGCAGCATCAGGGATGTAGAGGTTGTTCAAAGGCAGCACTCCTGAGCCTTCCACAATTAACACACAGATACTCTGCAGGCAAGCAACTGCAAGTCCAGCACAGGTGGCTTTACGGAACCATTTCCCAAAGCCTGCCTCTTGGCTAAGGGCTTTGCAAGGTGCTCTGCACCTCCTGACCATGCTACTGATGCATTTCTAGCTCAGCTACAGCACTCTGGCACTCCGCTGACTCACGCTCCATCAAGTATGAGCCAAAACATTCCGTTTGTACAACATTCTGGTTCTGCTGTACAATCCCCTTGTGCTCCTCACCAAGCAGCCCACATCCCTCCCCCAATGCCCTGCAAGGAGCACAAAACCCAGGTCAGCAGAAACCGCCAGGGTGTCGCTGAAGCTGTGCAGAGGACCTCGCTGGCACAGCTCCCTAATGCCACACACTCACCAGTTCAAGGGCAAGACAAGGGACAAAGTACTGGACATGAGTGCTCCTGGGGGTTCTCTCACCCTACTTCTATTTGGGGTGATGTTCATGTGTTGCTCTGCTGCTTCTCTCTAGCTGAAGAGCAGCAATTTGCCCTTCATGGGAACCGATTTACTTCCACCCCAAAAATGAATGCTCATGAATACTAATAAATCACATTTTAAAGGAAGCAGCGTCCTCTGCAAAGCCTACCTCGGTGAGGTTAAGCTCTTATGTCACTTGGGCAGTATGGAGAACTGCCCTAGGCCAAGGTCATTTTAACCTTCCATACGAATGATGTAAAACCATTTCTCAGTCCCTCCCCAAAGCAACAGATCATTTCACAAGCTCAGGGAGCCAGGGACCGCAGGGCATTTCCTCTTTAGTTTGCTACAGCCACGCTGTTTGAGGATAGGACAGGGCATTAAACTAAATCTAAGCAGCAAACAGAAGATGAGAGAACAGCTGTGCCCAAAGGGATCCTGCGCCTCTGGCCTGGCGCAGAAGCATCAGCTGGCTCAGAGCTATCCCCTAACCTCGCCTCGCCCACACAGCCACACAAAGAACCCTGCCAAGAGGCAGCAGAGTGCTGGTGCAAAGAATCAGCCTGTCTGTCTGTGTTCCCCTGTAGGACAAGGCCTCAAGGACAAGAGTCCAAGTACTGATCGCCTGATGAATAGACACTTGTTAGAACTTGCAGGGCACAAGCCCTGGGAACCAAGGAACAAGCTAACTGCAGACCCCTGAGCCGTCACAGTTGAGGAGGCAACCAGACGGACAGAGAAACAAGTAGCCAGAGAAGGGAACGGATGGCGCCGATATGTAACTTTGTTAATCAAGAAAGCCGCGTAGAAAGAAACCCCCTAATTTGGGAATAGAAATTGTTGCTATGTCAAGGTAAACTAATAAGTTCCTATTGTTCTAACGGTGTGCCTTAAGTATCAACCGATCAGTGTTTTTACGCTTAAGATTTAACCAATCAGTGTGTAATATGTAGAAGGTAGAAACGTATAATTGTAAGAAAATCACTAATAAACCAACAACTTGCTTGCATCAAGCTGTGTCCCGTCTCTTCATTCGCCGCAAATTGGTGACCCTGACGTGATCCAGTGAAGGATCTGACGTGAAGGGCTCTCGAATTGCCTAACTGAGCGACATGCAGCGAATCCCACAGAACTTTGAATGATCTGCTGAAAGGAAGCGGGAGCCGACCAGAAATCCCTCCGGAGTTGAGAGGTGAGCTGTGGGAAATCCGTAATGGGGAATCAGGCTTCGTCCCCAGAAGGAGACGTTTATGAGCTTATGAAAGGTCTCCCTAACAAACATGAGAAAAGTATTTCTGGGCATGACCTTAAAGCAATGCTTAAGTGGGTGCAAGTAAATATGCCTGCAGTGACTGCAACTACAATTTTCACGCGGGAACTTTGGGACGACACAGGGGTGAAATTGTGGGATTCTGCGACAAAAGGCGATACTGAGTCCCACCATCTGCTCTCTTCGTGGAGAGTTATTTTTGAGACTATGAAAGCACAAAAAGAAAAGGCAGAGGAAGGAGAGGAGGAGTCGCAAGCTCATATAGCCCTGTCCTTATCAGCCTCTAAATCACAGTGCTCTAAACCCCTGGGTGTCAATGCAGTGGGGTATCCGCCAGAAGAAGACCCCTTTGACCCGGGACCGGTAGACCCTGAACAAGAGCCTGATTTATACCCTCCTGATCTGCGTGATGTGTGGGCAAAAATAAAGAAACAAGCCTTAAAGGAGGGGGATCTAGAAATGGCTAAAACTATAGTTGCTCCGGTCTTGTATTCTCAGGGTCGGGCAGGGGGAGCACGATGGGAGGCTCTTTCCTTTTTGGTTGTTAAAGAACTGCGCCGCACTGTTACGGAACGTGGCATTTCTTCTCCCTATTTTATAAGCCTGTTATCTTCTGTGTTTGATACTTATATCATGCTCCTCATGATTTGAAACCTTTAGCACGATTGCTGCTAACCCCGACTCAGTATACGTTGTGGGAGTCGCACTGGAGAGGGGGACTGCAAGCACTCCTGCTCACGTACGTTAACCGTAATGATGCTGCATTAGCTGCACTGACAATAGAGCACCGTACGGGCACCGGGGCACGTGCTGATCCGGTAGCGCGGGCTCAACACTGCCCCCGTGCGGCTCTCGAGGCAATTAGAGAAGAGGCGAAAAAGGCTTTTTTCCAGGTTCCTGATGTACAAAAGCCACAAAAAGCTTTTACTAACATCACTCAGGAGTCTCGAGAACCTTATATGCAGTTTATTGATAGACTAAAACAGGCTTTGGAACATCAAGTAGATAATGCGGAAGATTGGGATATATTGCTAACAAAACTAGCTGTTGAAAATGCTAATGCCGATTGTAAAAGGCTACTGAAGTCTCTTCCCAACCCGAACCCCACTCTGGTGGAAATGGTGGAAGCATGTAACCGAATCGGTACGGTTGACCACAAGTTTGAAGCTATGGCTGCTGCTTTTGCAACGATGCATGGTGTGGGGAATTGCTATGGTTGTGGTAAGCCTGGTCATCTAAAAAGAAATTGTCTTGCTCGGGCTGTGGGGAATAAACAACAACCTCCTGGTCCTGGATTTTGTCCGAAATGTCAGAAAGGGCGTCATTATGCTAATCGATGTCGATCTAAGTATGACTTCCAGGGACAACCAACACAGGGAAACCGACCGCGGAGCGCGGGGCAGCGATGCGCGCAGACACAAGTGCCACAGCTGACATTTCAACAAGCTCGGAGAGAAGCACCGACACCTCAAGTCCCTGTCCAGCAACCTCAGGCAGCGCCGGATTGGACCTGGCAACCTCACACACAGTAACACTGCTCGATTCCTCGGTTCATTTATTATCAACAAATGTCAAAGGACCATTACCCCCTGATACACAAGCTCTGTTAATTGGTAGATCTTCCACAACATTTTTTGGTCTATTTGTTTTACCAGGTGTTATTGACTATGACAGTGTGGACGAAAGCAAAATTATGGCACGGACTCCATTTCCACCTTGTACGATAGCTCAGGGTAGTAGAATAGCGCAATTGATTCTGATTCCAGCAACGGTAAACTCTCTTATCACTGATCATCCTCCGCAGAGGAGGGGAGGTTTTGGATCTACAGGGTTACCTCACATTTTGTGGGTACAATCCATTTCTCCACAGCGACCTATGTATCAGTGTACCCTTATTTACAATGACCAACAAATAGCACTAAATGGGATCATTGACACTGGAGCTGATGTCACCGTAATTTCTCAAGCCAAATGGCCTCCGCAATGGCCGCTGACTAATGTCTCTCAGGCACTGGCTGGGATAGGGGGGACCGGTAACAGTCGTCAGAGTTTGGAACTAATTTGAATTCAAGGACCAGAGGGACATGTGGCTTCTGTTAAACCTTTTGTGCTGCCTGTCCCTATGGTTTTGTGGGGACGTGATGTATTGTCACAATGGGGAATGTCTATCCGCACACATTTTTAGATGGGGTCACTGAAGTGCACGACACCCTAAAAATAACCTGGAAATCTGATGTTCCTATTTGGGTGGATCAATGGCCCCTTCCTTTGGAAAAACTTCGCGCACTTCAAAACTTAGTCTCAGAACAACTGTCCCAAGGACACATTGTACCTTCTACTAGCCCATGGAATTGACCTGTTTTTGTTATTAAAAAACAAACTGGCAAGTGGCGCTTGCTCCATGATCTCAGAAAAATTAATGATGCTATGGAAGATATGGGAGCCCTCCAACCCGGGCTCCCGTCCCCAGCTATGATCCCTCGACATTGGCATCTGACTGTCATAGATCTTAAAGATTGCTTTTTCAGTATCCCGTTACATCCAGATGATGCCCCGAAATTTGCCTTTTCATTTCCAAGCCTCACCATGCAAGCTCCGTTGCAGAGATATCAGTGGGTTGTACTGCCACAAGGTATGAAAAATAGCCCTACAATGTGTCAATGGTACGTTGCAAAAATACTCAGTCCTGTCCAAAATGCTATGCCTACTGTGTTATTGTATCATTATATGGATGACCTTTTAGTGGCAGCACAACATCACGAAGTCATGGAGAAAGCTGTAGCCCTTGTCACAGATGCCGTGAATTCGGCAGGTCTCTGTATAGCAACAGAAAAGGTCCAGAAGTTTCCCCCTTGGAAATATCTGGGCTGGCGAATAAGAGCACAAACTATTGTTCCTCAACCATTGCAGATCAATACCAATGTAAGAAACCTGCATGATGCACAAAAATTACTGGGAACAATAAATTGGGTTCGACCACTATTGGGAATTTCTAATACAGACTTGGGTCCTCTGTTTGAACTACTAAAAGGGGACACTAATCTTTGTTCTCCACGTAATCTTAACCCTGAAGCAGATACATCTTTACAAAAGGTTGCCTCAGCTATCGCTTCTCGACAGGCCCACCGATGGGCTCCTGAACTACCTTTTTACTTGATTATTTTAAACCCTGCTCGACAGCCTCATGCCCTGATATTTCAATGGGACCTTCAGAACTCAGACCCCTTGTTAATTATTGAATGGATCTTTTTACCTAACCAGCCTACAAAAACTATTTTGACACAACATGAAATGCTTGCCTCCCTGATTGTTAAAGCTAGATCACGCCTGTTAACCTTATCAGGGAAGGATTTTGTCTGTATTTGTCTACCAATAACAACAGTATACTTACAATGGCTTTATCAGCAATCAGACACCTTTGTTATGGCACTTGCCGACTATACAGGCCAAATAACTTCCCATCCACCTTCACACAAACTGTTTAACATTGACTTTCGTCTGATGTTAAAACCCAGAAGAAGCGAGCAACCCCTACAGGCACTTACTGTGTTTACAGATGGATCAGGCAAATCACATAAATCTGTTCTCCTATGGTGGGATGATCAACGGAGACGATGGGACTCGGACATAGAGACAGTCTCCGGTTCACCTCAAACAGGAGAACTGAATGCAGTTGTTCGTGTTTTCCGAAAATGGAACGTACCACTCAACCTTGTTACTGATTCCGCTTATGTTGCAGGTATTGTTAGACGAGCTGGAGCTTCTGTGCTGCGGAATGTTTCACATTCACAACTCTTTACCCTGTTACAGGAACTTGTTTTCCTTTTGGACGCTCGATCTGCACCTTGTTATGCATATTAGGTCTCACACCTCACTACCTGGTTTTCTTGCAGAAGGCAATCGACGAGCTGATCTATTGCCGTTACCAGTTCAAGTACTGCCAGACCGTATTGCACAAGCTAAACGAAGTCACTCTTTTTTCCATCAAAATGCTGGAGCTCTTAAACGACAGTTTGACCTTCCTTCTCAACAAGCATCAAATATTATTGCTGTCTGTCCTGATTGTCAAAAACATTCTTTCCCATCAGTTGCTGCAGGAGTTAATCCTAGAGGATTACAAAGCCTACCGTTATGGCAAACAGATGTCACACAGTATTCTGAATTTGGTAACCTTAAATATATCCACTCCTCCATTGATACATTTTCAGGTGCCTTGTTTGCCTCGTGTCACACAGGAGAAAAGGCACGAGCTGTTCGTAGACATTTAATGCGTGCTTTTGCTACTTTGGGTATTCCCTCAGAGATCAAGACAGATAATGGTCCAGCTTATGTTTCAACAACTATAAAAACCTTTTTTGCCCTATGGGGTATAACTCATATTACTGGCATTCCTCATTCCCCCACCGGTCAATCTCTCATTGAAGGGTCTCATCAGTCTCTAAAACGTCTATTACAACAACAAAAAGGGGGAATGGGAATGGCTATTCCAGAGGAACGGTTACAGAAAGCGTTGTATGTTTTTAATTTTTTAAATTGTTCTTTAATAGATAACAACCCACCGATAGTTCGACATTTCACTGCAAATACATCTTTTGAGGCACAGGTTAAAGCCCCAGTGTTGGTCCGAGATCCAGAAACAGGTAAAATTATGGGACCATATCCTCTTGTTACATGGGGAAAAGGTTATGCTTGTGTCTCCACAGAAAAAGGACCCAGATGGATCCCAGCAAAGAATGTACGACCTTTCCGTGAACCTTTACCGCAGACAACTGATACCGACACCGACCCTACAGAATGAAATAAAAACTGCGTGAGGATTTCTGTTTTGCATTAATGTCAGGTAAACAAATTCAGGATATAGCATCTAGGTTTCGCTTTTTACAGCGCTTGGAACGGACAATATCACCCTGGATTAAACCACTTAACAAAGGTAATACGTTTGGACCAGACCAGATCCCCAGCGCACTGACGGCACCACTAGCAGATATTATCTTCCCTTACATCGACTTTCAACGACACCGTCATGAACCAGATTGGACAGCGTCTCGATTTCTACAGTTATGTTGCTATGAACACGGACCATCTTGTCGACCGTGGATCAAGATCCATTGTGAACTCTGTGATCACGATCGCTGGCGAGTTGTAAGACTAAGGGACAGATGGGGTCATTGGATGTGTTCTGAGTGTAATAATCAAATATTAAGGTTTAATCAGATACAGTGGGCTGAATGTTTTATGGGAAAACCTCTTTTGGAATTAGAGGGAGTTACAGGGTTAGGTTCTGAGATTTTGCCAAACTTAGTTTTTGCAAATTTTTTATCATTGATTGAAAGCCTAGAAGTACGGGCTATTGCACGGTTGTTGTTTCAATATATTGCATTAACAAGCAGAATTTATATTATTAACAAGAACATTATTGTAGGATTAGAGTGTGGACAATCAATTGCAGTGCCTCGGTCGTGGACAGTACGACCAGAAGAATGGCTGGTTGTAAAACGACAATGGAAAAAGAAAAAGAGAAACAAGCATTGTCAGTAATATGGATAATGATGTTCATACCTGGACCTTGGCCTATTGAAGGTAGCTCTTATCCCCCTTTTCTACCAAAGGTAAATGTTTGGGTCACATTGGCGAACTTGACTGGACAGGATACTCTGTGTCTTGCTATGGCCTCTCCGGATCAGCCTTTTTCCACCTGTCTTGTGGGCTTACCATTAGATGAATGGCCTATACTAGGGACCTTCAAAGTCTTTTTCCACCCAAAAACGTATCAAAAAATGTGACAGACAATTAGGATGTATGGATACCCCATCTCCCACTGGCCACTTTGGAACCACAAGAAATTGAACTCCTTGGTTCTGTAAAAATGGATTTTTGCATAAAATTTAACTACATGGGAAAGAATCAATCTAGGGAATGGGACGTTTCCCCTATTCATCCTGTTTTTAGAAATGCAAGTATCTGGTGTAATTACACTGCTAACAACTTGTCTAAATCTAGCAATGCTCCACTCTTACTACCTACTGGAGTATTTTTTACTTGTGGTGATCGAGCATGGCCTGTCATTCCTTCTCATATAAAAGGAGGTCCGTGTAGCTTAGGGTGACTTTCCGTCCTGACTCCTAACACATCTATGATTTTACAACATCGCTACTCTCGAAGGACAAAGCGTGGCGTTCATGCATTTGCCTCCGATTGTGATGATAACATGCAATTTTGGTCCTTTGGCCAACGCTTTATTGCATCTCTTCTGTTGCCTGGAGCTGCTGCAGGAAAGGCTCTAGCGACATTAGATAAGCTTGGCTGTTGGCTTGCCAAACAAACTAATGCCACAAGCAGTGCCCTGTCTGGTCTTTTATTAGATGTTGATAGTGTTCGCCACGCGACATTACAAAATAGAGCTGCAACAACAGATTTTTTGCTTCTGGCACAAGGTCACGGTTGTGAAGAGTTTGAAGGGATGTGTTGCATGAACCTTTCAGATCATTCGGAATCAATTCATGCTAGCATCCAAAGATTGAAGGATGGAGTTTCTCATCTTCAACAAAGTGATACTTGGGATTGGTTAGATATTAGTGGTTGGGGCATTTCAGAATGGTTAAGTTTAGTGAAGATGATTATATATGCTTTAGTTGCGTTTTTGTTTGTTTTATTACTTACACCTTGTCTTTTACAATGCTTACAAAAATTAATAACTCATTCGATTTCAGGGTTCTTTTTGTGCAACAGGAAGGGGGAGATGTAGGACAAGGCCTCAAGGACAAGAGTCCAAGTACTGATAGCCTGATGAGTAGAGACTTGTTAGAACTTGTAGGGCACAAGCCCTGGGAACCAAGGAACAAGCTAACTGCAGACCCTTGAGCCGTCACAGTTGAGGAGGCAACCAGACGGACAGAGAAACAAGTAGCCAGAGAAGGGAACGGATGGCGCCGATATGTAACTTTGTTAATCAAGAAAGCCGCGTAGAAAGAAACCCCCTAATTTGGGTATAGAAATTGTTGCTATGTCAAGGTAAACTAATAAGTTCCTATTGTTCTAACGGTGTGCCTTAAATATCAACCAATCCGTGTTTTTTACACTAAGATTTAACCAATCAGTGTGTAATATGTAGAAGGTAGAAACATATGTAATTGTAAGAAAATCACTAATAAATGGACAACTTGCTTGCATCAAGCTGTGTCCCGTCTCTTCATTTGCTGCAGCACCTTACCATCCAGACTGGGTGGAAGCAGCTCCCCAGTGTGGCTCAGTGCCCTTTCGTCCTCCACAGCCGCCATCTGGTTGTATTCCAGGGCCACATTGCCCGTGTTGGACAGTATGGAACTGAAAAGCAAGAAGGAGGAGTGAAAAGACAATGACCAATAAATACAAAGCAAGTAGAAAAGTAACACTGTATGGTGAGCTTCTGGTACCCCTTCCTTGATGCTCAGGAGTATCTTTGTCCCCAGGCAACTCTGCCACGTCTAGACCACTGCCCTGGGCTGCCCCGAGACAAAGTGTTTCAAAGTTTGGAGGTTAAAGAGGAAAGGGCAGGCATGGTGCCCAGGAGACTTAATCCAAGGGTCTTATTCAGTTTGACATTATTTTGACTGCAAACTTGCCCTCGAGCAGATGAGGACAGGCAACACGCAATGGAAGCAAACCCATGGTTGTTGTCAGCAGAAAGGCATGGCAGAATCGAACCTTTCCTGGCACGTCTTGGCAGGATGGTGGCCACCATCTCCTGCTTGGCTTTACGTGCAGATACGCAGGCCCCAGCACCCTGCCAGGACTTGGACAGGATGAAACAATACATGACTTGTTTAAAGAGAAGAACAGCAGGTGAGACTGAACACAAAGCCCTAGAAGGGACTCGAGTCCACATGTGAGGCATCTCCAGGCGCCCAGGATGTGTGGAAGCTGAAACCTCAGAACCAGCAGGCAGCAGCACACACCCCCCTGCCCCCACCCCCCGCCAGGCCTAATCACCCAGTTAGAAATTAGAAGAGGTTTATTAAGTGGCCAAGCAATAAACACGTCAGTGGGGTTTTTTTGCCTTTATTGGCACTTTATTGCCTTTATTTTCGCCAGACCACGAGTAGAAGGAGAAGCAGAGGCCACCAGAGAGCACGGCACGGCTCCGGCGAAGCAGGCACCAGGTCAGCCCTGGGCAAAGGCAGCTCCCACGCACGGGTCCCTGCCTGGCCTCTGGCTCTCACGTGAATGTCCTCATCTGGAAGAGCAAGGTCTCCTTGAACTTCCTTGAATCGTGTCCGTATCCAGCTTGAGCTCAGCGTAGTCGACAACAGCACTGAGGCAAAGCTCCACCTCACGGCTGCTCTCCTCCAGGACAGTGTGAGCTGGTTCTGGGTCTGTCTCGATCACCTCCAAACAGGAAAGGGAAGAATCACTGAGCAGAGCCTAGAAAGCCCGGCTGAGCAAGAGGAGGCTTTTGGCCTCCAAGATCAGCCACGTACAGGGGCTAGAAAGGACCATTCCCATTTATTTCCCCGGGAAGGTGATAAAATTTAACCCTTCCATTACAGTGTTTGTTTCTACCGACTGAACACCATAATCACCACCACGACTGAGAGTACACCCATGGGGACAATGACCGGGTCATAGGTACCTGTCCCTGTGTTTCAACCCTGTAGAGTGTCAGACCTTTTTCATGGCCCGCTACAGATCCAGCAGGCCTCTAAATTAGGATTAAGTTCCCCTGTGGGAGGTCTGTGGATGGAGAACCCCAAGACTGAACAAAACCAGAAAGCACCTTTTCCCTCTTGTCTTAGCGGGAGGTGCTTTCCAGACACCATGTGTGGGGCAACAGCCACGCTGGTGAGGGCTGGGGATGGGCATTTTGGAATGGGGACGAACTCACTAGGAAAGCCTCCGAGTGCTGCTGCTGACGGGGAAGAAGTGTGGTTTACAGGTCTTAAAAAGGCTCAGAAACTAGGGAGGAACCGTCACTCCAGGTATGTGTGTGTGGCAGTTTCTGGAGCGATGCTTCTCCAGACTGCTGCACGACTGCCACGCAGCGCCCGGGCTGCTCCACAATGAGACATCCCACACAACATGGGCACCACCACCAAAATCTCTGCTATCGGTGTAGGCAGAGCTGACAGCTCACCCACCATGTGCCGGTGGGCTGGCCAGCGCACACACAAGAGCACTAGTGTGGCTCTCCACTCCAAAACAAGAGTCAGAGTGCAGCGTCTTAAACTCCCTGTTGGTGACAAGGCACTGAATTTGATGAAGAAATTTTAACACCACAAAACGTGATAAAATCGTAAAATGTGCCCTCCCGTTCAAACAGGTTGCAACACTTCAGCTTTTGGCAGAGACCGGTAGTTTGCATGTGGCTAAACGTGTCTTGTCAAAAGACCTCCCCATTTTGTGTTGGTGTCACAGGTCACTGCATCTGCCTCTCCCCCAAAACGCACTGCGGGTGAACCTCACGGATGGATTAAATGTCAGGAGGATGCAGGAGCTGCTCAGCCAGCAGAGATGGTGGCCTGCCAGGGTTTTTTTGTAGCAGCTCCGTTAGCTTTTCCTGTTTGCGTTTCTTACCTTCTTCTTCACAGGCCACGTGGCTCCTGGGCCCCTCATGGTGGTATCCACCCACTTGATGGTGCGCAGGCAGTCATCCCAGTCTTTAATCTGCTCCGGCGGCAGCGCGAAGGTGATCCTAGCCACCTTGCACTTCACAGGGTGCATTTTGAAGGTGACCGCGACATCCGATTTCAAGGTCACTGTGATGGCCTTAGCACAGCCAGCATGGAGGTGTCCCACCTAGGGAGAACCAGAGAGCCAAGACCAAACTGGAATCACTAGCAAGGGCAGGACTGACAGCAAAGAGATCGATGTGGTGAGCAGCTGTGCCAGGAATCTGCCTCTTACCGTGTATTCATCTGAGGTTTGACAGAGGAAAATACAAAAGATGCCACCTCCCGTAACACTGAGCCTTTTCTGTGGGGTTGACAGCCCCGCGCCAGCTAAGCCAGGGATTGCAGCTCCTTTGTGGCACTGAAACAGGCTCTCACCAGTACATGGTGACTCCCTGCCAGCTCCTGGGAACCCGCCGGGCAGGGCTGGAGCAATGGGAAAAGGCAGAGCCATCCAAACTCACCTTGGGGGAGAAGTGAAATGGGGTGTCTGCCAGCCACTCAAACCGCATCGCCTCCGTCCTGCTGCGGTTGGTGATGGTGAAGGTCACGCTGTAGGGTTTCCCAATGTGACAGTCCCCAAACGGGATGTGATTCACTCTGGCAGCTGCTAGGAATGAGAGCAGGAGGTCTCAGTGTGCCTGAGGTCCATCCACCCCCCTCACATCCACAGAGACAGGCGTGGCCAACTCTTCCTTGCTCCGAGCCTTCCTCCCTGGGGAGACGCAGTTCCCCATCCTCCCGCTTCCATGGAAGCGCCCTGCCACATGCCTAAACCCGTGGCTGTGGCTGTGCAGAGCCACGCAGCACAGCATGCACTGCCCCTCTGCACAGAGCCAGCACGCTCCCAGACCGCCAGGTCAGGGGGTGACAGCACAGGCTGCGTATATCGAGGGCACAAATCATTAGGCACAGGCTTCATCTCCATAGCATACCATGGGCTGGCAGCCCTCCTTTTGGAGATACCCAGCTGAACGTGGGTATCTCTGACCCTTCCCTGCTAGCCTGCAAGCTTCTCCCTTGACAGAAGATCTTCTCTTCTGCTCTCAAGCTGCCTCTTAAGCCTCTGCAGGCTACAAAAGGCAGCAGGATCTGGCTGCTGAAGCTGGACCGCAGGTGCGCGGCACAGGGTGAGCAGAAACGTCTGTTTTCCTGTTCCTTGATCCACCTGGGCAGCCTTTCCTCTCTTACCCTCAATTACGTCTTCCTCTAGATTGCCCTCAGCATTCTCCTCCTCCTCACTGTCTGCCACCAGTCCGTGGATGTTATCTAGCGTGAAGTCATCCTCGTAGCCTTCGCCCACCAGCTGAATGTCGGTCTCCTCATACGGGTTGTTCACCACTGACAGGTGGATCCTGCCTTCCACACGTTGGGCCAGGGTGGGTTTGAAAAGCACGTCAAACTCTGCTAATTCACCACGGAGCAGGACCAGGAGAGCGGTGTGAGGCTTTCTCTCTGCACAGCAATGGAATCAGCGACAAGTGATACAGCTGTACCGCTGAAATATTTCCGTGGGGCGTAAGGGGCTGAAACCCAGCTGCCTCCAAGCACAGGTTCTCCCACCAATGGTGCCAGACCCTCCTCCTATGTTCACAAGGCTACGACAGCACCACGCGTATCACTGCTGAAGTGTCTTAAACACAGGTTAACACCCAGCGCTCACTCAAACTGCAGTCAGTCAGCTCCTGGCACACGTAAAGCTGAGCCAAAGAATGGGTTTGGCTTCTGTTGGCTGGCTGTGGGCTCAGGGGCTGCCTCCATTCAGGCTGCTACTCTCACACGCAGCAAAGACCTCAGATAGTCCGCTGAAGTGGTGATAGGCCCCCGCAACTCAACCCACCATGTCCAGAGGAACAGAAAAAACTTCCAACCACTTTCTAGGAGGAAGCCCTGCGCAGAGTCCACATGAAAAGCTGGGGGTACAGAGAGCCCCAGCAAAGAAACAACATCTAACATTTGGCGGCTGCTTGGCCAAGCCAAGAGCAGGGCACACATTTCTCCCCTGTGTGGATGACCGCGCTTCACGCTTACTGGATTTACGTCCTGCAGGAGAGTCCTCCTTCACGCCCCCAGCTTGGTAGACGCACTGTGTGGTGGGCCTGGCTTTCAAGAAGAAAACTCCCGCTTCATCCAACAGGTCTATCGTCAACTGAGAAAAAGGAACACAGAGCACAACCACACTGGTGTGGGTACAGGGTGACACGTGGGTTGGCACCGTACTGGTGCTGGTCCAGCACGGGGCATCCAGCATGCTTCTCCGCTTCAAACACAGCTCGTAGCTAAACTTACAAAGTTCAAGTAAAACTAGACAGAAAAAAGAAGTGTTCAGAGGCGCTGGGATACAAAAGTAATGAACAGAATTTTTCATTAAAGTGTAGTAAAATGGGATCAAATACAATCTAATGCAACTAGGACATCACACGTGCCCACCCGAGAATCAAAGCGTGAGAAGAGAGATGGGGGGAAAACACCCCACCAACTTTCTTGCGTTGTATTTAACTGAAAAGGATAGGCTAGTCAGAAAAATCGCATTTCCAAGAGGAACTCTCTTCCTGGAAATTACAAGTCATTCATTTGCTTAAAAAGAATTTGAGAGCTGTTTCCAGGTCTGCCATGCTTCCTGGGACCTTTTCTCCACGAGACAAGCACTTGTTCCCAGACCAGAGCATTTCCTGAGCAGGTCCTCACCTGGACAGGTAGGGTGCCACCATTACGAAGGACCAGAGGGAGTTTTTGTGAATCACCCAGCAACAGCTTCTTAAAGACCAGCAGAGGGTTCCCTCTCTTACTGTGAAGTACCGGGCGCAGGACTGTCACCCGAGGCAGAGTCCCATCTCCACTGACACGGAAGGTCAGGCTTTGCGCTTTAATTGCTGCAGGGCTGCAGGAAAGGCAGAGGAGAAATCATGACGGCTGGCACTAACCAATTTCCCACCTGGCAAGCAACAAAGCAGGGGCCACCCACTGCATTTCCCCTGGCTGGTGCTCCTGTACCCCACGACACAGGTCTCCTCCACCCCCCTCCTCCCAGTCCGATCAGGGCCATTCACAAGAGCTCTGAAGAGCCAGAGCCTTCCAGAGTAGCAGTTAAAGAACATGTCACTGAATCGAATCGTGCAGCACAGCAGGTAAATAATGAGGCGACAGGTGAGACATGGCAAATTCACTGGCTGCGATGATATGAGACACATGCAAAAAGCACGAGCGCAGCATGGAAATAGTATAAAAGCAAGAAGGGAAAAATAAATAGCACCATCAGTAATGATTATTTCCAAGGACGCTAAAAAAGGAATTGCGTACTAGAGCAGAAAGCTGACTTGTCCTGACTCAGCCACTAAACGGCTGGGGAAGAGCCGGTCAGGGCCCTGGTACACATGTCCCAGGACAGGGGAACTGGGCTCCTCTTTTAGAAGGGCTCCAGTCGCTCCTTTGACAGAGAATAGCTTAACATACCCCAGGTAATCACATACAATCATCTCATTTTAACAGAAACAAGGAGGAAATAACGCACGCTGGCTGGCTGGCACAGAAACGGCTTCATCTAAACCTTTGTCCTTGGAAAGCCCCAGCTCAACTGTTGCACATCTCCATTTCTTTCGGATTCACTAACTCCCAGTTGGCTGCCAAATGCTGCACTGTCTTCACAGTCACTCGAGGCTAAGCTATAACCCCTTCTCCTTCTACTCTGTCTAGTAGTTACCGCCTCCTCTATTCTCTAATGCTAAGCACTCTGCCTAAGGCTACTGAGAGCATCAGGGTTAACAAGAGGTCGGGGTCCTCCCAGAGGAGGGGCAGCCATCAGGCAGGTCCCCCCGCCCAGATTTCACAGGGGGAGTTACCTCGCCAGGACATCGAGGGAAGCCTCAAAAGTGCACTGGTAGCTCCGCATCATCTGTGGAGTGAAGGTCACCGTAGCAAAGGCGTGGGAGCAGCTGGGCACGCACATCCGAACGGGATCCACCTTGAAAATGTCCCTGATGGGGCTGTGAAACTTGGGGGAACCCACAGAGCCCTGTTAGGAGGAAACATCCTTCGGTGTTTCTTACGCAGTCTTATTCTTATATGCGTCAGCGGGAACAGCCCCAGACAGCGTGTCTCCCTTCCTGCTTGCCCTGGGCAGGCTCCTTCCATCGCAGGGGGTGACTCCAAAGCGGTGCTGACCTTGCACAGGGAGCCCAGGAGCGCAAAAGCTGGCTTTGAGCACTGGGCAGCCACCCCAGCACACAAGGGAGGGGGGCACTGCACGGAAACCCCGCGACTAACCTCAAACTGGCCTTTAAAGAGAAGGAAAAGGCCAGGGAGCCTGAGGGAATGGTCTGCTTTGAGCCCAGGCACGTCAGGCCAGTAAAGGCCCCCTCCGAGCGGGCTTCCAAGAGATGTGCAGAAGGGTTTGGGTCTCCCACCAAAGACCCAGAGCGGCGAGCCAAAGCCTTGCTCGAGACGTGCCAAATTCAGAACTGCCACCCTGGCACTGCTGCTCCCCCCTGCAGCCTGACCTGCACGGAGCTGGACTAGTGCGGGCAAGAGGAAGCAGCGAGTCTGGAGAACAAGGCAGCGCAGCCTGTAAAGAGCAACGGTCACCCTGGCCTCTTGTTCTTACCTCACCGGCGATGGGTTTGATGGAAAGGACCACATTGCAGGGGACTTTGTTGACATTGTGGATCTTGAAGCGAGCTGTGGCCCGGTGCCCAACCCGAACATCGGTGAAGATAAACTTGTTCTCATCTCTGACATACACACCCTTGTCTCGCACCGTCTGCGGGGTCTGGCAGAGGTTGATGTTGCTGCAGATTCGGTGCTCCTCAAAGATGGACTCGATGTCATCAACCACAAATGCTGCGAGCAGAGCAGAGGGAGGGCTGAATGCTGAATTCCTGATGAATTTCTCGGGACCCTGCTGGCCTCTCGGAAGGCTTGATAAACCCTTTTTGCCCAGGTCACTGCAAAACCCAGCCTTGGGCAGGGAGTCAGCTGCGAGGATGGAGCTCAGTCCCAGTCAAGGAGTATTGCTTTCCTTTTATCCTTCCATGCATCCCTCCCAGCCTCTCCCCGCTGGCTGACTTGAAAAGAACTGGAACCTCTGAGGATTTTAGGGTTTAGCTTCAAGGTCAGGGCGCCTCTCTAACCAAGCAGTAAGTTCAGGTGCTGACCAGCAGCAGGTCTGGCTGCGGGAACCTGTGGACGGGGCGTACCTGGGAGGCAGGACTCAGCCAGCAGGGTATAGGGGATGCCGAGGGGATTGTCCTGGGGGTCTCTGTCACTGATATCGATGCGCAGGTGCTCCTCGCACGTCCCCAGTGATTCCGCAGAGCAATCCACCGTGATCATCTGCTGGCCCCCAGGAGGGATGGAACCAAAGCCAGGGTACACCGTGAACATGCCTAGAGTGATGCGAGCCTGCAGAAAGAGTCCCAGGAGAAGGCTGATGTCCAGCAGCCCAGCCTTGAGCATCCCCAGCAAGGAGTACGCCACTCCTCAACCTCCAGCCAGGCCGAGCCCCCAGTCCCAGGGCAGGGAGGGATGACTGCACGGCCCAGAGGCAGCCCCAGGACGAGAGGGACAAGCCAGGAGGAGAGGAACAAGCAAGCCAGGAGGAGAGGGACAAGCCAGGAGGAGAGGGACAAGCCAGGAGGAGCTGCAGGCCTGTCCTGGCTGGCACACAGGAAGGAGTTTGGGTGTAAAAGGTGAAGGTGCTAGCTGGGATCCTCCAGCCTCAGGGGTAAAACAGGAGAGCAGAAATAACTGTGAGAAGTGACGGGAGGGAAGAGAGGGGACTGGGAAGACGAAAACACAAGGTCAGCTGGTATCTATGGAGTGGGACTTCAAACAGGAACGTGCCCACATCTGTGGTATTCACAGACCTATTTTGGCTAGCAGCCACCAAACACGGGACCTGCTCCTCTCTCTTGACCCCACAACTCCAAGTCTGAGCCGGAGCACGGGACTGTCAGTGCAACTGAGCAGCTCCTGCCTCTGCTTGTGGCTGGGAGATGACGGACCTCCATCGTGCAGACCATGTCCCATCCCACGGTGATGAGTCCCCATCAGCGTCCTCCCACAGCACCCACAGCAGTGTGTCTTGGGGAGCGGGAGCCACCCACCTGCATGAAGGGGCTGGCAACCTTCTGCAGCGAGCGCTTGCTTTTCTTGGCTGAGGAAGTCCTTTGGTGTAAGTTCTCACTCTTGCCAGAGTGGGCAGATTTCATTTGACATCCACTAAGAGGAGAAAGCAGAAACATCCATCATGCTGAGCCCCCACCCCGTCTTCTCTGAAGCCAAAGCTGACCTTCCCCTCCCCACCGAGGAAAGCCTCCCTGCCCCTCGCAGCCCCCGGCGGCACCTCCTGCAGCTTACGGACAGCTCAGCTGTATCACCAGCTTTGCCCGACACACGGGGACACTGAGGCATTTTTCCACTCCCTGTTCACAAGCAGGTGACGTGAACTGGACAATAACCCAGGTGTCTGGGCTGCCTGTCACACACCAGCCATGCTGTCGTGCCTCCTCAGGCAGGGCAGGTGGTGCAGGTCTTCTCTCACCTTTTCTCTTGCAATCGGGATGCGTCCTGGTCTGCTCGGTAGATGAGGAATTTAAAGTCAAGGCTGCCTTTGTTCTCCAGCATGAAGGTGCAGGTTTTCCTGCTGCCCTTCACCATGGCACCGAAGTTGATGAGCGAGGCGGGGTGAATGCTGTACTTGCTGAACACAGCTTTCGCCGACACCCTCACTGGGATGACGGCGACGGTCTCGCCTCCTCCGCAGATGCTGGGCTCCATCACCTGCAGCCAGAGGAGGGCTTGGTAAAACCAGCAAAGAGGCCAGCCTCTGACTCTGTTCCCTGATCCCACCCCAGGTCCCCACCAGCTCATCCTCCCTGTTTCAACGCCTCCTCCGGAGCCAGACTTTCAGCTCCGCTTAGGAAGCATCACAAATGTTTTCTGAGACATTGCTGTCACCTACGAGAATTACCCAGCTAAAGCCCTCCTTCCAGAAGGCACCTGTCCTGCTCACGCTCCCAAGACGTGCTGTGCCACCACTGCCTGGCTGGGGCAGCTCACCTGGTAGTGCAGGATGGGTTTGTCCTCGATATTCACTTCCGTCTTGGGGTGGAAGAACACCTGGACCTGCACAGGGCGCCCGGAGGCAGCCAGCAGGCCCTTCTGCGGCTGGATAGTGAAGTGGCTTGCCAGGTCTGGTATGGTGGTGCCTGCAGCTTTCAGCTGGAAACTGGGGAGAAAGGGAAGGAACAAAGACCTCTGCAGTTAAAAGTACAAGTGCCACCAGCACAGCCAGGACTTGACATAAGACCATAAAAAAATTAAAAGGGAATGAGTCCAGCTCTGCTTGGGGAATCTCAGATCTTGACAGAGTGCAGACCATCATGAGTGTTGCAAACTAACCTCGACACCCAATTTTCTCATCCCCTCCTTTAAAGAGTCATAAAGAGAAAGGAGCTGCCCCTCAGAGGAAGGCAATGGATCTCAGCAGTGAGTGGCTTCAATTTCAGGGCCTCTCCTTCTGGTTCCTGCTCAGCTGTGAAGGACTGCTGGTGTGGGGCTGCATTCTCCCTTAAAGTCTTTGAGATTAGGGAGCCCGGGCTTTTTATTTAACCAGACCACGAGGCAGCCAGCACGGGAAGCAGTTCTAGCCATGGGCAGGAGGAGAAGGCAGGCCTGGGCAGATGGTGGCACCACGCGTTCACAGACCAGGCAGCTGGACCCACCTGTACGCAATCTCGTACTTCCCCTTGTTCCTCAGAGTCAGCACTTGCTTTGCATCATCCAGGACTTTCAGGACTCCAAAATCCACGGTGCCACCTGCACCTGCAGAAAACCCGCAGAGCCAGGCAAGAAACGGGGAGTATTAGTGAGCTGCTACAGACCACACCAAGTGACAAGACAGATATTTCAACACTTCCAGGCCAATTTCAATTGGCCTCTCAATACTGAAATGGGGCTTATAAGAAAGGTGGGGACAGGTGTTTCCGGGGGGGCTGTAGTGACAGGACAGGGGGCAATGGCTTTGAACTGGAGGGGAGAATTACATTAGCTGTTGGGAAGAAATTCTTCACTGTGAGGGTGGCGAGGCACTGGCAGAGGCTGCCCGAGCAGCTGTGGCTGCCCCATTCAAGGCCAGGTTGGACGGGGCTTGGGGCAACCTGGACTAGTGGAAGGTGTTCCTGCCCATGGCAGGGGGGTTGGGACAAGACAATCTTTGAGGTCCTTTCCAACCCAAACTGTTCTATGACACTTGGAGTTCTCAGGCAGCCCAAAACCCTTCTCAGCAAGTCTCCATTCTTGGAAATTTTCTTTAGCTACTTTGCTGCCCTTGCTCTTCTTACTCGGAGGGTATCTGCAGGGTTTAGCAGGTGAGGAGCTGCGTTTCTGTCTTCTTGCTTCCAAGCACTGATCCGACAACTTTGTGTGCCCTGCTGAGCCCTCAGGAGCTGCCAATTGCTCGCTCACATCGCTGTTGTTTCTAAGCCCCCAGACCAACCTGCACACTGCAAAGCTCAGGGGCGAGAGACTCGAGGCTGGCTGTGCCCTGACAGCCCTTCACTCCACTCAACTTGCAGGATACGCGCTTTATGTGACTGGGCCACGCTTGCATGCTACCCCATCCCAAGCGCTTTGGTTGCTCACCTGCCAAGGCAAGGCAACACACCCAGACTGCTTTGTTTTGGGGCATCCACTGACCTTTAGGAATGCTGATGATTGGAGCAACGTCATAGCCCTCTGCAGAAATGAGGATATTTTCAGTCTGGACAATCCCCAGGATGTTTTCTGCATCTGAAACCTGAGGCAGCGAGAAACGAACACTGCTTAGACCGTTCTCTTAAATTCTTTTGGTAGACAACGTACGAGTCCTTGTCTCTGCTGGCTGCTTCCACCATGGCCTCCCCTGCTTGACAAGCACTTGTGGATTCCCAAACTCTCCCAACCTGCTCATCTCACGGGCTGACCCAGCGAGATGCTGCTGCAGTAAGAAGCCCTACCAGCCCAGCTCGGCACTCCTTCAGCAGGGAGTGCTGCCGCGGAAGCACCCGGGGAGACACAGCGATGGAAAAACAACCTCAAGAATTGTGAGGTGTCCCAGAGCAGGTGGCATTGACCGTCAACCCTCTCCTCTTCAATCACCCAGCATCCTCACTGAAGTGCAGCCCCCAAACCACGGGGAACAAAACCCCAGGGTGACAGCTTGTTGCTCTCCGTTAAGAGCCCCGGACAGGCTCCAGCATGGGCGCAGGGAGCACGCCGAGGTCTGGACAACCAAACAGCAGCATTCAACCACGCACAGCGGCAAGGTGGCTGTAACGTGCGCTCAGGACACAGCGCCTGGTTGTCTGGGCTGACGCAGATGCTCAGGGATGCACCATGTGCTCTGGTGAACCCAGGCTGAGGCAGCAGAAGTTGGGGTCACAGCAGCCTTGTGTCCCTCAGGTGCAGCTCTTCCTGGCCCAGCAGCACACATGCCCCCTGAAGCTCAGCTATAAGAGCAAGTTCCTTGCTGCTAAGGGCCTGCCCCCCCGGCGATGCGGGTAGAAAGGAACCTCAGGAAGGCTCATCCTTTGTCCCCCTCTTTGCAGGGAACCCTTCAAGCACAGCCTCCACCCCGAAGATCTCGTTGCCCTGCCAGGGAGGGCACAGTCCCCCCCTCACCTCCAGTCGGATCTTCTTCTCAATGTTGAGAGCCTTTGTGGGCTTGAAATACAGATGCACGTCAAACTCCGTGCGCGGAGCCACGATGCCCTCGCGTTGTGACACGGAGAAGTCCTCGCCCAGGTTTTCCAGCCCACAGAGCTGCCAGGCCACAGGCAGCAGGGTGCTGTTTTGCAGGACCAGGGTCTTGCTGTCCTCCCTGCAGAGGCAGAAAGACACCCTGCACCAGCTGCTCGATGGTCAGGATAGGCCTTGCAACTGAATGCATCTTGGAGCAGCCCTATGCATTAGTTTATATATCTATCTTTATCTATACACATCCAGTATTTATAGTATCCATAACATTAGTTAAATGTTTTCTCTGTGTCACAAGTCTCAGAGGTGAGGTCCTGGGGAAGGGCTGGGTGCTAACGGTGTATCCAACAGAAGGGACATAAGGAGGAGCAACTGCACTGCTCTCCGAACCAGCAGACGAGATACAAATGAATCAAGATGCCCATTGCACCACGTTGCTGGGGGCTACAGAGCTTGCGGCTGTCCTGGGAGAACCAAGCCAGCAAGGAACGGTGAGCAAGAGACCGGGAACTGCTGGCAGAAAGAGGGACGCCAGCCCAACATCCAGCCTGAAGGGCCATGCAGCCAGCCAGAGAGGCTGAAGGGGAGCTCACCGACAGCACCCGTCCCCAGCAGAGGGGCCGTGGGATGACTGACCTGTGCAGAAGCAGCCTGTTGAAATGCACGTGCTTGGGGCTGACCCTCAGCTCCACCTTCACCCCCTGGCAGCACAGGGGGAAGACCACCGGCTCTGGGTTCTCCTTAACGCGGCAGACGAGCTTGTCTTCCACCAGACCAGCTGAAGTGGGGTACGCCCAAATGCTCAGCTTCTAGCCCCGTCCCCGAAACAAGAAATACAGAAGAGCACTCAGTGAGCAGGAGGAATGGCTCCTGGGCACTTACACCAGTGCCTGCCCTACCTGCTGTCCCCTACCTGCTTCTCGTTCGGTTTCAGCCTCAGGCTGGGAGGTTCTACAAGGAACGTGTCCGCCTTGAGATCGCGCTCAAAGGAGAAACGCGCCTCTACTTCCAAGGGGGTGACGTTGAGGATGGTTATCGTCTCACAGTTGCTGGGACAGTCCAGTGCCTTGTACCTGTCCACAAAAGGGGAAAAGGCTGCAGAGGAGACCGTCGCCTTCATCCCACACCAAGGAAAGCGCCATGTCCTGGCAGCGGGAGGCTGCACTGCAAGACCATGTACCAACAAGCAGGCCAAGAAAAAGCATCATTTTCAGGGGCACACTGGATGCTATGTGTGTCCATCCTTGCGTTACTTTGATGTCCACCCCTGTACTTGGTGCCTCCAGCCCAGACGCGTGATGATGCACAGGCCACTTAAAGAGCATTTTACAAATTAGAAATTCAAAGATGCCTGGAAAAACAGAGGTACTGCAGGCACGTGGGTTCTCCCCCTTTCTTTGTTGGGTTTCCTTCCCTGCAGGGTACAAAGAAATGCTCTTGGAAAGAGCTTTTAAAAATAGTTTAGCTTTTGTCTTCCAAAACAGTCACGAGATTGCCTTGTATTTCACAGGTTAGCTCAAAGTCTGAGGGAAGGAAATAGAGAGGATTCATTCCCAAGAGGAATGCTGAATTTAAAAAACGTCCCTTCCCTCGGGTATGGAGCAGATTTGGGAGTTAAAGGGTTAAAAAGCACAAACAGAAACCCAAGGCCATGCAGCAGCCTGGCTAAAGATCCTCTTTTGGGTTTTGAACTGTTTTGATTTCATTTGCTTGGGTTGTCAAAATACCACTGGCTCTCCAGAGCTCCCATGAAGAGGAGAACTTAATTTCTAATATTTAAAAAAAAAGCTATGTTAAAAATAGAAATGCGCCAGCAGCTACAATGGCAACTTTTTCCGGCAGACTTTGTCCAGCATTGAGGACGGGGAAACAATTTCCATTTTCATTCCTCTGCAGATCCCCCACGCCCCCATATCGGCAGGTCGAATCATAAGGCCTTACTAATATTACAAACGGATGAATGTTTTATAAAACCATCAGCAAAATAATTGCTTGTTCAGTCCACCTGTAGAGCTCAAAGCACTTTTAAAAAACACCATAAAGTTCATTTCTTAGGTGGCGAAGCTGAGATGTGGCGGGGAGACACAAGCTGCTCCAAGTGACCTTCAGGCTGGAAGCAGCACATGGCTCTGGCCACCAAGGCACCCACCGGGGAGGAAGATCAGCTCCGTCTCTCCCCTGCTCCTCCAGGACTCACTTGCCCATCATCTGCTCAAGTTCACACATCTGTGGCCCTTCAGCCCCCTGCATCTCCCAGGCAGGTCTCCACCTGGGCCTGCCCTGAATTGTGCCTCTGGGACGGCTCGTCCCCAGACGTGTCCGTGACAGCACGAGGCCCTGGAGGTGCCATCCCAACGTCCCATGCTGCGCAGGCAGCGCATCAGGATGCTCGCTCAGGGCGGGAAGCACGTACCAGTTTCTTGACTTCCCACACAGCAGCGGTCCAAAGTGGAAGACACCCGTCTCCGTGACATACTGCTTGAAGACAATGTCGTCGTCTGCCTTGCTCTTCCTTCGGTGGGGAAACACCAGCCTGGGCAGAGAAAACAGGGAATGAAGAGCTGTGAGATGCTCCAAGTAGAAAACCTGGTCAGAAAGCCGTAACCCTTACTGGTGGCTGTGGTACCAGTACTCCCAGCTCCAGGCATGGGACAAGATGCTGGGCGGCTCAGGCAGCACGCTCTGCCCGAGCCAGAAGGTCACCGGGGTACAAGGGGCAGCCCTGGCTCTGAGCCCAGGGGGGAGCAGCGTGGGAGGCTCCCAGGGGCAAGCCTTACCGTGGGTCTTGGCTGATGGTGGGGTACAGGCAGGTGCCCCTGCAGGGCAGCTGGTACAGTCGCTTTGTCCCCAGGATCTCGAAACGCAGCGTCTGCTCAAACTGGCCCAGCACCGTGGAGCTGAAGTGGACCTTCAGTTCCACCTCACCGCGGGCAGGCACTATCCACCGGCAGCTGCTCAGCCTGGCAGTTAAAGAGAGGGCTTCAGACACGGCTAATGAGCAAACAAGACGAGGAGGAGGGCTGTGGACTCGCCATCCCACGGAGGCACCAACAGAGGGGCCCTGAGGAGCTGGGGATGACAGACCTCACTTGACAGGGTGGCCATGGAGCAGAGCGATCTCCTCAGCCCTCAGCTCACCTGACATGTCTCGGCGGGGATGGGACCATGTCCTCGCCGCTTTGGTGCGCCCCAGGAGAAGATACGGGTGCTTCCCTGTCCAGCCCCTGGAGACATCTCCTGCCCTGACCGGAGCTCTGCTTCTCCCTCGCAGCCTCCCAGCTGCCCGCAGCTTTCTCCTCACTCGACTGGCTCCTCACAGGGGCGACCTGCTCCTCTGGGGTCTGAGCCACAAGGGGAGGGAGAAAACAGAGAGGTGAGACCTGCCCCGAGACATCCCCCTCCTGGAAAGCAAGCTGTGGGTTTGTTAACAATTAGGGGAAGCACTAAATAAACAACCACATCTGCCCAGGGACTTGGTCTTCCTCATCAGGTCTAGTTTTGCCTACAACACTCTCCTTGCCCAGGACCTCAAGGCAAGGCGAGGGTTTGAGGTGTTTTTTTAAACCGTTATTCTCATCTTACAGACATCACAGTGATCCTTCCCCACCCACCCCCCTGCCCTGGCACCTTCACTTCGGGCACAACGGGGGCATCCACGAGACTTACGGCAGCATTCTTGTCTTCTTCTGCAGTGGCGCCTTCTGGCACAACAAAGACAAAGTGCTTGAGGGCTTCTGCTGCAGGGGCCATCCGCTCTGCCGGGTAGTGGATCACGGAGTAGAAAGCAGTAGGGGGGATGGGAAGCCCGGAGGGACCCAGTCCAAGGCTATCCAGGACCTAAAGCGTAAGAGAAAACCCTGTTTGTACTCCTGTCACCTTCATCCTCACACTCACTCCTTAAAGGCACGGAGCTTTCGGCAATGTGGTGGGGGTTTATTTATATCGGGCACCGTGCTTCTTCATGCCCAGTGGAGTGGGCAGGCTCCAGAGCAGTGCCAGGACCTACAAGTGGGACCTAGAGAGAAACCTCTCCCTGCAGTGACTCAGCTGAAGGAAACCTGAGCTGCCCTGCCCTGGGACCATTTGCAATGATTTCCAGGCTGGGAAATTCTCTCAACAGACGGGATGCTTGTACAGAGAGCACTCCTGCTTCCCACCCACCTGAGGGATGGTGAGAACCTCCCGCAGCCATGGGGCTGCTGCGGAGCCATTGTAGAACATCATCGGTGGCCCGGACAAGGCTCTGTGCCATTGTCACCTGGTGGGACACGATGCACCGGGGCCCAGGAGCACGGCAGGCTCAGCCTCCGAGCCTCACAGGGCTTTACCTGCTCTGCCGCTGGCAGCTCGCTGCTCTCCAGGATCTTCCTAGTCACATCTTCTGAGCCCAGCACCTGGATGTCCAAGCAGGGCACCCCGACACCCTGGCCTCTGGCTGACCCTTTTGCACCTTCCCCTTCCAGCTGAGGTATTCTGGCATCCTCAAGAGCCTTCATTTCTGCCAGATGCTCTTTCTCCAGCCTCCCCTGATGCTCCTTCTCTCTGTCCCTCCGGCTCCTGGGGCTGGATGTGTGCTGGGGCTGCTCTTCTGCTGGGTGCCGTGCGTCCTCGTGGTTCAGGGGGAACAGCAGGATACCCTGAACCCTGTCCCAGGATGACAAAATATGCGCAACATCCTTCTGCGACGTCTCGTAGATATTAAACCTCAGGGCTAAGTTCTCGCTGTCACTCTGGGCCTCATTTTTGGTTTCCCCCTCTTCCAGGTCTGTGGGGTGTGCAGCCGCTGCCAGGTGGGCATCCATCAGGGTGACCTTGCTCTGCTTTTGCTCATCTTCCTTTGTGCAACGTGCAACAGAGCCCGGGTGCTTCCTTACAGATCGTGTCTTGACCACCCCCTTGGCGACCTCCGACCTCCGGCTGTTGGATGTGTTGGTGTTGCTGGTGGGACTGTTCATGCCCTGGGCAGGAAGAGCAAAAAAAGCAGTGAGCATTTCAAAGCACTGACTCAGGTGCTGTAGGGCAGCAATGATCTTTACAATAGCACCCCAAACCTCGCTCGAGACCTGTGCTAGGCACCCTACAAATCCCAGTTCAGAACATAGCTGGTACCCAGTTTAGCTCAACAAACCAAACTCTTCAGTGTCAGACTGATGAGGAGTCCTGCAAACCAGCTGAGGAACAGAACAGGTTCCCAACCCAAGCAGAGAACTTAAGACACCTCCTTACTCCCGTGCAGTCCTCTGGGTTCATTTCTGGTGCGCTGAGCATCCCTGTGGCTGGCTGATCCTTTGCAAAGTCTGCCTGCTAATGAATACCTAAGGCCTGGGGGCATCTCCTGCCAGACATGTAGGAAAAGACCCCACATCCCAGACAGATCATGGCTCACAGGTGTAAGTCACAGGCAGAGTGGGAAGAAACGCTGGACTAAAACTACCTAGGGCTTCAGTAGTCAGTATGTGGAGTTACATGAAGCCAGGACTCAAAGGCGGCATGATCTTAGTAGAGCAGCTCTAGCAGCAAACCCATGGGAAGACACCCCGGTGCAGCAGCAGCACGATCAGACCCCGGTGGTTGTTTCCCAGCACAGCCCCACATGTTGCTCCTGACAGGTGCTCGTCCCCAGCACTGCGTGGGGCTCCCTGGGGCACGGCGCAGCTCCGTAGGAAGGTCCCCAGGGCTTTCAGTCATTTCTGTAAACAACCACGCACCTGCTTGCCACCAGGCCAGCTTTTCCTCCTCAAAGCATTCTCTTGGTCTTTTCCAGCCTTTCTCTTCCCCTGCTCAGAATTCTTCAGCTCTTCCTCCTTCAAGCGTTCCAGCTCCTGCCGACGCTTTTCCTCCAGCTCTCGAGCTAGCTGCTCCATCTCCCTTCAGCAAGCCAAACAGAAAACATGCCCGAGAGTCACCACCAGAAGCCTGGGCTTGCCGCCATCCCAGCTGGTCCTGCACTTCGTTCCCTGACCCTGAGGCCAGGCAGAACCGTTAGGCCATCTCTGTGGACCTCCCTCAGCCTGGGGAGGCTGGGAATATCCCATGTGAGGAGAGGTGGGAGGGGACCTCCAGGGCCAGCCAAACCTCAGCCTTGCTTCGTAAGGTCAGCCTGGGCTGAACGAAGTGCGGAAACACACGCTCGCTTTAAACAGGTCCCCCTCCCAGTTTCAGACTTAGCCTGTGCATCCTCCTCAACCCCTGCGGCCTCCCCTCCTGGGCTGCTTTGCTGGATCAGAGCTTCTCCCAGGCTGACCTGCTGCTGCAGCTGAGGGTGAGCCCAAGAGCCACCGGCTTCTATGGCCAGTGTCGCTCAGGAAGGAAAAACCTAGGAGATCAGCAAGGACTTCCCCTACGGCAGGACTGGCATCTAAACCAAGCCAGCACAGCTGCGCCTCACACCAAGCCACACCACAACCCCTCTGGTGTGGGGAAGAAGGGGGGTGAAGATGAGAACCAACGTAATTAACTTAGAGACACTTCTAAGAGCAGCCGTCAGGCAAGCCCAGAGCCCAGGTCCCGGCAGCCACCGTCTAAACCCGCGGGCTCTCCGCTCAGCTGGAGAGAAGATGTTCTCTCCCGGGAGGAAGGGCCTTCCTCTGCTGGGAACCTGGAGGGTGGAACTGCCCGCTTGGAACAGACACTTTCGGGCCTTCGCCCCGTGACCCCTCTGAGCTCAACCGAGGTCTCCGGAGCAGGAAAACCCTGCAGGGGCACCCTCCTGGGGAGTTACAGGCGCACAGACCTCTGCCTCCTCTCGCGCTGGACTTGGCGTATCTTGTTATGAAGCTGAATTTTCTGCTCCGCACTGAGGGCATCATACTCATCCTCGTCCATCTCCCAGAGACGTTCTCTCTCCCTGCGGGCAGCTTCTTCCTGCTCCCGTCCTTCAGCCAAGGCCAGAGGAGAAACCATTAGCAGAGCTTGCTGTTGGGGGTGAGCTGCCAGGATTCACAGCTGTGTCCCGAGCCAGCCGATCATCCTGCCAGGAGATGCTGGGGAGCTCACAGCCCTGCTCCAAAATTCAGATCAGCCCCTGAACTGTCAACAGTTCACGGCGAGTTCCCGCGCCTTGCCTGGCTCCTGCGCACCAGCGTGGCAGGCAGCTGCTGCTGCTGCTTCGGTACTGAGCCACAACAGCTGGCACTTGTGCCCAGGCTTTCACGGTAGAGACCAAGGGAAGTCTTCCCAGCCTCAGCTCTGCTCTGCTGCATTTTAAGCAACTGTGAGCTGAGCGCTGGCTACACCCAGGCAGAAGGTGGAAGGATTAATAAGACCACTTCTTACAAGCTCTGCTGGTAACCCAGATACACACAGATAAGGCTGAGTGCTTGACAGGGAAGATTTGAGAGGTGCGGAGATGAAAAGTCTCACCTTCCTGCTCTTTTGCAGCTGTCTCCCTGGCTTTAAAGGACACATAATCCTGGAACAGGTTCACGACGTAGATGTGAGGCCGATTTCCAACAGCTTTGAGCAGGCAGAGGAGAGCAGATGCCATGTTGTGCGCAAAGAGGGTTTCCAGGCCATCAAACACCACGCCCTGGTAGCAGTCACTCAGCTGCGAATAAAGTTGAAAAGGAACAGCTTTTCTAGTCAGCTGTGGCACACACGGGGCTCTCAGCCAGTCAGTAAATGTCCACTGTCAGCAGATGTCAAAGGACACCAGCCATCGTTGTGTCCAGCGCATCAGCCCAGACGAGCTCTGATCTTTCCCCACGTTCTGCCACCTTGGGGCATCTGCAGCTTCCCCCAAGGATCCCTGCGTGCAGCTCGGGGCTCCTCTGAGAGCAGATACAGACCTCCTCTCCAAACTGCCTCGCTGCCTGTCTCTCTGGAGCAGGAACGCAGCATCTGCCCCCACCCCACCCACGTACCTGGAGCCTTTCGGAGAGGATGGCCACCAGCAAGTCCTCGGGCAGCACGCAGCTCAGACAGCCCAGCCCTCCCTCTGTGCTGCCACCGATGCTCAGCCGTTGCTGCGCAGGGACGCAGGGAAGGGGAGGGTGGAGATGAGAAATGGAGGAGCCCTGCAATGTTGAACGCCACAAGAAAAGTAAACCACTTGGGTAACCCCTGAACAGTTCCAACTGCTGGGCTTGCAGCCAGGGTTTTCCACTAGCGGGAGGCTCGAACCAACCCTGCAGGCCAGCAGCTCCAGGGGACAACCCTGGAGGACACATCCCGTGGCTTGCAAGCCCCCAGCGCAGCATCCCGCAGCTTTGCCCACTGCCTGCGGCCACATTAGCCAGGACTGCACTTTGCCAACAAACTGTTGAGGCCCAGTCGAGATTTCTGCCAGAGCACAGGGGTTTGTTCCCACCCCAAGCATGCCCAGCTGGCGCTCTGCACCACACACCCACACACCAGCCCCCACTCTAAGCAGCCCCTTCGCTTCTCAGAGGCAACAGAAAGGACCCAGGCATTAACCAGCGCAGATCACGCTTCACCTGGCAGCTTGTCGAATCCCTTCGATGCTGTTCCCGGGATTGGGATGCACGGCCATCCGCCTTGCTCTTGCTTGCTGCAGTGCTCACCGGCCTTTGGGAACTCGGGGACTGCAGGCTGCCGTCCTCCCCAGAGCTGGACTGGCGCAGCACTGAGCTGTGCCCGGCCTTGGCGTGGCACTGCACGCTGAGAGAGACATCTGCATTGTGACCTGCAGAGGGGACAGATGGCTCAGCGGGGCTGGCGATGGGTGCTGCGGGGAGCAAGCGGGCACCTTCCACCCCTGGCAGGGACACAGCACTTGTCCCCCAGCCTGCTGGGCACTAGCAGCGCTGCTCTCCAGAAGCAGCTCCTGCCCTGCTTCCCTTACTAGCACGATAAAGCTGAGAGAGGACGGAAAAGCCAGAGAGTTTGTCGTGCACAGCCCCGTGTCCCTCCTTAATAAACATGCACACAGGTGACACTTTGCACAGCAGCTCCCCTATGGATCAAGCCAAAGATTCGTCCCCCAGCACCATCATTTTCCTACCTTGCACCCATCCTGCCTTCTCCCGTGGAGACTGTAACGGGCAGCCCTGCCCCAGCGGCATCACCCATCTCCACGGAAGCTAAACCCTCTGCCTGGGATAACCCCACCCGGCACCCAGAGCCTTTTCCCTTCCACCAGCTCCCAACCACCCAGGTTCAAAGCTGAGCAATGTAAAACGTCCCCCGCCAAGGCCAGCGTCTGGCCTCACCCTGCAGAGCTCAGGGCAACAACTGCCCAAGAAAGTTTCCCCAAAGTCTCCAGTCTCACATGGAGCACAGCACAGCACGCGCCAGCTCCGCAACCTGGCAGTGTCAGTATAGGGGGAAAAAAAATACATTTCCAGAGAAAAAGAGCTCATCTGCAGTGAGTCTCATCCAAAATTCCTCCAGGAGGTTATTCTTCCCTTCCTCTCATGTCTGTGAAGCTACACTCACAGTCAGTCACCTAGAGCTTAATGAGCCACTTCAGAGGGTTATTCCTTGTTCAAGTGGGCAGCAGTTCTGCCTGATGGCCACAGGGAGCAAGCTGGATTCAGCTCTGAGAAAATGTTTTTATAAAGCTCTGAGAAAGGTACGGGTGTGCTTCACCACTCCCAGAAAAAGGGACGTGTGTCAAGAAGCCCAGAGGCAGTAAAAATGCCTTTGTCTGACCCCTCAAAACAGAGCTGCTTAATCACCCGAGCTGTGTTATGAAATGGCTCTGCATTTCTACACGCTTGCACCCGTGCTCCCCAAGAGACCCAAGGGCTGCCAAACTCCTCTGGAGCAAGCAGAAGCAGGTGGCCGTGGTGGGTTTCCAAAGCGCCGCTCTGCGCCCAGTGTTCCTCCTTACCCTCATCCTCTGTCTCCTTGTGGCTCTGCTCAGCGGCAGCCCTGACGCACAGCTCCCGGGCACGGAGCCCTGCCGCGCTGCTCCCGTCAGAGATGGCTTCTGTCACCACGGCGTCGATGGACAAGCAGGCAGCGCCGTAATATTTGGACAGGGCGACCGCTGCCGCTGTCTTTCCTTGAGAGAGAGAGGAAGGCGGCTTGGTGACATTTGCAGGTGAAGCATTCTCAGTGACAGGCTCTGGAAAGCCCCCCCAGAGGCTTTGCAGGTTTCAAGGACAGTCAGAAAGCACATGTCCCTTTAGGGGACACCACGAGGGAGGCAGCTTCAGCACGGTCAGAAGCGCTGAACTCCAGAGGCAGGTGGATCGCCTCCACCTCCGGTTCAGCCCAGGACTCTGTCCCTTGTGGTGTGACCTCAGCCCTGGGCCAGGACATTGTTTCGAGCCCTGTTCCCACCACCACCGTTCGCTACCCTGTGCTGGTGGGTGCCAGCTGGGCACAGTCTGGGGGTCAGCACGGGCTAGGGGCTGCTCCCATGAGGAAACACGGGCACTAGGCAATGTGGTCCCATGCAGCAAGAGGGACGTGGCCACCCCGTCTGGGGGGACAAGAGCCTAGCTATACGGACACAAGATGAGCCACACCACTGGCACCAGCTAGGCAAAGGCCTGGGACTGTTTCACGGACCAGCAGAGCTGTGGCTTGCCTCGCTTCGCTTCAACTGGCCGACCAAGCACCACGGCCCACCAGGATAAGTCTCTCCTGCTTCCCGCTCTCCTTGCAGCCAACAGCTCACGTACCTGTCCGAGGTGCCCCATGGACGATGATGACGATCCCTCTGCGGTTTCCGCCTGTGCGCCCTTCTGCAGGGATATCGATGCCCAGGTGGCGGGCGATGGCCCTATGGACAGGGCTGTCGGCCAGCTCTCCCGCAGCCTCCTTGCTGCTGCTGGTGCTCTGCTGGTGCTCTGCTGTGTAGAACCAGGTAGAAAAGTCAGCCTCCTGCCTCCCTGTGACCCTGATCGCCCTCCCCATCCCCTCAGATCCTGCGAGAGGAGACTGCTGAAACCAATGTCACAGCCCAGATCTCATCGTGCCTGTCCTCGAGGCTCGCGCAGATCCAGCTGCTGGTGAAGGGGCCTGTTCAGAGCACAGTAAGTGGGGTGGCAGGAGGAGGAAAGAGCATCTGGCAACACCCAAGAGGCCCAGGCCACATCTTCCATGAACCCTCCCCACGGTCCTCATGGGAGTTTGGTCCCGGGTCCTGGTGCCTAAGGGGGGTGACAGGTGCAACTGGGCATTGGGAACAGTCCCGAGGGAGATGGCACCAGGCTGCAGTGAAGCAATGGAGGTGGCACTGAAGTCCACCACTGGGGCTCTTTTGCTACAATGGACAAAATAGGTGAAGAGCTTCGGGTTACCAGCCGTCCCGCGTCTTTCCTTAACACCTTCCTCCTCCTCTTCCCCACATTCGGATTCTGAATTCACCCTGTTGGACTGGCTTTCATCGAAAAGGGAGGGGGGAACGACCGAGCTACGGGGTGAGGTGCTGCAAACAACCCCAGCGGAGTGCTTTCTGCCCCCATCTGACAGGTGCCAGGCACCTTCAGAGCTGGCCGAGGAGGAAGGACGTGGGGAAGGAATGGCAACCTGCTCTTGGCCATTCCCACTTTGCAGGGCCACAAGCAAAAGCAAAAATCTCCTAAGGAGGGAGACTCCCAAGGCACCGAGGAGCCTGTCCAGGGGTATTCTGAGCTTGTGCTTGTGTTGCCGCGAAGGAACAAATCTAAACCAGCTCGTTAGATTAGACTTGGTCCTACAGGCTGAAGAACTCATCTGAGCCTGCTCTTTGCGGCTGAGGGACACAAGGGGACACCCTGATGATTTCCCCAGTGTGTGGCAGTAAGATATGAGCTTGCTTTAGCTGCACTCAGGGCTGCGAGAGGATGCGTCTCACAAGCCACAGGTTTTCACCTGGCAATTCCTCCACCAAGCTGGGGAACAGGCGGCTGCTAAAAGCACGGGCTTTCCGTGGAGAATGAGGTCATGGAGAACTCAGGGTACGCAGCCTGGACTCCCTGCTGTGTCCACACTCAGGACAGACCATGCCAAACCCTCACCCTTGTCCTGGTCCGCTGGGTCCCCGGTCTTGGGCTTTGCTTGATCATCCTGCAGCCTCTTCTGGTCCTGAGAGTACTCCAGCACCTCTGGGGGCAGCTTCTCACCCGGGCCACGCAGAGGCAGCAACAAGGTGTTGCGGCTGTCGTAGTCCTTCAGCATGCGCAGGACCTGTGCGCGGAGGGAACAGAAACCACGTACAGGAGGGGTTTCTTGACCACACGAACACACTGCCCAGCCAACCAGTCTTCTCCCTCATGCCTTCCTCCCAACACGGACTACCCAAGCACCCCCCTCCGCCTGCCAGCAGAGCTGGCTGCCCCTCAAGTGCCGCCAGGCTGTGCCCTGGGGACTGCCTCCATCTCCCTGGCGCAAGCCCGGGAATGCCACCACAGCGCTGTGAAGCTACGGCAGCACGCACACGGGGACCAGACCTTCCCGCTCACCTGCTCCTCCTCAAGGTACTGCTGGTCAAACTCCAGCGAGTAAAACTCGATGGGAAACTCACACGGGTTCTTCACCACCACTGTCCCCTCCGCCCCACGGCTGTATGGCAGCACCGGTCCCAGCTCAAGCACTGGGGGGCTGAACTCCAGCTGCGGCTCCAGACCTTGTCCCGAGACCTGCAGCTGGAGGTGCTGGCTGCTCTGGCAAATGTTAATCTTCAGCCTCCTTCTGTAGGACTTCTGAAAAGAGAGAAGCACAGAAAGGTCCTGCACTAAGTCCCAGGTGACAAGGGCCTGGAATTCAACCCTTGCCCCAAGGTCAGCGGTGTCATCAGTACCTCTAAGGTGAATGGAAAACAGGTATTTAATTATAGCAGAGGCTGCAGCACCTGCATGCTGGCTCCGGGTAACTGGGATGGATCCTGGGTGAGGTGTAACTGGCTGTTTGGTGTCAGATCTGAAACAGTCTGTCACACGTTTTCACCCAGTCACGAGGGAGCGCAGTGCTCGTGAGAAAGGTCCTCGGGGTTACGCTGCCCAGACACAGCTGCGGCACTGCTGCATCAGGCAAACACCAGCCACGCAAGAGGCAGATGAGCTCCCGCTGGCTAGAAATAAGGGTCATCTTCTCTGCTCAGCGTTTGGCTCTGGCCAAAGCCCAACACAAGCTGGTTGCATCCCTACTAGCAATTCTACCGTCCCTGGGACTGTTCCCAGGCATGGAAGCACTTGTGTCCATGCTGTCACACACTGCCAGCTTCCAAGTCACTGTGGCCACATGCAAACTGCCTTTGGGAATGCTCCATCGCTTAAGCTGACTCCCAGACCGCGTGGGAACACGCAGGCAGGTTGGGCCAGAGCCACAGGGACTGCTGGCAGCGTACCGCTACAGGTGACAGTCCCGCCGTGCCCAGGAAGGTGTCTGGCGGCTGTTTTGTCTGCTGGTACCGGCAGCAGGATTAGCCCAGGTTGGCCCTTCCAGGGTTGTCCCCTGCGAGCATGCCAGCTGCTCTGCGCCGGGGCGTTGCAGCCTGCAGATATGCCCACACCAGGTGGAAGATGAGGGGAAACAGGTGGATCTCCTCCACGTGCCGAGAGGGAGCCACACCGCCGAGCCTGGATGCTCCCTGTGCAACTCCCCGTGGGGATTCCAAAGCGCTTCTCAGAAGTGCGCGCTACAGGGGAAACTGGGGCACAGTGGGTACGGGGCTGGCAGAAAGCTCCATGCGGAGGCCAGACCTCATCCCCTGCGCTGGGCTCTCATTTCCACACTGCCCTGCCAGACCTCCGCGGGGTGACACCTGCCAATCTCACCTCTTCCACGGGTGAAAACCTGACTCGCATGTTGCATCGCTGTCCGGGAGCGAGGGTTCCGGCCGAGGGCAGTGCCTCAAAGACACGGGGCTTGGCTTCCAACTCCTGCAGCAGCTTCCGACGCATGCTCGCTGACAAGCATTTGTCCACCTGGGCACAGAAACCAGGCGTGTGAGGTGGCCTTTGTGGGGACAGACTCTTGGTTCCTGCCGTGCTCTGAGATACTGTTACGGTGCAGAGAGCACCCACGTCCAAACCAGACGTGGCCACCATAACCTGGTGGCACCATAAATGGGAGCAAAGATGTGTAGGCAGGGCAGGCAGATGGGGAGGCACTGTCCTCAGAGGAGGAGGAATGGGTGAAGATGGCAGAGAAGTGAAGCATCAGCTAACGAACAGGTCCAGGCGAAGCAGCCTTGCTCCGTACCCTCAGAAGCTTCCTCAGCCCAGCTGTAGTCCAAGCGCCCAGGCAGCCACGGGGGCAGAAAGGGCAAGAGAGGCAAAGAAAACCCAACCAAGAAGTTACGTGTCACACGTTGTCTGTGCTTTACCTTAACAGGCTCGTGCACGGTGACGAACCATTGACAGGGGACCTGGAGCTGATTGTGGAGCTGGACAGTTTCTTCCCGGCACTGCCCACACTGGACAGCGGAGAACTCCAGCCTGTCCCTGGAGAGGCAGAGGGACGGCACAGTCACGTCGGCACGGAGGCGGACATGGAACGTGGGGCCACCTGCTACCTAGTGAAGGACAGAACATCCAGCTGAGAGACCAGGTGACATCTGCGGCTGTGTCCAGCCTGCTGCCTGCCCCAAAAGGTGGTACCTTGATGGGCAGGAGCACGTCCGCCTCTCCCAGTGGCAGGTTGGCGCTTTGTGGGTCAAAGCGCACTCTGAATGTCTTAGTCCTGCAGCAGGGCAGGCACTTCACATGGTCCAGATCCACGCTGAAACCTTGAACAGATGAAAATAAAGCAGCTGAGATACATCTCATGCCGCTTGTGTGTCACAAGCACGTTAAGGCCACGCGGGTGTCCTGGCTGGCAGCTCTGCGAAAGACCCCCTTGTATCCCCGGAGAAGCCTGCTGCTCTTTCTCCCTTGTCACCGCCCAAGGAGAAAGCGTTTTTGCAGCCAGAATCCAAGGTCCACATGGTAAAAATGAAACCCATCAGCTGAGCTTCAGCAATTCCTTCCTTGGGCATCTCAGGGAAGGAGGCACAGACCTCCCCAAAGGAGAATTTCCAACGAAGGTTCCCCCATGCTGCGGTGTTCCCTGGACAACAACTTAGAGAAGACACCTGACCACCCCTCAGACACAGCAAGTCACCGTTTGATGGGACACAGCCTTGCCTCAGGGCCTGTCGTGGAAGCCTGTTTTGATACACCAGAGGATCTCACAGGCTCTTTTCTCAATAAAGGCTCAACTGAAGGGCTATGACATCATGAAGTCTAAACAAAGCACTTCCAAACCACAAAGGGTCCCGTCCGTTTGCAACATGAGCCCACAGAGAGCACAAAACCTCGGCTGTCACTCATGGTAGCCAAGAGCAGAAGATGATGAGAGGTGACCAAGGTGATCAGCCCACCTAGTCCCTGAAATGAGGTGTCAGGGCAGTCCCAGGCAGACCAGGTCTCTGGGCACTGCTGGCCAGGAGAATTCAGGCTCTAAAGCACCGAGCAGGGGGCAGTCAGGAAGAAAAAAGCTGTACAAACAGGCACTCAACCCCCCCACACACCCAGTGACTTAAGCTCATCTGTCAAGCCCACGGGAAGTCCCTCCAGCACTGGTTACCTGTGCCACACAAGACACGTCTATCGGCGAGGAAGGACACAGGCAACCGCCCGGGGTTGGTGATCTTCACAAGGTGTGTGCGGACGGTACCAGGAATGACACAGCCAAAGTCCAGGATGTACTCAGGCAGCTGAACTCTGAAAGGAATAGAGACATTCCTTAAACCACAGCTCGGCTACATTTCCAGGTGGACAGAAGACACAAATAAAGTGGGTATTTGCTGCTGTAAAAACCCAGCTCAAGCCTGTGAAAGCCAAGGCCTGACCACCTGGTAGTAACACTTTGGTAAGTCACGGAGGGTGCAGGTCCTAGGTTTTATCAGCTACCAACGGGACCTCAACATAAAATTGTGTTTAACTGGTCGCAGCTCCTCGGCTACAAAGAGCCACTGTGGCTAAGTCCACCAGACCTCCACTGGCCTCAGTGGAACTGCTAACCTGGTGTACAGCCCAAGCCTGAAATCGCTTCAGGACCTTGCAATGAGATTTGCCTGCACAGGCAATCTTCCCTGCTCTGCAGCCAGGTCTGTCCCCAGAGCAGCCCCGGGAAAGGCAGGAATCGACACCTACAGCGTTCAAGGGCAGCTCCTTTTCCAGAGCAATCCCACTCGGGAAAGCGCATAAGTGGTCTGTTTTGCAGAGCATTTTCTTCCTGAACCGGAGCCTACCGTGCCCCTGCCTCATCAGGAAGGAGCAGAGGGAAGGACCAAGGCACCCAGGCAAGCCCTACGGTCCCACCAGCATCTACACCCCCTGCTTTAGGGTTTCTCAGCCCGTGCGATTCCCTGCTGGCTTTGCTTAGCGTGGCCTGTCAGTTGGAACAAAGATGCCAGCTTTGAGCTGCCTCTTTCAGAGCTGGTCAGCAGGGACGGTGTCTGTGCTGTCTGGAGGGGCTTGGATGGTCTGCACTGCACCCCCTCAGCACTAAGAGCAGAACCCAGCATCTGTGGGGAGCTGAGCACCCCAGGGTGGCACTATGAAGTGAGGACACTCGGCTGCTCACAGGGAGCACGTCAGAGCTACCAGGGTCAGACCCTTTCTGCAGTGCCCAGCTACTGCCAGCTCTGCAGACACCAGGAGCTCTCGGGAGCAGGGGTGCACTGCTGGGTGTCACCCTTGGGGCACCTGGAGTCTCTACTAACTTGAGAAGCCTCCGACGAGCACGCTGGTCAAAGGCCACTTCCTCTGGGGGACCGGAGCTGAGAGCTTTCTGCTGCTCCAGGGCATGTTCCTCTATCAGCAACTGCTCCATCTGCAGCTGCAGCTGCGTGTCCCACTGAGGAAAGGAAAGAGAGCGGCTGGTTAGCAAAGGTCCTGCCCAAGGCACAGGCTTGTCTCTGAGAGAGGATCCCACCCTGATCTTGTTGAGAGGGGCGATGGAGTCCCTCTGCCTCGCTGCTCAGCGTCTGTGACACCTCCTGCTCCCTTAGGCAAGACCTGATCTCAAGGGAAACGAACTCCAGCACCTTCGCCTGCCCAGTCACTGTCACAAAAGCTGATCTGGCCAGACAGACAGCCAGACAAGCCAGGAACCTTCCAGAGCTCCGAGTATTTGCCTGCCCCCAACCAGTGCCAGAGCAGCTTGGACAGCAGCTCTCTTGGAAAGGGAACCACGAGAAAGCTGACGCCTCTTGGAGATGACCGCTGACAGCACAGCCCCAGGGCGCAGTCAGGCTGCTGCTGGTAAGCTGGGTCGTGAGCAACAAACCCCTCAGCCACGACCCGCAGCTCCTTCAAAGTGCCAGGAACTCAGTCACTTGAGCACGGCCTTCAGGAGCTCTCCCTGAGGCAGTCGGGGAGCTGGTGCATCTGCTGGAGGGACAACAGCCAGAGCTGGGCAGCCCCTGGGGCAACGCTGAGCTGACACATGGTCGTGGCCAGGTGCGGGCAGGGAGGTCCCAAGTGCCAGCAGGGCCCCAGGAAGCCTGCTGCGGGGTGCCCAGGGCTCGAGTGACACAGGGGCAGGGTGGCACATGCCAAATGGGGCTTCTCACCGCGGTGTCCGCATCGTCCCTGGGTGGCTCCGCGGCCGCAGCCTCCCCCAAAGCAACTGCTTCAGCTCGCTGGCTGTCCTTTGCCATCTTTTCTTTGGCCTCTTTGAGGACCTTCTCATATTTTGCATTTCCTGGAGGAAGAAGAGATCCACAAATAGAAGCGTGGACGCCGTGCCAATCCCACTTAAGCTGGGAAGCCCCACTCCCCTGATGCTGGCCTCTCCCAGAAACAAACTCCTTGAGCAATCTATGGGAAGTGGATGCTGCTGCTCCTCTCTGAATCCTGACGTTCACTACCACCCACCTTCCCCTCTACAGAGGAGCATCCCATCCCCTGCAACGCCATGGCAAATCCAACCCTGCCAACATCCCTGCCAGCCCGCGTTACACCTTCCCCAAGCTTTTCTGCCCAGCCGCCACCTTCCCAGGCCTCCGACAGATATGCTGGCAAGCTCTGCAGGGTGGTTCCTGGGGCAAAGCCCACATGGACTCACCTACTAGAGACTCAGGAAGCAACCCGAGGGTTGAGTGTTGCTCTGACAGCCCTGAAACCTCCAGGCTCAGTGGGGGTGGGGGTGAGCTGCCCTGTGGGCATATGACATGGGGAAAAAGCCAGGGGACCTTCCTGCGGAGCAGAGAGGCAGTGCTCACCGCTGATGTTCCTGGGCAGGTCCAAGCAGATCCTGGGAAGGGTCCCTTCTCCTCTCAGGGTGATGCTTGCTGGTTCCAGGTGACCCACTTGAATCTGCAAAGCCCTGCAGAAGACTCCAGGCACTCCTGGCAGGTAACAGACTTTGAGCACTTGCTCCTTGCCAGGTCCAATGTAACCCTGCAGGGCACGGGAGACAAGAGAGGGAATGCACCAAAGAGCGTTTGGTGGGGGGACGGCTCAGGCGACAGACACACTGAGAAGAGAAAACAGCTTCTCCTATGGAAGAAAACGTCAGACAACATGGCCTTCTGGCTTTCTCGTATCCTAAAAGCTCGAGTCTCCTACACCAGGGTGCAGTACGTCCTTCAGAGGGCTCGCAAGGCTGCATTCCCACAGCACAGACCGCCCTTTGCTCAGCAGGAGCGCAGCTCTGCTGCTCACAGCGCTTACCCTCTGCTAGCAAGAGCCAGACTGAATAAAGAAAAGCTCTTTTACCAGCTGCTGTGGAAGACGAGCTAAAGCCCATGCCCTCAGCAGGGCCAGCAGCTCCTCACACTGCACGTCAGTGGTTCCCAGGCTGCTGCTGAAGGGCCTGACTCATTCATCATCCCAACCAAACATCTCCTGCCTGCGTGGTTACACCAGGGGTGCGTGAGCCCATCCAGACTCACAGCGACCTGCAAACATACATCTCTGGAAATGCAGGAGCAGACTAGGACAAATTCTAGGGAAGAAGGTGTTGCTGGGAAGGACATCTCCTCTCTGGGCTTCCAGAAAGGCTCTCCAAGCCTCAGGCTGGGCTCACGCCAGCCACATCGAGAGCAAATGGAAGCAGACAGCAGCATGGCTCTGGGTGACCGGGCACAGACGCAGACGCCTTTGGCTCGCCCTCTGCACGCTGGGCTGGACCCTCGGCTCCCCTTCACGCTGCAGGGGAAGCCGCTGAGTGGGACAGCTCCTGCCACTTGGTCCCCTGAGCCCGTACTCCAGCGCACAGCACAGCTGCAGCAAAGGTGAGCCCTGCCAAGCTGCCAGCACCCACGCTGCTGCTGCAGCAGCTGGCTGCACGGGTCCAAGCAGAGCTGCGTCTTCGGCAGCCCGCGGGAAGAGGGCATCAGTGTGTCATCCCTTGTAGGAGACGGGCACGAAAACAATGTGAAAGCCATTTGGCTTCCTCTTCCCCTTGCAAAAAGAGACAAAGGTAAGAACGCTGCTTCAGCTCAAAGACATCCACGCGGGACTAAGAAGCTGGGGCGCCGGGATGCTGCAAACTCCTCTCCTGGCTGTTCCAGCCCCGATCCTCCCTGACCCCCTCGCTGCCCCACAAAACTGCTGCAAAGCAGCAAAGCTGGAGGAGGGACCAATACAGGGGCTGCTAAAATTTCTGGCAAAGCAGCTTCATGCCCAGGCAAGACAGTATTTCAGTCCTGCTTAGTGCTGGCAGCGGGCAGGTGGGGTTTCTTACAGGCAGGGACAGGGAGTACGCCCTGCTTGACCACACAACCTGGGGAAGGTGACCCTCACAAGAGCCTGCACCATCTGGCTCCAGTGTCGGCACAACCACAGAGCTCAGCACTCGGGGTCCAAAGAGCTACCGAAGCCCTCGTGCCTCCCGCCGGCGGCTGCTGCAGGATGCCAGAGCCACCCACCAGCAAAGGCCATGAAGGGGCTCTAGTAGGACCGCGCTTGCTCGACCTTCTCTGCCACCCAGCAGCAGCTGCTTACAGCCCTGGCTCTCCGTGCTGGTTTTGTGGCTCTGTCTTCCTTTTCTTTTTTTCCACCCACCCCACCACCTTTTTTCCCTATAACCCTCTCCTGGGCAGCCTGGCCAGGGTGAATCACTCGTGCTACTCACCGTGCTGGGCACGGCCAGGGGCACGCCGAGCGGAGGGCTGTCCGCAGCGGCTGCGCTGGAGCCGAGCACCACGTAGGTGAATCCCATCTTCCCTCTGTTCTGCAGGGTGACCTCCGCTTCCCTGACTTTGTTAAACAGCTGGAGAGAAGACAGAGGAGCGGGAAGTTACAGACGCAGGTCTGCTGCTGGGAGTCTCCTTCCCTTTTCCCTGGCTTGAAAGCACATGAACACAGCGCAGAAGCAGGGAGCGCAGAGGAGGTACAGGCACTGCGGTGTCCTGGGTTAACCTGGGCAACCCCCAGCCACAGGGTACCTCTTAGCCCTACGCAGGAACACTATCGACGGCAGCACGTAGAGGTGCAGTAATAAATAAACCAGGGGATACAAGCCCTCTGCTCTTTAAGGTGTCACCTAACAGCCAGCTGAAACAAAAGAGGAGGCATCGAGGCATTTCAGAACAAGAGGCACCTGCATACAAGTATTTGCAGGCAAAACAGAAGCAAAAGTAGAGACAGACAGGGCAACAGCCAAACAGGGCCAACAGCTGGAAGGGTCTGTAGGGATTTTAACTGAAAAGGAGTGCCAACTGTTCTGGGACATTCTCGCCAGCTGCAGTGACTGGAAGCCCAAGTTAACTTCCTCCCTGGTTTATTTTGTTGATTAATCAAGAGCATTAAAAGAAAGCATCTCCTTGGACCTCAGGCTTCAGGAACGGATGGGCGGATGAGGGTCCTGGGGACATGTCCCTTTGGAGATCACCACGGGGTCCCTGCCTGTCCCGGGAGGCAGCGCTCGTTACCTTGAAGAGGAGGAAATCCCAAATATGGGGGGGTAGAGATGGCCATTAAAAAACAACTCTGATGCAGAATGTATCACCCAAAGGCAGTACTTCCAAGCGACAGAGCCAACAGAGTAGCTGGGAAGGGAAGAGCGCCCTAGACCTCGGTGGGCAGCAACGCGCCGGCGACAGTTCCAAGACAAGGACCTCTGCCAAGAGAAGCGTGCGGTACCTGCAGCCCGCAGTCGATCTCCGTCACGTCAAGGAAGTAGTTGATGAGCGAAGCCTCCCCACTCAGCGCAATCTCGTAGGTCGGGCCTCCCTCCACACTGCACAGCGCCGTGACACGGGCAGCAATGTTTGTGCGGCCAACGAAGGTGAATGTGACACCCTGGCTCTTGCCCGGCGGCAGCACGCCGTACAGTGGCAGGACATCAAAAACCTGGAGGCAGGGGAGGAGAGACAGAGATGTCGAGCGTGGAAATTGATGCAGAAGAGCAGCCGTGGCTTGGAGCAAAGTACAGATGTGGCTGGAGGGGCCTCTTCATCACAGGCGAGATCACCCTACTCTCATTCTGCATCCATTCCACTTACCGGTGGGAGAGACCCTGGGAAAAATCTTCTCCCATACTAATTAATGTATTAATACACTAAATTAATTTGGGATGTCTCCTGGCAGCAAGACATTCTCTCAGCTGAAGAACTTGCCTTTAAAAACACTTTTTACTGCCTTCAGAAACACACGAGACTTGGAGATGAGAGCCCTTGGAGCTGGGGGTGGACTCCAGCCCAGCTCGTCTGATTCCTGACACTTTTCACTCTCTCTCCGACCCACACACTGCTCTCGCAAAAGCTACTGCAAAAGCTACTGCAAAAATTTCCTACCGAGCACCTGATGAGCAACAAGATGAATACACCCTCCACAGGCGCTGCACAGGCAGGACCCTCGGTCAGCCCTACATGGCCGGTTGCTTCAGCAGCGCTGCGCAACGTGCTGGGAGGGATGCGAGGCCACTCCGTGAGCAGCACCGAGGGCCACCAGTGGCAGCAGGGGCTACGTAACTGTTTGCCACGCTGGGAACGGGGAAGTGAGACAGATGCCCACTTACCTCCTCCGCTCCCGAGGGGAGGGGCTCCACCTCCACAAACCGCATCCTTTCCTGGGTCCTCACCGGCCTCCGACTTTCCAGCTCCACAGCAGCGGACGGCAGCAGCTGGAAAACAAGCACCATGGGCTACAGGAGGCAGCTGGCTGGGCTGAGGGGGATCACTGTGCTGCAGGCTCCACCGCCTCATCGAGCCAAGAGCAGCTAAGATGGGACACAGGCACACACCAAGTACGGGGACGCCTGTGCCATTAGCCGAGTGTGGGTCCAAGACCCGTGCGGATGAGACACGAGGTGCAGGTGGAGCCCGTGTCACACCGGCAGGTGGGCTCGGACCCACCGGCTTGCACGAGGAAGCGGGGTGCTCCCAGCACCCTGTCCTGGCAGGGACCTCGAGGGCACGTTGCACCCTCATGACACCCCAGCTTTGCTCACTCCTGCCCAAGAAACGCACCAAACACCCCACCCCTGGACAGCTCAGGCTCTCCATGACAACAATAGGAATGCAGCTGCAAGCGAGAAGTGTCAAAAAGGGGAAATAAGGACTTCAGAAGTCCTTGGCACAGCTGTCCCATTTCAGGTGGTGCTTAGCTTTCCCCTTGTGCACTCGTCAGTGCCGGAGGGCTGAGGATCGCCATTTCTCTTGAATAACACCATCCTGAAAAAGGCAGCTGAGATGTTTTCCTGCCTTGCAGCAGCTGAGGGCTGGTGTTTAACCTCAGAGGTGCCATCCTTTAAATGGAACCTCGTCCCTGGGCTTCTGACCCCTATTTATAAGCAAGGGCTTTGTGATTGCTCTTGAAGTTTAAGAATACCTGCTGCTTCGGTAACATGAAGGAGGGCTTTGCGCTGGGGCTCTGACATGGGCAGGGTATGTACAGCACATCCTCAGGCCTAACCAGAGGCTACATCTCTCCAAGGAGATAAAGCACTGGGGAGGGCTGAGCCTTCTCACATCTCAGTGCTCTTTCTGTTGTCTCCACATCTTCCAGCCTGCAAAGCTTTGCCAAGGGCATATGCCCAAAGACGCTAACCCACATCTTTCCCAGGCTTATGGTCTCCCACCTCCCCAGGAAGGCTACATGGACATTGCCTTGATACAGTGACACAAGCAGAAGACAACACTGCAACCCAGATGTATCCTTTGAAGCAATTTTGGATCCTACCTAGCCATATCCCCTTGAATTTCCCTGCTTTATCTGTGCATACATGGCAACAAAGCAGGGCACAAAAATGATTTCATGCTTCTATCTGAAAACATTCAGCCGCGCTATTCTTTATGCCTACCAGGTATCCTTTTTCCTGATTCAGAAAACACGTGCAGAGCTACAACATTAAAACCACTGATATTTAGATGTCAGCAGGTGCGACCCCCCTCCTTGAACTTGACACCAACTCCGGCACTTTCAGAACCTCCTGTGCTCTCCTATATCCTTTTTTATTGCCCCAGGAGCAGCCTCTGTCCCACGCGAAGCAAAAGGTGCCATCAGCTCCCACTAGCACCGAGGCCAAGCCCCAAAGCACCGAGGCTCACCAGGAAGGTCAGCAGACCAAAGGCTGTTTCCCATACTAAGAGGAAAAGACAGCGACTTTGTCAAGTCTCCATTTATAAAAAGGCAGCTCTGTGGCCATCGCTGCAATACCGGGGCTCGGGCGAAGGCAGAGACGTGACAACGGGTGGCTCTAGCTGGGGCTGAGAAGGTGGTACATGGAGACCAGTACTGGGCAGGGCTTGACAGAGGAAGGGAACTGGAAGCCTCCACATCACGGTGCAGGTAAAACCCCTCCTTTCACAGTGCAAAAAAAACCCAGCCAAAAAACCCCAACCCCACCACAGGTCAGGAGGACCTGAATGGGCTTCTCCAAACAACACTACCCTACTTGTCCCTCCCCATAAGCCCCGTGTCCAGCTGCTGGCCCTGCTGCCCAGCCCACTCTCAGGGCACATGGCAGCAGGGCAGCAAAAAAGGGACGCTACGCTGGCACCAGCACGGCTTTTTGGTGGCAAGCTGGGGGAGGCAACGCAAAACAGTGAGCGTACAAGAAAATCTACCTTTGCTTCCAGGGAGTCCTCTGCATCTGCTGGCTCTTGGGCAGGATCCCCCACTGCTCCCAGGGCTTCAGCTGGCTCCTCTACGCATCCATCACTGACACTGCTCTCTGCAGATGCCGAGTGCTCCGAGCAGGCTCCCTCCTCCTTCGGTGGCTGGGGTTTGATGAACAGTTTAGGTGCTGGAGGGCTGAACCTGGAAGAAACCGTAACTTCCATCATGAAGCTGCAGTAGGAGGGAGGAAGACCTGGACAAGCAGCTCCTTGGCAGGACGTGGCCCCTGGGTGGGCACTGGTGCCGCCAGCCCAGGAATGGATCCGACCTGGCAGCTCCAGAACCAGGATGCAGCAGGTCAATGCTGGGGGCTGCCCAGGGACAACGCTGGTCCAGCAGTGGCAACTGCTTGCCATGAGGAACTGCAGATATCAGAGGTGAACACCTTGCAGGGAGACAAAAGGACAAACTGCACAAAAAGGTGGGACTGAGACACAAAGGGGCAGATCTGGATGGCGATGCGCCAGCACAGACCCAGCGCCGCAAGGAGGTTTTCAGCTCTTCTAGGTATTTACCCTGAATTCTCCCCTGGGCGGTTACGCACAGCTGCGGGTCAGGACCAGCAGCGGCGATGGCAGGAGCAGGGACGGAGCCCGCCGCCTGCTGTGCCCGAACCCCGACAGAGCCGGCACGAGCCCAGCACGGGACACCTTCGCACACGCAAGGAACACGGGAAGACACGTCAAGCGGCTCCAGGCAGAGACTCGCAATTAAACAGCCCATTGATCCCCGATGAGCACCAAAGCAGCCGCGATTAGTACTTTGGGGAAGGAAACGCTGGTCATTTTTAATCAATCTATTCCAATCGCGACACCGAGATTCAGCTCCCTGCCGTGCCACAGGTACTCCTTGGCTGCAAAACAGCAGCTCGAACCGCACCTCGCGCCACAAAGGCTGCAGCTCTGCTGAAACGAGCTTATAACCGGTGTGGCACGTCCTGATGCCATCATTACCTCCCCAGCAGTTTCTAAACACAAACTGTTGGAGGACAAATTTGGCAAATGGTTCAGCAAAGCAGTTCAACCGCTCGTTTTGCAAACAGAGCCGAGTTTATCCTTTGAGCAACAGCAGCCAGTAAAAAGCATATGAGTTAACGTTTTCAGAATTCCCAAGTGACTCTGACTATGGTCCCTGTATGAAATTGCAGCAGGTGCTCACAGTAGCTCTGCTTGGATTTCCAACGCCACGTGGAGGGACGCGCTCAGGCCATGCCTACCTGCCGCTGTGCCTAGTCGTAAGCGTTCCCCCCGCCGTCAAACACGGCACATTTTTTACAGCTGGGAATTCAGTGCCTTGAACCACGGGCTCCAAACAAAGATTTGTCTTTCGTATCTAAGGCTGGTTTTCATTTCTGGATTACAGGCTCTGCTCTTCATAACCCGGAAGAGATCCCGCCTGACTTGCCCTCCCTACAGCGACATGCAAGAACACGGCTTGGCCCAGGTGAGCCCCTGACAGCCCTCCCTCCGCCTGCTGCTGGGACGCCACGGGGACCCCGAGCAACAGCTCGGCACCATCCGTGGGGAAGAACAAACCAGGGCTGGAGGGGATGAAGGTGCTCGCTCAGCCCTGCAGCGCATCGCCCACCTACGGTCCCACCCACGCAACCTCTGCTCCTCTCAGCCCAGGCACCCGGGTGCATGTTGGGGCGCCCTGATGGGCGACCAAACTGCCCGACACCTCCAGCGGCCGCTGACTTGGGCAGCTCTGTAAGGATGAGATAAATCCAGCTCAGCTGGGACAGTGGTGCTTTTGGGCAGCCTGCAGCTGCACGCTACCTTTCCCTGGTGGCAGGGGAGATGCCCGCAGTGTCAGGCCACCAAGAGGAGCACCTCAACACCCTCCAGCCACGCACCAGCCCACGCACCCGCTGGGTGCCTGGGTCCGGCCGTCAACACGGCAGCTGTCCCAGAACCGCTCGCTACGATGCACATGGTGAGGAAATGAAACCGCAGCTCTTAGAGTGGCTCGTGATAAATACTGCGGCTGAGTAACAGCTCCCGAGGAGAGGGAAACCCCCGAGATGGAAAATCCATAATCATTTATTAAGGTACCTCTAGTTCTACAGAACGGTTTGAGGCAACTTCACCAGACCGTGGTGCCTAGACAACAACAGTATTTTTCCCTCTAAAGTAGAAGCCCTCTGGGACCCAGCGCTGGGAGATGATGCGATTAGCAAGTCCTGCTGCGGCGAAGCGTGAAGCAGCACAGCCAGGGACTCTTTCCAGTGGGGGAAAGTCAAAACGAACAACAATGAGCATCACATGAAAAGGAAGGGAGTGAGGAACCCGAGGTGTCAACAGAAAGCTGATCTCTATGACACGACATCTTCCTGGCACTGAAGGAAAGGGGGTTGGTCCTGGGAAAGAAGGGCAAGATGATGAGATGTTTGGCATCAGCCCAGGCTTGAGGTAACCCTTTCTCAGAATCAGGACCTTCTGGGCAGCCTCCAGCACTTTCAGAGCAAGGCTGTGAACGCAGGGATGAAGGCAAGGAGCAGAGAGCGGCTCCTCCACCTGCAGAAGGGACCAGCCCCAAAGCAGAGGGGCCAAAGGGCTGCGGAAGTGCCTCCACCAGCACGCTGGAGCAGAGATGAGGAGCCTCCTGACATAAGCAGGTCAGCCTGGGGCTGGAGGGGCTGACAGCAAGGTGTTAACCCCCCTGTGTCCATCTCACCCAACCTGACCACCCGTCAGATGAGACAAAATGGATCCAGGTATTAACAGGGGGGATTCAATGGCAGCACAGGCACACTGACAGCAGGGAGAGAAGAGTCCTTCCTGCTAGGGCCAGGACAGCCTTGTGCCACCCACCATCCGAACCGCTGAGACATTAGGAAAAAAATCATCTCAGCCTGTCTCTTGGTTTCTGAGCCTCCTAAGGACACAGCTTCACACCACTTCCCACACCCACCTCCCAAAATAGAGGAGCTAGAAATCACAACGCTTCTGCAAACTGCGCGTGAAGATTCAGGCAGGATGACGTGACCTTGCCAGCTCAGGCTGTGTGAGAGCCACCACCAGCAGGACAGACACCCCAGAACGGTGATCTGAAGACCCGAGGTCCCTGCAGGTCCTGCCAGCACCAAGGACACGTGCCAGGAGCCACCACCCCTTTGCATTAAATGCAGGAGTTTTAACAGCGCTGAGGCTGCTGCCCTGGTGCGTGGCACCCACACGCCCAGCATCCTTGCCCAGGCCCCCAGGGACCACACGCTGGTGCATCCCTTCGGCACAGCCAAAGCACCGGGGGAAAACAAGCCCCCCAACAAAGCCCGAGCTCTGTCACAGGGCAAAGCACCAGAGACCACGCGCCCCTGAGGCATCTAAACAGGCTTACGGACCCCGACGATGCACTTTGATTTGTCCTGCAGGCCAACAGACGCAGATTAAAAAGGGACTTTGGAACAAGCAAGACAGCTCAAGGGTGTTTGCAACTGAAAACAAAACAATGTGATACAGAAGTAAACTCAAAACCTGCCCAGTGCACCCTGTGGGAACACGCGGCTTGAGCTGGGCCACATGGCCAGCAGCTGGGGAAGGTGGTGGTGATGGTCTGCCCTCGCCAAGAGCAAAAACTAGAAACTGCATTTTGTCCCAATGCCCTGATGACTATTTCTTTGCTAGGATAAATTCCTCTGCTGAGCTAAGATTTGTGCATTTACTGAGCCACCCGTTGACATATAGACCAGGCAGCGCGGAGACAGAGAAGCAACATCACTACAGTGAGATCCGACAGCTCCAACTGTCACTGTGCGCGCCCTGGAAATGACTAACCGCACAGCAATGGCTGGACTGTGTTGCTGACATGATTGCTCAAAGTAGCAGCAGTGACTAAAGAGTAAGGAGGAAAAAATGGGTTGAACAATTAGAAGAAACAAAAAAACCAAACCCACTTTAAGCACAAATAGTCTTGTCCAGGCAGAGAAACAACATTTTTCTCTCCTGGCCAAAATAAATGTGTGTGTCTGATTGATGCTGGGAGTCTCTGGCGATCAGCTCCAGCAAGGTTAGAAGTGTGGACGCTTCAATTCTATCGATCTCGCCTTCACGAGACCTGATGTTTGATTCCCTCGATGTCAGACCAAGTTAGTTTGATCTGATAATTTAGAATAGCAACAGTGCTTAATGTAGACCAGAAATAATATCTGACATGCTGCCCTTCTGCTGGGCTCTTAATGAGCCATCTGAGGTGTTAATAGCCTGGAGACCATCTTCATTTCCAGCCCTGACATGGAGAGTCACATGGTGTCTGCTGAGGGACCCAGAGCGAGCACATTACTGCTGAATTAACATGCAGAGCAGAAAAGGGAGCTGTCCTAACGTCCACAGCACTAACGAGCCAGCAAAGGGGCTATGCCAAACCCTCTGGAGCAGGGGCTGCTATCCTGCCAGATGCTCAGCTATCCTGCCAGATGCTCAGGACCCTCAGCTGCTACCAACTCAGAGCTGGGTAACTCAGCGTCTGCCGGAAGAACCTGCAGGCTCAGGTCCAGCAAAGCTAGTTTAAGTGGAGATGGGGGAATTAAAAGCTGAAAACTGATTCAGCAGTCACATTTCCAAAACCCTAAAAAAAAAACAAAAAAAAAAAAACCACCCAAACAGGCAACTGGCCAATAAGTGGCCCCAGAGGAAATTAATTCCACACAGGCTTTGCTCCAATGTGTGTGTTTCTCTGTTACCATAAAATATATGCATTGTTCTACCATCAACATTAGATTTTTCCCTTAGCTTGTAATTAAACCCTAATCTAATTTACCAGGAGATGACAGGGGCTTCCGAGCAAAGCTTACAGCCCTGTTACTCTTTCCCTGTCCACCTCCTTGCACCTGCTTTTGCAGACTTTCCCCTGCATTTTAGGGTCTGTTCTTGAAGGTGCCGCGCATGAAGGGCCACACCAGACTGGCCGTTCCCTGGTAAGACCCCGCTGTGAACGGGCTACCCCAGTGTCCACAGCTTCTCCCCCAAGCCCTCCTCACCGCCATAGCTAATGCCAGTGCCCGGTCTCCTCTAAGCCAAATTCCAACTCCCTAAACAAAACTGATCTCTGTTATTTGCAATAGCAGCACTTCAACGCGCAGTGGTTAACTTTGCTTGGTTTCCCAGGGCATTATGGAAAAACCAGTTGCTACTGCCATTAAAACCGCCCAGACTAGACTTCTGTACTACGCAGAGAGGCCACAGCGGGAGGAACTGCTAGAAATGTGTTTATAGACGTGCTGCAGCACCACTGCAAGAGTGCTCTTGGGCTTGGAAACCACTGACCAGGGCTGGATGCCCTGCCTCCCAGGGATGCTCAGACAAGCGCTCCCACTGACACCTGCAGCTGGACCTACAGCCCCAGCAGAACCTGCCGTTTTGGTGAAAAATGCTGAATCAACTGCACATCGCATTCACAAAACAGCTAACAGATAAAAACTCCCTTCTCCAGGGTGGTGTTTGCCTCAGGCCACCAGGGTCTGCGAGCACAGCTCTCCACAGCAGCTTTCCTTCCCGGGGAACCAGTACGGGGGCTACAGCAAAGCAGCAGCAAGGGACCGGGGCAGCAGCAGGTCCTTCTGGTGGCAGCGCCTATGTAGGCTCTTAGGATGAAATGACAACGTACAGGGTCGGCAGGGATGGAAAACCGGTGATGTTACCGTCCACGTGCCTAAGCGTGGCTTTGTAGCTCCAGAGGCACAGCAGGACTCCAGGGTATGGGCTAAGCAAAAAGCGTTAGTAGTGTCATACAGCCCCAGCTTGGCTGGAGAACATGCTCTCCCCTGCAGCGTCCAACCGGCAGAGATCACCTTTTCCCTGAGCATCTAGCCTGACCACGGCTGGCAGGTGTTATTCCCACCAGGGAGAGTTGAAAGCTGCTTGCCAGATCCCAGGCAAACAGCCTGGGTCTTTGCCAGGTACAGACAGGACACTAGGAAGAGGAGCTTCAAGGAGAGGGCAACGGTGCACATACCTCAGCTGGCTCGCGTGGCCGCCCGTCAGGAATGACCAGTGGTACTGGACGAGAAGCGGGCTGCAGTTGGTCATCTCAATGTAACGCTCCACCTCAGTGTCATTCAAGATGCACCCAAAGTCCACGGCCATGGTCTGGAACTGGAGATTTGGGAAGAAGACTTCTCCCCGAACAGTGACCTGCTCCTCGTGAGGATGCTCGAGCAGCTGTATCTTCAGAGCCTTCTCTGCCACCCAGCTATTCAGATGCTCCTCGTGAGCAGGGTTAAATCCGATGAAGAAATGACGTTCCTCCCCTACCTCCAGCTTCGTTGGCTGCAAGGAGATTAAAAAGATCAAACACCAGCGTAATGAAGTCCAAGGCTGGATAGCATGGAACACGTCAATGTCTTAAAGCATGACCTCAGCGTGGGCTTCTCAGCCCACCCTGCACGTTCTTTACAGCGAGTGCCTGACTGCAAGCACCACGCTCTCGTCAGACTATTGCAGGCTCACGTTTCTGCGCTTTGCATCGATACCAGGGGGAAATAAATATTGTCCTACTGAATTCTGGACCCACAGAGGCTCTGTGCTAAACACACAGCCGAACCAGCACTCCGGCAAGCCAGGGCTGCTGCCCTGACTCCAGAGAAACTCCTTTATCCTCACAGCACAAGTGCACCGGCACGGCAGCCTCAGCCTCGCAGGGGCCAGTCACCGGCGCGGCACAGGAACGGTGCCCGCACCTCCACCAGCGCGTGTCCAGCAGAGCCCATGTCCAGCGCCTTCCACCACCGACAGGGCAGGTGCCAGGCGACAGTGGGAGGAGCATCCTCAGCCTTCCCGAAGGCAGAGCTGCCCTCACAGAGAGCAAGCTGCTCTTGAGGTTGGCTGAGGACGGCTGCTGCAAGTCCCAGGAGATACCTCTACTCCATGGCTTGCCCAGCCCTAGGTGCCTGCTCCCTTCTCCTCATGGCTTTGAGCCACGAAGTATCTTCCCAACTCGGGTATTTTTGTTTCTTCCAGCAGCTCGCTTCAGATCTGATTGAGTTGGGGCCAGGCTACTGCTGACTCTACAGGAGACCCTGCCAGAGGACCTCCCAACAGGAACGCACCGCCACATCCCTCCTCCTCAAAGCCCACCACGGGAAGGTCCTGCTCACCTGGACATCTGCAGGGAGGGGCTGCCGGGCCGCATCACAGACTCGGAAGGGTTGGTCTAAGGCCAGGACGACGCCCAGCGGCAGGGAGGACATGTTTTTTAAAGAAAGAGGCTTATGCTGTAGGCTGAGGACGTCACTGGGTAGCTACAGAAAGAGGAGACAAGAAAAAAACAACCTGAAGTGGCCACGCACCTCCCTTCCCTTCCGACGCATTTCAGAGTTTTCAACCCCAAAATTGCACACATCTCTTATTCACTGTCTGTATTAGTTTCTACCCTTCTACAAGGTTTTTCTTTCAGAACGTCAGGTGCTTTTCACGTTTAGAAACCACAGCATCCCCCAGGGGGCCGGGAAACAGTCTCACATACAGACGAGGGAACAGCACCTCGAGAGGAGGCAGCTGCTTGACCAAGGTCAAAAGCAGAAAGTGAACCCAGAGCGCTTGTCTCCAGTTTACCCTCTCTTGGGCAGAATGGCACAAGACGATTTTCACCCCCAGTCATTTCGTACAGCCTTAGTGGCTCCAGGAGCCTCATAAAAGCAGGGATGGCTAGTCAGAAGAGAAAAGCAAGCAGGATTTGGCCTGGAGGAGAGAGCCTGCAGTAGCCTAAGGTTAGCTTGGAACATTTACACGCACAAACAGCCAGCTAGAAACCTCAACGCTCTGGTTGCAACGTGTGTCCTGCTGTCCCTGCTCCAGTGACAAAGTGTCTGTAGCCTCACAGTCAAGCTCAGCCTAAGCTATTTCTTCCTGCTTATGCATCGCTCTGGCCTTCCTGCAGGGTTCACATCAACTAGGCAGCGGTTGGGAAACTAGTTCTGGATGTATCGATATCCAACAGCTGCAGTGTCATAGCACTCGATAAACCAGAGCACGGGGCATCAAGCAGAACACAGGCAGACATCAGGAACAGCTGAAAAGCTTCTCATTAAGTGTGAACCGCCCGCTCACAGGATTTTGTGCTTCTCTGGAAGCCTGGGAACCAGAGGAGAGGCCTGAAAATACAGAAACTAAATAATGGACAATCTTCTCTGTTTCAGACACCGCATTGGAGAGGGAAAGATGATGGAGGAGTCAGGACCCAGAGACTAAAGGGCTCCTGTTTTGCATCGGTGTTGTCATCACTGCAGCTGAGGGATGACTGCAGGTCCTTTGAAGGAGGTGAGGCTGAGGGAAACGCAAAGAGCATCCATGCCAAGAGCAGGGAAGGCAGAGAGAGACAAAAGATGACAGTTTTCCTTCACCAGCCTGAGGAATTGGCAGGAAGCTCCATTTTTCTCAGCTTCCCTGCAGGATCGGTGTTCAGACATCCCCATGCCTTGGAGGAGCCTCAAAAACCTCCCTTCATCCTGACTACACAAATGCGTGTCTCTCTACAAGTGGCTACGATCCCCCCTCAGCGCAGCAGCTGCAATCTCAGCTTTACTTTGCTGAAGTCAGAAAACCATCTCGTCACTAAGAATACCCTCACTTACTTCACAAAGCACCTCAGGAAGGGTGAGGAGGGGTTTAGCATCGCTCAGCTGCAGCGATCGGCTCTTCCCCCAGCAGCCCCAGCGCACAAGGCAGCTGTGCAACGGCCACGCTGCGCTCGCGGGTCCCACTGCCTCACCTGTGCCCTTGGCGCAGCAGCTCGATCCTGCCTCCACCTCGAGAAGGGCAGAGCTGTGACTGTCCCCGACCCCAGGGCAGCAAAATCACCATCTCTGTGGTAGAACCATCTCGTGGTAACGGCCAAAGCTTGCTCTGGCTCGAATCGATAGCCGAAGCCCCGTGGACTTGGGGAAGCGGTTTAACCATCCCCGTCCCCCCGTGTTTAACGGGCACGCACACCCCGCAGGCTTTCGGCCATCAGCCACGCTCTTCAATGCCAGGATGCAATCCTGAGACTTACCTTCTCCACCCGGAATGCGATTTCTCTGGTAGACACTTGCAGAACGGGATCAACGAACTCACACGTGACGTCCATCTGCATTATCTGTGCCTTCCCCGCCTTGCTCCCCACCACGGCGTGACACAGCAGCCGCTCCTTCACCACCTGCATGCAAGAGTCACGCGTCACCCAAGCAGGTGCTGGCAGGGCATCCACAAAACACGCTGCAGTTGCTAGCCACCCAACCACGGACCCTATTCCTGCCGCAACTTACAGCCACTGCTCTCCTCAATAGCCCCCTCCTCTTGTTATGCTGCATCCTATTTATGAGGGCACTCAGCTAGGCGAGCGATCAAGCCTTCTGCAAGCTGCCACTGAGGCAACCCTTGCAAGCACCTTTCAGATCATTAGGAACAGCAGGAGCTTCATGAAGATTCATTCCACATTTGCTTAAACACCTGGGCCCAGCGGTCCCAGAGCCAAGGAATGTACACCAGGGTTAGCTGGCAGCTCCTCTGCAGAGTTGGATTTCCCCTGGCCTGGAAAGAAGGGCCCGGGGGGGGAGAACACCCTGTGACCCTGCTGAGCTGCCACCCAAGGGTGCTGCCAGACCCGGCTGCCCTTGGGACACCAAGGCTGGCTGAGAGTCTGGGGTGAGCTGGTATGGAAATACCGACAACAAGTCAAGCTGTCAATTATAACGGTCCCTGGGAACACTTTCCCACGTGGATGAACATCACTCTGACCATCAGGGCTGGCACGCACTGTTTTTTCTCCTCCAGGACTCAGCGCTAGACAAGCCTCTGCCCATGTTTGTCTACAGAGGAAAAATGATGCTGCTCTCAGACTCTCCCTCTCTTCACAGGTTTGGTGCTTGGGTTTTTTTAACTCACTCTTTTCACCAGATCTATGACCTCACATGTTTTCATTTATTTACAGCCTCTGCTCCTAGCCTAAGCGTAACTTATTTTCTCCGCCCTTCCTTTCTGCCTCAGCACACGACACCCTGTAACCTGCCCTCTGCTTCTGAAGCAGCAACATTCCCTTCAGCCCGCATTTTGGTACCAGCGAGCTGGGTTTATGGTGGCTATGGAAACACTGATGGTGGCCAGCAAGGAAAGCAGCCGGTGCTGCCATGGCAACTTGTGGCATTAAAACAGTTTCTGGAAAGCGCTTGCTCCTCTTCCCAAGGCAAATGTCAAGGGGTCGGAAGAAGCCCCAGCGGAGGTGACCTGGTGGGGAGGGCGCAGCCCTCGTGGGGCACCTCACCTGGGGAGTGCTGGAGGAGCCTTCCAGCACCATCTCCACAGTCTTGCCCGGCATCAGCTCTGTCCTCAGCGGTTGAAGCTTAAACACAGGGCAGGCAGGTTTGGGGCTCTGGGAGGAATCTGTGCCCTTGGTGTTACTGATGGCACGGAGACGGTCACGATGGCTGAACGTGGGGAAGCCTTCTGTTGACCAATACAGCTGGTGGGTGCGTCGTCCTCTGTTTGTCATCTTGAAACGGTAACAGCAGCGATCAAAGCTAGAAGACAAGCAGAGATGGAAAACGTTATGGGAGCTGCTATTTCCCAGCGGTCACCCAGCTTCAGCACCCCGATGGCGTTATCTGACCACACGCCCAGCAACAAAACCACCTCTGAAAAGGCTGACCTAGCTCAAAGCTTCAGCCAAAGCCAGACCTCGGCTGGCCCGAAGTTCAGCATCCAGCAGCTGGTCAGTTTGTGTACAGCAAGGAAAAGCTTCGCAAAGATCCATCACCTCAGGTACTCGCGAGCAGAGCATCACCCTTTGGTGCTCAGCACTCAGAGGGTTTTCCCAAGGTGCGTCCTGCAGGTCTCCCTGCACCAGGCACGAAGCTGGTCTGCCCTGGCTGCAGGTGGGTGGACGAACAGCTCTGCTGCCATTTCACCTGCCCCTGGGGAGCTGCTGCCTCAGGTGGCTTCCTCTGAAGATGCTACTGGGGAGCTGGCAGGGTGCAGAGACTCATCTGGAGATCTGGGCACCAGTTATCCCACCGTCGGGGCCCATCTTACCCCCCTCACTCCCCCATCTCTTAGGGAGCATCCAACTCTCCCTGCCCCCAACGCATCAGCTGAACAGGGCAGATGGTTTTGTGTCTTCGGAAGGTAAACGCACTGTGAGAACGCAGGATCAGCATAAGCTTCGCCCAAGACAAACACAGCAACAAGACCCGGTCTACCAGCTGAGGGAATGGAGTGACAACAAGAGATTGACCACTACAGCTAGATATAAACCAAAACGAATATTCCATGGAAATTGGTTCCATTATGTAAAGAAACACTAACTGCAGGCCAGCGTGGAATAATTATTCTACCCTCTATAAATCTGAGCACCACCAGGAACAGAATTGTTCCTACAACAGTTATTGGGTTTTTGAAAGGTACAGAACACGTGGCTTGCAAAATGCACGTCTGCCACAAGCAGCTAAACACCAACACAGAAGTGACAGATTAGAACAAACGAGTCTTTGAAACACACTTTACAAATGATGTGTACAAGGCTTAGTATGAACCGGTTTTCTGTTGTGGACAGCGGCAGATGAAGGCTAGGGGAAGCTCTGGGTAGATGCCTGATTTGTGGCTCTGGGAAAGCCCACCTCATCTGGGATGTCACCTGGGTCCCCCCAGCTCACCTGGTGGCAGCTCTGCACCCGCTGCCAACGGCGGCTCCCAACTAGCTTGCAGGCAAAGACACAAAGGGGGGCAGAGGACGACGACAGCAATCCCACCCACACTCTCCCCTCCGCAGTGCAGCCCATCTGTGGCTGCACAGAGCACAGGGCACGCTGGCCAAGTGCCAATCTCCCTGTAATGTCCCTGCTTACCTGGGGGGCTTGTGGGTGCACATTTAACACACCCCAACACCCCACCCCACCCCACTAATCTAGCCTAAATGCTTAAGGCAGCATCAACCTCCTCTTTCTAGCCCAAAATTTAGGTATCAGAGCACTGTGGAGCCTCTTTGCAGCCAGCAAAAGGAACAGGCACTTGGAGAAGAGTATTATTCTCGTCCCAAGAGGACTCCGACAGCAACAGTGCTTTGAAAAGGCTTATTTTCTCTCCCATTTATAAGAATGTAGCCAGTTTCAGACACACGCACTAGGATCCGCGAATGCCCCCTCCCGAGCTAAGCTCTTTCAGGTAGCACACGCAATTTATCCCACCCAACCTCAGCCAACCTCTCCTCCTCTCCCGCTCAGAGCTGCTCCTGCAGGCACCCTCGCTCGCTTCTGCCTCGGGCTGCCGCCGCCGCAGTGCTGGCAGACCGCAAGGAAAGCGGGCGGGGGAAACGAGGGAAGAGCAAGCGCCTCTAAAGAGCGGCCCAGCCGGGGAACCGGGGAAGACGAGCAAACTGATGGATGATACAGGGCAAAGAAACTCGGCAGCTCCTGCAGGACTCCCAGGCACAAGGGAAATAAACCAGCACCATTAATTCAGTCGAGGAGTTGCTAACAAGCTACCACCAAGGTTTTCCACTCTTGCGAGAGAATAGACCATAGCGACTGGAAAGGTAAGCAACGTTATTGCAAACAGAAATATGTTTATACTTGTAATGTAGCATTTTCCAGCAGGAGGCTTCTGGGACCTGCTGTTTTCCTCCAGCTCATTCTTTGATAAAGTATGAAAATAAACATATTCCAACTAAAGACAAGTCAGGGACAACCTAGCAACTGGTTTCCATTTTGGTAGCTTCTGAGGGTATCTAACGACTTTGAAATGGCCATAGAACATTCCTAAAGGAGTTCCTGTGGCTTCGGTGAAGCAGAGCCAGGACCTCGAGCACTGAAGAACAACTAGCCTGAAGGACTACAGCAAAACTCCTTGCCGAGCCCACGTGGGAAGTGGGAGCCGAGAGATCCCTACCTGAAGCGGAGGCCCAAGTTGAGCTCCGGAGCAATGGGTTTGTCGGTGACAATCGTTGTGCCCGTGCCGACAGCCTGGACGGGGATGACGTAGGTGTGGCTGTTCTCTATGGACACCTTCACCTCATCCTCAAATCTCTCGGTGTCGTCCAAGTTTGCTATGATGGCCACAGACACCTCGCTCTCGGGGGGGATCACTCCTTTACTGGGTTCAATCCTCCAGCGCGAGCGTTTGCCAGCCTGTAAGATGAGCCAAACAGTAACTTAGGATGGAAACCATGGACCCTGGTCTCCTGCGGGATGCAGAAAAGGATTAAAGACATGAGGGTAAAAACCATGAAGGCTTCGTTTCCCCAACTCTGAGCTACAGTGCCTGGAAACAGCACCCGTGCAGGAGCTCATACAACCTCTGTTTTACCCTCCCTTAACAGACTCACTTTGTTAACCCAGCTTTGTCTGACCCAAGGGATGCTCACCCTCAGGAGAATGCTATTGTCCCTCCAGCCTCCCTCTTGGAGGGCACACCCAGGGAAGCCACTTGATATCTCCTGGCTTCCCGACAACGGTGGCCAGCTCTGCCATAAAGGCTCCAGGCCAGAGGAAGCCAGGACTGCTCCAGTCCCCCCGCAGCAGCCACACGGCTGGGGGATACTGCTGAGACCCCAAAGAATAACTTTGCAAAAGCGGTTGATGAAACCCCAAAGTCTTCTTTCCCAAGAGTCAGGCTTCTCAACAGCCCCTCAAGGGCTGCAGCCCTCTGTTCCCACGGATCATCACCTGCAGTGAGGTGCCCCAAGGCCCTCTGCTTTGGCAAAGTCAGCTCTTAAGTGTTTATAGCAGGGCAGCGAAACAAGAAGCAGAAAGAAAACCACAAGACATGTGCCCTGTGGGCATGGCCTGGGCTTCCCAAGCACTCTTTTCCTCTGGGTCCTCACGGGCCTCCCTCTACGGATGGGGCAACAGAGGCGCTGGACCCCTCCAGCCCACCTAAAGCCACATTCACAAGGAGCAAGCTCACAGAAGAGAAATGCACGCAGTGCTCCCGGGCCAGCAGGAAATGCACTGGGATGCAGACACGTGGCTTTCAAGTGTCCGTCACAGCATCAGTGCTACATGCATCACAGTTCAGCGCTGTGTTTGGGATGACAGGCACCACTCATCCAAAACTCTACAGTATTGTCGAGGAGAGGGTTACTTTCCTTTTCTTTTTTTTTTTTTTTTCCTTTAAATAGAAAACAACGGTGTGCTCAGAGGCCTGACATGATAAAAGCAAGTGCTCGATCCAGGTGAAGTTAGCTCGAGTTTCCGTCCGGCGGTCTGGCAGCTCTGAGCTCTAACAGGACACCAGCCAGCCCAAGGGAGAAGAGCAGCAGAAAACCAAGCAGCACTTTGAAGTCACAGAAACATTTAAAATAACACCCCAAAATGACCTCTGCTGACAAGGTGAAGGCTAGCTGGAGGCCAGGGAAGCGGTAACTTGCTGAGCATTCAGGGTCCCAGCAGCAAGCGTAGGTGCTCCCGCTACGCTAACTCCTTAGGCTGGCTGTGCCCTCCACGTAGAGCAGGTCAGGGCTGCATGCCTGCATCCCATAACGGAGCGTGCCAAAGGCATCAAAACGATTCCAGGCACCAGCAACATTTATACACTCAGCTCCATTTAATTTGTCCTCTAGGGCTTCAAAAAAAGAGTCTTGAAAAAAATTTTTAAAAAAGCAAGACGAGACTGGGATGGAGGCAGGTGGCTGCCACGGGGTAAACACTGGGGCCTCACTGACCACGGAGGATTCCCACCAACCCTCCCCTGTGGTCCCTGCAGCTGCTCGCCGGCCTCGGAGGCATCGGCTGCGCTGCCGCCAGCCAAGGGCTACCCAGCCAGCTCATTCACACCGAGCCAGTGGGCGTTAGGTTTTCACTGACGTTAATGTACAACTTCTCCTCCGATTCACGCTGACACCGAGCAGCTTGCTTGAAAAGGAGACCCGATAGCTCTGCTCCAGAGGTGAATCTGCAAGTCTGCTATCTGACAAAGCTCATTTATCACAGCTTGGCAACAAGCCGCGCAGTAAGTTGTACCCAAGGAACTATTACTGAGGAACAATGACAGGCTGTCTCGATGGAGCCAGACTCGCAGTGTCCCAGGGTGACCCAGCGCAGACCCACCGTGCCCTGCCAGGCCAACAGCCCACTCCGGAGGAGCACGATTTGCATCGCATCCTCATCCTTTCCGTTAGCATCTGGTGTGGGTCCCAGGGGCAGCACAGTGCACCGCTGAACAGGAGACCTGCCAGGACCAAAAGGCTCTGCCGGACCAGCTCCGCTCAGGTTTTTAGGTCAGCTTCTGCCTACACCGGTCCAGGTTGTGTCCCAGAGACAAGAAATCCCTTGGGAACACGCTAAAAGCATCCATCCCCCTGCTCTGAAGGCCAAAATCTAACTTCTGACAAGATCCCTGCTCCTTGCTTAGGCGTGAATGCTCCAGAACACGATGCAATAGCTGCACGTGCTGGGGAGACAAAGACAGCAGCTATTTCTGTCCCTGCAGGAGCCTGCACCACTGGACGCCAGAGTCAGAGTGCCAGGCAAGGGCTGGCATCAACCGCTTCGAGAAGCTCAGCGCTGAGATCGTTAGCTTCTCCTGGGACAGATTTCATTGGGAATAAGAGCTGCCAACGTTTGCTTCTAGCGGGCATCAGCGCGCATCAGAGATGGACGGCTGGATGGCTGCCCCAAGGGATGGCCGAGGACCCACCACGCTGCCCTCTGCAAGTTACTTTGAGCCCGTTAATTGAAGCCATCTGGTCATTCCAGCCCTGGAAAGTTAATTTAATCCTAATTTCTAAACAGCACTGCAGATATCATGAGAAGGGCGCAGCACTGTCTGCCTCTGTCTCACTATGAGCAAACACTGACAGGCTGGCCAATTATTCAGCTGCTTTGGGGGCGGGGGGAGTGATTTACAGTAGATTTGAAAACCATCCTCTTGCTGATTGAAGTCTGCTCCGACTTCAGCGAGAGTAGCTGGGGAGAACTGCAGACAATGCTGATGTGCTCTTCAAAGCCTTCACTGCCCGCAACCTGCACGGTTTGCTCAGAGAGCAACAGAATCGCCCGTCAGCCAGACCCAGAAACAGAGTCACTAAAGCAGCATCAGCACTGTTTGGAAGTTTATCTCCGTGTTTTGCGGTCTTTCCATATGGCCATTTCATTAATAAAAGCAATGTCATCAAAAGCTTGAGGGAATAAGCAATGAAATTAGTAAATGAAACAAATCCTGCACTACAGGGGAGCAGAGAGTATGGGAACTGCGTGTTCTGCCCTTGCTTACACCGCACCTGACGAAGAGCCTTTATACGCTGCCTGAAAAATCCATGGAGTTATCCACAGCGAATCCCAGTGACAAGATAACCAGGTACAGCTTTTTTTTTTTTGCTTTTTTTTTTTTTAAAAAAAAACCAACAACAACCAACCAACGAAATCTTGGTCTATGCTGCAAGGTCAGCTCCAGTTGAATGTGGCAGCAGCTCATCCCCGGGAACGCAGACGGGGATCTGCACTGAGCCACCAGGCACCCTCCTGAAGACAACCCAGCTGGCTGTACAAGCACTGCTGGAAACCAGGCAGCAGCGAGCTTCACCTGGAGCACAGGGCTCTGGATCCGGGAGCTCAGGGCTCAGGCTGAAGGAGACAGGACCCCGCATTACGACTGTCATGAGAAGAGGAAACCCCAAGGAAGATTTTCTGTCTCCTCCTCGTTACAAGGCACTGGGAAACCATTTGCCACCCTGCGGTAGCACATAACAGACCCAGCACGGGGGTTATGCAGGCAGAAGAAAGCTGCCACTGATTGAGAAAAATTACACCCTAGGCCTGTCTTTTCTTTCCTGATCACAGAGACGCGATACGCAGCTGCCTTCTGCGATGCCAAGAGATGTCAACCTTAGCAGTCACACAAAAGATCCCTGAGAAGACAGCATGACAAAGAACAAGTAGGAAATGATCTAAGAACGATGCTTTTTCCTTTCTGCAGGGAGAGCAAACACTTCCATCAATCCATAACAAGCCTTTGGCACTTGTCAATATGGCAAAAATCAGGCACTTAGGGAGGCAGGAAAAGAAGATGACAGCGGAGCAAGGAGGAGAAACAGCCACTTTTATCAGCAGGTTACATCAGCCCCCAGCTAAGCTGCAACAGCTCCTTCATGTTGATCCATTGCTCCAGTCTTTTTTTACCCAAGGCAGACACAAATCCCCCCCTCGCTGGATCCAGAGGATTCCCTAGCAGGCTGGGCTGCCTGGCAGCTGGGAAAGCAATCTGACAGGGAAAAGCACACCCGACAGACACAGGATTCACTGGGTGAGCACAGGATGACACACTGGTCCCAAGGGTCGCAGATCTGCAGACACCCTGGCAAGCAGGGATAAGCCAACCGAGGACGCAGGTATGCAGTCCCTACAACCCTCTTCCCACCCAAAAAGCCCCATCTCAACACACAGATTTGGCAGGGTTTTATTTATTTTCTTCTGGTGGCAGAGATGCTCCCTGCTGCTCCCTGCAACTGAGAACAGAACAGACACAACTCACCCAGCAGAGAGGAGAGGGGTACAGGGAAGCTGGTGCCTGAGGGGAACTGCAAGTAATTCCTGAAGTCACTGTCCCAAAGTGAAGTTCACCACAAATCATCCTGGCTTGCTCAGGTAATGATCTTGTCTCCCCCAAAGCGAGCAGCAAGCTTGCCTTAACAGGAAGAGCAATTTTCACTCGACGGTTAAGAGTACCATCGGGGTGGCAGCACGGCCATCTGCATTACAGCATCTTCCTTTTCTGTTTCAAACAAGACACCAGCCTTTCGTTTGCCCTGTTGCTGCCCCTCAAATTAACCTCATTCAGTTCGTCAAGCTGCCGGTCAGTGCGCATAACATTCCCGATGCAACGCTCCTGTGAAAATTTCAGTCAATAACTTGCTCTTTCAAGTGGAGACCATGATCTCTGAGCCTCACAGCCACCGTTTGCAGATTGGCCAACAAATGGGAGACAGGGAAATCACGGCTCACCCCCCTGCAGCAACCTCCAAGCAGGAATCAAAGCAGTGGCTTTGGCGCTTTACAGGACACAAGGCTTGGGTTCAGGGACACGGGGGAATGAAGGATGCCCGTGTCACCCATCAGCTGGGCTAAGGCACAGCCCAGCCTGCTCCGCTCTCAGGTGGACACGTGCGCATCACCCTGACGCCCGACTGCATCCCAGGCTTTATCTCCACAATTATTCAGTCCCCTCTGCTTCCCGTCAAGGAGCTGCCAGGCAGCGTAAGGCAGCCAAGGGCAAAACTTCAACTGGGGCAGCAAAAGAGCAGCAGAGCAGGCAGCTGCTGAGGGCCAGGGCGCAGCTCGGGCACATCTCGCCCACGCCCGCGCTGCTCCCATCAGGCAGCCTCAGCAGCACCGTGCCCGGAGTCTGTCTGAAGAGCCCTTGGTGAAGCGGCTGATGGAGCAGGTTCCCAGGACCTGCCTCCTGGCACGTCTCCATGAGAGCAGCAGCTGCCCTGAAAAGCAGAGATGCTCACCATGGGGGAACTCGGCCCCGTGGAGTCAGCAGGGGGGATCATCACACACACAGAGTCACAGAGCGGCTGGGGCTGGCGAGACCTCTGGAGATCATCTGGTCCAAGCCACGGCTCAAGCAGAGCCCGTCTTTATTGCAGGCAAAGAAACCGTCCCTGAGCCGCCTCGTATTACTGCTCTAGTGACTGATCAGCCCCAGGACTGGCAGAGATGGCGGTGAAGCACGACAGGCTTTATTGCCCAGTCCCATGGGTTAGGGCCCTGAGGCAACGGAGGGGCAGATGTACCCTGCAAGCCCCCCGGCTACACCGCGAGCTGCCCGGGGAGGAGGGAGGCATTGCACCGGGGCAGCAGGACCCGAACAGCTCTGCGGGTCACTGCCTGCGACAGGCATGCAAACCCATCATTTCAACACCAGTACCAGCCATCCCTGGTGGCTTGCTCTCGCCACAGATGGAAAGTGGGTTTTCATGGTGGATTCAGAGAAAGCTGCCCTGGGAATCCCTCCCCCACTTGGAGGTTACCTTTGTCCCCCAAACAGCTGGAAAAGCAGCAAGGAGGAAATTCGTCCCCCTCCTCCTTGGCCCAGGAGGCTGAGCCTGGCCTCTCGCACGCTGCCTGATGCTTTACCCGCAGACCCAACCAAGCCCACAGAGCCAGGCCTGGGTGAACCAGCTCCACAAATCCAGCCCACCTAGCATGGAGCAGAACAAACCTCCCCCCAACCCTGTTTTTAAGCCCCTCACAGATCCCACCTCCAGTGAGCGGCACATCCCACCCAGCCTCCGCACGGAGCCCTCCCTGGCTGCACCAGCCCTGCCCCCCCCGCCAGGGCAGCAACCCAACCGCCTCCTGCCACCTGCCACGCAGCTTGTCAGCTGCGGCCTCCATCAGTTCAACGGCCTTTCCCTGCGGCTGGCCCCCGGAGATGCCCTGCAACGCGACGGAGCCCACACGCTCTGTAGCTACACAACCCTTACCGTTACATGTTTGTGCAACACCACAGCTGGTTGGGCCCCCAGCAGGTGTGAAACTCACCTCACCACAAGCAGGCTGAGGACAAACTTCACACCCCAGACTGTCACAAACAGCAGTCTGACACAAAGCAAACGCAGACCTAATGGGGAAAGTGTCGGGAAATCCATGCCCTTCCAGGAGCAAAGGGCCACAGGGGCCTCTTGATCTCAGAGTTCCAAAGACACGACTCTCCGTTAAATACCCTCCAGAAAACAAAGGGAAAACTTGTAAAGATGATCCAGACTCCTTTCTGCACAAGCGTCTATGCAAGCTGTCTACTTTACTGAGGGGTGCCCCAGCTAAAACTGCCCCCAGAGCCAGGCTTCTCTCGCTGCGTTGGGACGGAATGCCTTGCTTTCTCTCCGAGACAGCAATATGGAAACGGTGCATGTAAAAATCAAGCCACAGGCTGCTACAGACCAGTCAATTTTCATTGGGAAACAGCCCCACAGATACTTACCATCTCTACACAGAAGGATGCAGGGATGACAGCCTGATTGGAGAGGTGGAGACTTTTGGACGCATCTTGTAGAACTTGAATACTGCCAAAATTTATCTCCCTCGGATGCACATAGACAACCGGTTCTTCTCCAATGCTCACTAAAGACACATTCTGCTCCAGGAAGCAGGTAGGAAAGAAAAAAGAAAAGCAGGGGAAGTTAAAAAATATGAGACAGCTCTAAGGTTCCTCCTCGACGGGGCGATAAGTACGGCTGTTGGAAGTTTTCAGTGTTGCAAGGCTGAAACAGAAGGACTGGGGCAAGTGCAGGCTCGGGAGCGATCCCATCTGAAAGCCACAAGCTCCCGTTCTCAGGGGACAGAGAAACCCTGGGTCCCACGCTCTCCTTTCCAGACCTCCTCCACAGTTAGCTCTCCTTTCTCTGCCTTGTGCCTGCTCCCGCTCCTTCTGCTGCTCAGCCGAGCCCCAAACCTCCCTGACCGCTGCTGCTGCACAGTGACACTTGGACAGTTACTTCTCTGACATTCCCAAAAATGCACCTCTGAAAACCAGCACAAGCCAGAAGCGAAGCAGGCTCTTCAGAGCAGAGATCGTGCAAGTTACTGCACACATCTGATGTGTGCCTAGGTGCATTGCCGGTATGACATGAATAACAGGCATTAATTATTCATTACATCGTTCAAGCGGTGTTTTTCCTCTTGACAGTCAGACCCAAAAAGCTTTCTCCTTGCAGAACTGGCACAGACTACTGGAGGAGGAACATGGATCCCTTTGCTAAACCACCTTCCCACATCATTAAAAACAAGGAGAATTTGTCCAGTCTTGCTGTGGATTTTACTGGTTCCAAACACCTCAACACTTCAACAGGATCTGAATGCATAAAACTCCCAATGCTGACCAGATGCTGTATGATTCACTGGAGGGCACAGAGTACGATTTAACCGAAAAAGAAACCAGCCTCCACCGTGTACAACCTTAAATGATGTCTGGCTCAAGGAAGTGGCATTGACAGCTGTCAGAATCACCAGCCCAACTCAGCCAGAAGCAGCAGCATCCAGAAATGCTCATCCCTTGACAGGCCACTGATGCATGCAACTAAGCACCAAAAAAAATCACCTACCAAGGCTGGGGCCTCAAAAATAAGGAACTGAAGCCACACATGATGATGCATGTCTGGGCGATGCTGCCCAAAGCTCCCAGGAAGGAGGAGCTGCAGGGAAGAGCTGCGCCTCGCCAGCCAGCTCAGCTTCCTGGTGACAGCAGGACAGCAGCAGCAAAGGCAGGGCAGAGCTCTTTGGGAATGAGCAGAACAACATCTGGAGGATGCCCAGGCAAGCTGGCTTCTGTCAGCCTGTGTACTAACACGACGCATCCTCACCACCAAGGAGAGGGCTTCAAAAACCCCAACCCCTTCGTCTACAGGGTTCTTAAAAGGGACAAGAAAAATGCCATGCAACAGCGTTACAGGCAACATGGCACAGGGAAAGGCAGCAAGAAGAGATGGCAGCTCTGCCATCAGCAATATTGCCACAGCTACAGAAACAGCCACCAGCCACCGCCCCACCCCACCCCACCCCCCAGCACCTCTGGCTTTGTCAACAGGTAGGTCATGTCACATTTGATCACTTAGGAACGAAGAGCATCTGACCCTGGCGGACAGCTGTGCTCGAGTGCCCGCTTATTCTGACAGCGGTCAGCTGCCAACCCCCCTGCCCGCGGCACACGAGGCTGCCTTGCCACCAGTAACGCCAGGGCTGGGATTTACCAGCTCCTTCATGCAGATGACACACACCAGACTGAAGCTGGCACGCGGTCACCTGCAAACAAAATACCCGACAACAGAGCTGTGGAGGGACTCTGCACAACCTGGATGAAAGATCTGTACCACGTTCCGCCTGAAATGGCGGTAAAGACCAGGCATCGACACTGGGCACCCCAGCCGAAGGCAAGAACGAGCTTTGAAGTTCTATTGGAACACGCTGCAGCGATTCCCAAGGTCAGACTTGCAGCCGTACGGGTAGGATCTGCCACCAGCGCAGGACATGTAACAAGACAGCCAGCTCTTCTGCCAGCCCAGAAAGCTTTGGGTGCGTCAGCTACCAGGGAACTACTGGAACTGCACTGCAACCAGAAGACAGACCTATAGAAAACGCAATGCATCTAGTCCTTTCTTTAGGGACAGCTACGATTCTCCAGCTGAAATGCTCGCCCTTTGGGCAAAACATCGACACGTTCACGGCCAAATAGAAAAGATTAAGGTAAGGTCAACTTTCAATTTATAAATTGTTAGCCCAAGGGTAAAAGCTTTTCAAGGGACCTGCAGCTCAAAAACCAGGTGACATTTAAACAACTGGCTATTCCAGTGGGGAGAAACCCTCCTCTTCCAGGGAAGCATGCCTTCTGTTTGCAAGCAACTGTTTTGTCAAACGTGAGACTTCCCTGCAAAGCCTGCATTGCCTGGCCTTGCTGTTGACTGGTTTACATGCACATCCCCAGCAGCCGGGGTTGAGATGATCAGTGGCATCCAGGGGATTTGGCATCATCGTTTCAATTCATTTTATAAAAAGTTTATAGCCCTGCATTTGCTTTCAAAATGCCAGCCTTCCTTTCCGTTACAGAAAGCTTCAGGTTCTCAGGAATCCTCTGATATCCCCTTCTGTGCTCAGAGAGAGGACAAGACATTTTAAAACAGCTGCTTCAAAAGTTAATCTCCTTTTAAATTAAAAAGGTTCTAAAATTAAATTATTAACTAAATTTGTTCTCTGTTTCAGCCAGTGGAAGCCAGGACACCACATACAACATTCTCTTGCCTACACTTTGTTGTTGCTGCTGTACATGCCTGAATGCCAATGTCTTGTAGGAGGCTTTAGTCAAGGAATGCTTTGCCTCACCCCTTTCCAAGCTTGGTAGGGAAAAAAAAAACCAAACACACAACAGTCTGTGCTCCAGATGCAAGCAGCGTGGAGTCTCATGCATCTTTGGATGGGGCTTTTGGCAAAGAGATATGATGGGTATTTCTCAGGCGGGATGGACCTGACTTTCACGAAAGCTTAAATCCAGCTTTACAGAAATCATCATTTCAGCACGGCCTCCTACACCGCCCTTGCTTTAGCGGCATGCAGCAATGTCCCTGTGTGCTCCTGAACAAAAGTTCTAATGAAGCAGCAGTTGCTGCTCATCTAATGATGCAGGAGCGCGAGAGACCCAGGAATTGTTCTGGGTTTCAGGCTGGGCTTGTTATCCCGCTTCACACGCCCATAATTAAACACCATCTCAGACGCCTACGAGGACACCACCCTTCTCTAGGCATTAGCTGTTACTTATGCCACGAATCCCTTCTTTCCTTGTCCACACCAGCCACATATTATGACCTTCTCCTTTTCCCTGGCAGAACCCCAGTACACTTTATGCCCCACCAAGATGAGTCACACAAAGGCACGCATCTCGCCTAGCACTCACCAGCGGGGATCTTTCATTCCCAAACACTGAGACACTAGCAATAGTGTCCTGCCTTCCCATCGCCTGGGCTTCCAGCGTAAACGGGATCTCCACCGAGCTGTGAGGCTGGATAATCCCACACGGCACAGGGCTGGAGTACCACACAGCAGCATCCTCCTTGTGCTCCTATAAGGGACAGAATCAAAGAAGACAATTGTCAGAATTTGACAGAACCTCAGAATCTGAGGAAACTTCAAGCTCCTTAACATCTACTACAATGGAAATTCACCCGCATTTTTAAAAATCCCTAGGAGAAAGCAGAGAAGCGCAACGCAAGGTGCAAGATTTATATGGGGCTAAGTAGCATCCTCACAGGGTCCAAAAGCTGCTGCACCCACAAACACCCACTCCGGTGCCGGCGGCCTCCTTGCAGCTGCTTTTCACAACCCTCAAAGTTCTCCTGCATGAAAGCACCCCAAAGACTAGAACCAAAACTGCTTCCTAAAGAGTTCAAACCGCTCCTGAAGTTCATATTCAGGTAGCTTCCCGTTCTCTGCAAAACTTTAGGTTTGAACACTAAACAGCAAGGTCTTCCCCAAACCCCCTTTTTTCCTAATAAACCCCTCGATAACGACGTTGGAGGGCAGGAGGCGAACGCAATGCCAAACCTGAGGAAGGACTCCATAGCAGCCTGGAAGATCACTGTCATTCACAAGGGTCAGTGTCCGCTCGTAAGGGAATTTCAGAAAGCACCGTCCGAATCTCAGAACAGGGCTGAGCACGTGCAGCGGAGGAACCACACATCTGGGTGAAGAGATGACCAAAAGGAATTAGAGACACAGAGAATGTAGAAGTTGTTCACTCCCCAAACAGCATGAAATAGACACAAGGCATTTGTCTCTGCCAGATAGACGTTTCCTACCTCTACAGCAATCACTCACCTCTAACTTCTTTTTTATCAACAGACTCTCGTAAAGGAGGGGCAGCCCCAGACTCCCGTGGCAGAGGCTGCCCAGTGCCCTGCCCCAGTGCTCTCTCATCAAGCTTTGCCCCTCCTTTGCCCCAGGAGGCCGGCAAGGACCCTCCCACAGTCCCAGCAAGGCACGAGCTCTGCGGGAGCCTTCCCGCTGAGGACCAGCGCTCCCCAAAGCTCAAGAAAAACAAGACTCCAGCATCTCAGTAAAAGCAACTCCCTCCTCTCCCGTACCGCTCTCGCCCTGCCTGAAACCTCAGCCGCTTGCCCCCGCGATGGAGGGCACCAGCACCGCCTGCCTCTCGCAGTGGGTGACCAGCCTCTCCCAGCTCCTGCAGCTGCCTGGGTCCTCCACACACCAGCCCACACACTGACTTTTCCCATTCCCACTCGTTTTACAAAATTGCAGCCCAGGCACCGCCTGGCTGACTGCCTGGGAGAGGGAACAGCACCAGCGAACTGTGTCCCTCTCGTCATTAAACTGGCACCCGCTGCAGCGCAACGCCATTGAGCGTGGCTGCAGCAAGAGCAGCTTTTGGCTTAAGTCTGGGAACGTTCATGCTCAAGAGAACCAGAGAGAGCTGAGCTCACCTGCCACACCAAGGACGAGTTTCCCCTTTAGTTTCCCCCCACCAGTCCTGCCGTAAGCCCCTTTCCCATTTGCACACGCCTTCATTAACTGAGCCAGACCCCAGCTTTCAGCAGGCTGCTCGCCGCCTTCCAAACAAATGCTGCATTTTGGGCCAACCCAACACAAGCCCACCGCTTGCAGGGAGAAGCAGGGGCAGCCCTTTGCAGATTCGTTACTCCTCAAGTCCCAGACGACAGGCCAACAAGGAATATAAGCACTGTTGCCTTCAAAACAGAACAAGAAAGGCATGGCCCTGAGCACGGAGCACAGGTGCTTCTCAACAGGGCCGCTGGCAAAGCACGGCTGTGCTCACAGCGAGCTGGGCAGAACCAGCTCATGAAGCACCATTTCTCCTTTGGGGCGGCAGCCAGCACACCACACGCCAGGCAGCGTGCTGGGCCTGGCTACGCGGGGAAAGGTGGCCAGCTGCAAGGAAAGCGCCGGTACCTGGCTGTGAGAGGCAGCGCCAACACCTCCTGGCCAACACCATCCACGTCCAGCACCAGCGCCAGCTCGTATTGCCTCACCGTGTTGGAACACAGGGTGACCTGGTAGAGGAGAAGAGCGGCGTCAAATACTTCAGCACTCCCAGAAGCCATCAGCCACGCACGTGTGGTGTCCTGCCCTTCTCCTTCCACGCTAAGGAAAGGGAGTGTTTTGCCTTGCTTCTGCTGCTGCTCCACGTGTGGACCACTGCCTTTCCCAGTAACAAAACTCTGCTGACAAACCCCACCTGTGAAATACACCTTGCACACCAGGGCACGTGTAAGCTAAATCAAAGCACAACTCATGGTCTACTCACCACTGTATTAAGGGACCAATTTTTCATCTCAACTACAATAGCGGGAACCCAGGGGAGATCTGTTGACTTTCCCAGAACGAGTTCAGCTTTACACTGGGAAGCTGAGGGCAAAACGTGGCCCAGCAAAAGCTGTGCAGTTTGTTCATGGCTGCTGGAGCTTTCTCAGCCCCCGCTGCAGTGAATGCAACTCATCCTGCTCAACAGGAGAGGAAAAATAAGACCGGGAAGAAAAGCAAACTGCTTTAGGCAATGGCATCTCTCTTTTCAACAGCCACCTTCCGTCCTCACCCTTCCTCGGCCCCCTTCAAATCAAACAAATCGCTCTAAGCAGCTCAGAAACACACGCACGGCTTCTGTGCTTGACCACACGATACGTGATCCTTGGCTTACGACTCTGGAAACAAAACGCTGCTCCATCCCAGAGTCCCCCAGCTAACAAAAGCCCATCTCTTACTCGGTTATGCCCAAAGCCAGCAGCGCTGCAGCTCCACCTGTTGAAGCACATATGGCCGGGCTCATCCCATACCTGGATATCCAGGGCTCCTTGGGAGCGGATGGTGCCTTTGCAAGGCATTATGGTAAATTCCATTGGCTCGACGTGATGTTGGGCTCCCTTCCTCCAGGACAGGCAAGCGTTGTCTGAAATCTGAGTAAAACTGGTGATGCTGCGCTGTCCTGAGCCATCGCCAGGAATGCGAAGGTTGAAAGTCACAGGCACCAAGGAGGTGTTAGTGAGGCGACACGACAGGGTGTGAGGAAAGCCTGGAAAGGTGAGACAAATACCAGTTAAGTCCCCAGTTACGCTGCGATTCCTGCTGCGACTCTCCTGTTAGGATAAAACCCTGCTTGGAGTTGAGCTCTTGTCAATGTGCACGGCAGGTAACTGAGAAGCTCAGGGAGGAGCGAGTTGTGACTGAAGTTGCCTTTTCTCTCGACGGCCGAGCTTGCTTCCTTGGCAATGGGCAGCGGTGTTGGTGCTGAAGAGCAGAAGTCTCCCTCTAACTGTGAGGAGCCCTCTCACCTGCCCCCAAACCAGCCCCAACTCTTTCTCACTGACGAGCGTGCATCCAGACAGACCATTTATCCTGAAAATTCAGCCTGTAAAATTCCCCATTAACTCCATGAACATTCCCCTGGTTTTCAATATATGAAAGTAGCAGATTTTCCTTGCTGTAGCTTCTCTTCAATAACAAGGAAGGACGAAACTGGGCACTACAACATGATGCACAGCACTCTGATGCAGCTTCCCTAGGCAGGATCCCTAAGGCAGCTCCCGTTTCGGGGCAACCAGACTGAGCACAGGATGACTGAGCACAGGACAACTCAGCCCACCCCACTGCAGGAAACCTGACGCTTCCTTAGAAACGAGCAGGAACGTGTCTCGCCTTACCTAACAAATGGGGACATCACATCCTCGCTGCCTTTGATTACTGCCCGCAACACCTGACATCACTTTAGCTCTGACACTTGCTTTCCCTAATGGAAAACCAGTGATACAACCACACTGGGTGGCAGGGGATGTGCTGCAGAGGCAGGACACCAGCCCGCAGCTTGCTCTGGAGCGGACACCAGCTCTGCCAGAAGGAGACACCTCCCATGCCCTGCTTACCAAGCGCTATTTGCATACAGACAGGGAGGAAAACCACCTGCAGGCACAGCAGATGTTTCTCCGTGCCCATCAGCAGTGAGCATTGCCCACCGCCAGCAATTACTCTGGCCGGGGGGTGGGGGGGGCACAGAAAGGACACACACAGACTGCACAGCCCCAAATGGGACCGAAGTCGCCAGAGGCAGACAACAGTCAGCAGCACAGTTACAAGAAGCAAAAATACAATAGCTGCCTTCAGCTGAAAAGGCCTTGTTAACGAAATCAGATTAAGTAGGATGAATCTCCTATTACACAACCGTTTTCCTGCCTGGTGCGTTTCTTGTGGGTTTATTTATTCAAAAGGAAACACAGCAGTGGCAGAGCGGTGATGCAGGGAGAGGGGGAAGCGGCTCGGGGAAGGTAATGAGTTTACTTTAAAAAGCCCACAAACATCATGAAAACACAGAGGCATCCAGGGTGCAGAATGATAACGGCCCTTCAATCAATCCGCAATTGATTTCACATTTAAACTTTAGATCATCTCAGTAAAAAGCCTTTTGTGAGACTCGAGATGGAGAATCAGAATCTGCATTTCAATGGAGACACTGGGGCTCAGCCACCCGCTCCGTCAGCGCTTCAGCTGGGGAAGGAGAAGGAGCCCACATCTCTGGGGACATCAGTGCCCAACACAGAGCTACTGCCTGGGCTTAGATAACCAGGAGCCCTCACGGCACAAATCAACATCTCACACTAAAGGTCAAGTGGGTAAGTGGTGTCCTCGCCTTGCAGCAGGAGCGTTCGCCCTGAGCAGCCACAGGCTAGCGTGTGGCTCCAACGCCCTTCTCCTGCAGCCCCAACCCCTGGGCCCTTCTGGGACAAAGGCTTTCACCATCATTCTGTCGCCAAGGTATGGGAGGCTGGGGCTGAGCAGGCTCTGAGGGCACCAGAAAAATACTGGCTTGCTATTCCTTTGGCCCTATTTGCTCTCACGACAGTAAAACACCACCTGAGCAAGCGGCAGCCCTGCTTTTAACACCCTGAAGGCTGCTGTGGAGGAACACAAGCGACAGACGCTCTTCAAGTGCTTCATTTCAGTAAGGCACAGACCTCCCGACCTGCGGTCCAAGCCCAGGGCACACTCACCAAAGGAGACATCACCGAAGTGGAGGGAAGGTACATTGAAATGGAGAGTTGGTCCAATGACACAGCCCCTGTAAGGACAAAGGCAGAGGAGGAACTGGCTTGGTTAAAAAGAACTGCAAAGCATTCAGCTTTTGTTACCACCGGGACAGGGAAAAGCTGGTCTCAGCACCACAGTGGGTTTCAAACCAACCCGTCACCCTCGTGCTCGACTAAGACATTAGACGACACCCTTTTTTCTCTGCTCCATCACCAAATGAGGTAGGTGGGAGATGATTACCCAGAGATGGCTACAGATGTGCCCACCAGGCTCCTAGAACCCTCCTCACCTGACAGTCAAGGTCACAGGCTCAGGGGACCCACCCACACTGAACCGGAATTCTTCTGTGAATGGCCCCAGGATGGTGGAACTGAAGGAGATCCGGAGGACTTGGAGGCCATCTGGTGAAATGATGCCCTCCTGGGGGTGGAAGGAGAAGCAGGAGCCCAGAGCCGTCCCTGGAGGGACCAAGCTGAAGGGGGCATCGATGACTCCTTTGTTAAACAGGATCGCCTGCAGCAGCAAGAAATCAAAATGGAAATACATGAGGAATCTTCCTTCCTTACAGAAGGCTGATTTCTTCTCTAATTAGACATCTATAAAAGGCAGAAGATGCCACGTGTTGCTGCTTGGCTGAAGCTAAAGAACACACAACGGGACAGGTTCTGCCTTTGGGCTTTTGCATGCAGAACAGCGATAACTTCACAGAAACTGAGTCACCCTGGGCTTATTCCACTGACACAGAGCAGTCCGCTTGGACTTGCATCACCAAGGCGATGCAGACCTGCCCCAAAGAGCAGCAAAGGGCGGTCACAGCATTACTGGCACATCGCCACCTAACTGCTTCTGCTCCAGACGAGCCCAGTCCCGCCAAGGGCAAACACATTCAGCTCCCATTGCCGCCAACAAGCTCATCTGATGTGGAAAATACCTCGGGACAGCCCTATAACCAGCTTCAGCAGCACTCCCCGACTCTGCTAGGGTACGTCAGTGAGGCTCATTTTATTCTTTTCTTTCATCCGAGAGTCTCTCTGTCTTTGCTCAACCAGACACGTCAAGAAAGGGCGAGAGTGAGGTGCATAGCAGCTCCTCCTAGTCTAAAGAATTTCTCTTTCACAAATATTCACAGCCATCATCTGCCAATTTACCATTATTTACTGTTCCAACAAGCGACGCAATCCTGCGGCGCTTGGTGAGATTCAGCTCTCTTCACGTTCAGCAAGGAGCGCCCACACCTGCCTGTGAGTACCAGCACGCTGTTGGTCACCAGACCTACCCAAAAGCAAAGCTCTACAGTTTCCGATGGCTGCAGGTGACATCCTGCCATTTCTGCGCTCCCAACTACCGGCTCTGGAGGTTTTTTCCCTAATTTCTGTCCCCGCAAAACCTGTCAGAAAAACTGAGACAGAAGCAGACATACAGCCCTTATTTTCCAGTTTTGCAGCTGCTGTTGAAAACATTCACCTATTCCAACTCTGCACTGGTAACTGGAAAACTACTCATGTGTTTTACACCTTAGTTACAAATTGCACTTAGGGATCCTGCGCTGAGGTTCACCTCCAGTCTGGCTGCTCAATACAGCACCTACAGTATCATCTACTTATTCACATTTTCTCAAGTAATGAAAAAAAATAATTTATATAAATAGACTCCATAAAGTATCAGCATTAAAAATGCATAGAGCGCACAAGATTTTGGTAAGAAAACCCCTTAACATGTCCTTCCCTGCCACAGTCAAGCTTTTGAAAGCGTCTGGCACGACGTATTGCCTCATTTTCTACCTCTTTCAGTTGCTGTATTTTTTTGGGGGGGTTAGATTTTTGGGGTTTTGGGGGTTTGTTTTTTGGGGGGTTTTTGGGTTTTTTGGGTTGTTTTTTTTCTTTGTGTGGGTTTTGGTGGTTTGTTTTTTTTGACAGAAAACTTGCCATCATGGGTGGGGGGAGGGAAACATGTAGAAAGCTCCTCTGCTTCATTTCCAGAACTGCTCTGCTCTGTTCACAGAGCCAGAGGTGCACCAGGTCTGAAGGGTGGCAGGAGGCTGGTCAGCAGGGAAAGCGCTCCCGGTGCCTGCGCGGGCAGCTCTGTGCGGGGAGGCTGGCCGGCTTCCCTCCGGCGCCAGGAGCCAGGAGGATGCGCTTCACTGAAAGGTGTTTGCAACGGACTCGAGTTGGAACACAACACGTTTGTTCCAGCTGCTTTTTAACCGCCAGGGTACCAGGGTGCAGTGATTCTAGGGCTGAAACAAAAGCCTCTGGATCCTGACCGTTTTGACCCGGTGGTGCTTTCATGTGTCAAGGGCTGGTTTTTCTGCATGAAGCCTCCCAGCTGGTCTCAAAGGGAGGTTGCCAAAAAGCAGGGATCGGGGCTTTGGGAACAACAGACACACCCTTCAGACCCCATCAAAACTATCCAGATTCTGCAAAACCTCCCACATTTCACTCACGTCAAATATTCCGTGCTCACAACTGCCAGCGTTGCCAGAAATCCCGCAGGCCCACAAAGCTCACCGCTGCCCCAGGAGCCATCAGGATCCACCCCAACCCCAGAAAACCCCACTGCTCACCTCATAGCTCTGGGCTGATCCAACAAAAACCTTCCCGATGTCCAGCTGGTCAAAGCTGAAGCGCAGCTGGGGCCCTATGCCGCTCCCTTTGATGCGCAGGGGCAGCCTGGTCTCACGGCCTGGGGAGAGATTGCCATGTCAGTACAGAATTCCTTCGGTTCGCCTGGATTTTCCAGGCAGCCTCGGAGCAGTCCCTGACTCCGGGCTGGGTGGCACCAGCACTAGGTGCTCCGCGAGAAGATACAGGACCCCTCTCTTCCCTCAGGAGATATACTTCGGGGCTGGCTTCTCATTTCTAACTGAGCCCTCGGGCTGCTTTATAACTTAGCAATCACTTTGCACCCTGAAGAAGATATGCTGCGCATAAAAGACAATTTTGGAATTCCTTCCCATGCACTTAGACAAGCTTTGAAATCCGTTCAGTGAAGGCACAAAGCTCACAAAACAGAACCAAAGATAAAAACCTGCTGTCTGTATCGCTGCCATCAGAGATGACCGCACAGGAGCTGAGAAGGAAGAGCCCAAGCAAGGCCCAGCAGCCGGCTGACAGCCGCACCCCAGCAGCCTGCTGAACCCTGCGCAGTTACCGTATCAATAAAAAGCTGTTTCATGGCCTTTGCATCCGTCAGCTTGGAGCAGTAAGGACGGGATCAAAGCAGCTGGGTTAGTGATCTCAGCACCCTCCAGAACGGGAGCCTGGCTGCTGGGGACCACTGGCCTCGCACCTCCTTCCTCTTAGATGGGGAAAATCATTTCCCTGGATGGAAATCTGACAGGGACCTCCCGCTCTTGAAAACCACCTCAAGCAGCACCACACAGACGGAGAGGAAGGACAAGGTAACCTGAACCACGGAGCTTGCTGCAAGCATTCCCTGCCCCGTGCCAGCACAGCAAAGCCGTCACACCTCTGTAAGGGCAAAGGCAGCGTAACGCGGTGGGTCAGTGATAACCGCTCCCAGCAAAAGCCGTGACAGCACTTCTGTCAGCCAGGAGGAGCATAAAGCTTGTCTAGCAGACTGCTCGCACTGTGCTTCCTGGGCAGGGAGCTCACCCTGCTGAGGGCAGCGAGCCCTGTACAACACTACGCAGATGCAGCACGGACTTCGAGCCACGAGGTGACTGGGCCCACGCAGGGAGAGCGGCACACGCCTGGTACTTTCACAGACACCCTGCGCTCAGCGGGGCTCAGCCACCTACGGTCTGGCAGCGCCTGGAGAGCGGGAGGTGACCCAGGGGCAGGGGGCACGTTTCACTCAGCTCCTACCGCCTCAGGAGCCTGACAGTGCATCCATGGATCCAAGGCTCATCTTGCAGGTCTACAGGGGCTCAGTGCTCGTCCACCAAAGCTCTTCTGCGGTGTAGCTCTCTGGCCTTTACAAACACCTTGCAGCAGAGCAAATGCCTGGTAGGAAGGCTTATCCCCTCGCTGCTTTGGCTGCTCTAGAGCCATCAGTGGTCAGAGCCAGGCATCCTAAGCCCTGGCTCTGCACAGACCAGCTGGAAGCCACAGGGACAGCAGGAAGGTGCCGGCGCTGCCCTGCTGACCACCGGCCCTTCCTAGCAAGTCCACGGGGACCAAGGGGGCTGGAAGAGTATTTGTGCCCTGCCTTTGCGGTGGGTGGCAGGAGGAGGAGAAAGGAGCCGTACCTGAGATGTCGCAGTAGGCTGTTTGTTGATAGACTCGGGCTTCTCGGGGTTTGAAGATCACCTTAATTTCAATTGAAGAATTTGGCCAGACATCTCCCTCCTAAAACAGAAGCAGACAACAAACCATTTATCCTCAAACACTACATTTCTTGTTTTCAACCACAGCCCTGTAAGCCTTTATTTAGAGCACCAATGAAGAGCAAGAAGCAAACAGCACTTATCCAGGTTTGTAAGACTTTGGAAGCAGCTGCAAAAAATGTCAGTCCCTTACCTTTACTAGCACCTGGTAAAGGCTTTTTTTTTTTTTCTTAATTAGGGTTCTAATAAAGGAACCCAACTGGCTGGCTTCAGCAAATCAAGCATTTCTTCAGAAGTACCAGCTGATCTAAGCACAAGGCACCTTTTTCCTCCAACCCTTCCCTTGCATCCCTGTCTCCCTATGGCCATGGGAATGTTTTACCCAGATCAGAAGAGAGTCAGCAAGTCAAAGGGATTTTTCCATTCTTCGTTACAAACGTGCTGCCTCTTATACCCTCAACCTGTACGTGCATGTAACTCTTTAATGGATTCTGGTGAGTCAGGGCACTCGGCACCAAGCAGAACAAGCCCTCCTGGGGAGCAGTGAAGACCAGGCTCCTCCTGCCCTGTGCCGCCAGCACTGAGCCAGCTCGCAGGCTCTTCCAGCTGATGGATGACCCGAGAAGGGAGCTGAGAGTCACATGCAGCCCGGTTCTCTCTGCAAGGTGCGTACATCCCTGTTTCCCTGAACACAGGCTCAAACAAGAAGAGATGGCATTTGCTTACAGCTCCACACCTACTGCAACCAGCAAGCTCTTTTCCTTGCCAGGCTCTTGCTCCGGGATTTAACTCCGGCCCATGGTACCAGTGTGTGCGCAACCGCTGCTTCCTCAGGGTCTTCATTCTCTCCCCCTCTCTCAGAGTCCTGGCACTGGTGCTCAGTCCCAGGGAGCCTCGTCATGTGTTTTCAGAGACACCCCTGGCTTCTAAAGGCTCTTGCTTCTTGCGACCGGTTTCAACAAAGGCACCACTGATATTCCCCTCAGTCCCCAGCACTACAAATGCTTCTTCATCCATTTGTTGGCATAAATATATGCATCTCTGACAACCGTAATAATATTTTAAAGCAATGAAAAAAATCGGGAAGACCACAAAAAGAACAGTTATTTTTCTATGCACAAAGCTTGATTCTGCTTGCTGCTGGGTATTCTCCGTGCTTTGTCCAGGGGAATCTTGAACTGAGTGGAGCCTCCAGCACTGCCACAGCATAAATATTAAACAACTATAATACTTCCCATCAACTTAGCACATAGAGCTCAGAGGCCAGCCCCCACAAAAATTAAAGAGCTATGACATGCTGAGTTACTGGGCTGCAGCTACAATGATTCCCTAATGCACAGCCTGCTCAGAGGGAAGAACAGGTAGAGAGAACCGTTTCCAACTCCAACAAACCAAGCGTAAGAACACAGAAGAAACAATAAAGTCACCTGGATTTTTCTCAAAACCTAGAGAAAACACTTTGCCAGATCAAACGGACTTTGTGTTTCTACCCAGCAAGCAACTGGAGGAAGATGAAGCATTACTAGATGATAACACACTCGCTTGAGGAAGCAAACTGGGGACACCAGCCTGCAACCCACAGTCAGCGTACGAGATAGCAGATCCCTCGGGTCCTGCTGGGATGCTGCACAGACTCAAAAGCGTCCAGAGAGTAATCTTGAATTTACAGGAATAAAAGCCTTTGGGGTGCTGCTCCGAACAACATAAGCCCTGCTACGACACCTGGAGCTTGCCTAAGCCGAGCCACTGAGAAGAAACACTCAGATGACGGATTTCCCTGGCTTGGCTAATTAGAGTCTAATAACTCACCAGCGCTCCTCACCCAGCTGCTCGCTGTATGTTTAACAGACTGAATTCAGTGGTCTCACCCTGGGCAGGCAGTCCCTGGGGGGGCGGGGGGGGGGGGGCGTGCATTAGGCAGCTGCTTGCATTTGCTTCCAGCCTGACAGCTGCGGCTGAACACACACCCCGGCTCACCGGCGTTCTGCGCTCCTCCTTAAAGGGCGCTGCGTGGGCTGAGCTGCCCAGTGGTGCCCTTAGATCCTCCAGCTGCTGGGGCCCTCTGCCCAGAGAGCTGCTGACAGCCCTCGCTCGGCTCCTGCGCGACAAACTGTGCCTTGCCAGGCTTACCAGCACCACCCGCCACACAAACCATCGCTGCTGCTGTGCTGAGGAAGGACGTTAATGAAATGCTGAGAGTAGTGACGATGCTTGAGGTCTTCATCTTAGAGGGGCACCAAGCGGGGAAGGAGAGCGCATCCTGAGCCTTCAAACCAAATCTCTCCTTCCACTGAGGCCAGAAAACAAGCTTCTGGCAGCCTAAGGCAGCAGTATCAGTCTTTCAGGTCAACTATCTAACAAAGTACTCTTTTGCTGCTCGTCTCTGCTGGATCACAAGCCAGTGGTACTCACTGGTCTATTTTATGTGCCGCCATCAGATATATTGGCCCTGTGGACGCTTCGGGGCAGTTTGGTTATTACTCAGAGGCTGACAGAGGCAATACATCTCCCGTTAATGGAAGCAAGTGTAACACAATTCATAAGCAAAAACGAAGCTAAGCGGGAAAGGAAGAAAATTAAAAAGAACCGTTGGCCTGGTGAATATGTATCTGCTAACAACAGCGCGCTTTTCCAGCTGAGTGAGTTTAGCTGACTTTGGGATTCGATGAACTCCAAGGCCAGCACATCTGTGACAGAAATACAGCCGACATCTCCGATAAATCAAATCGGAGACACGCTCAGAAAGCCAGACTTACACAACAGCTTGTCTCCCACAGGCTTGGATGGCTGCTCAGAATGTTCATGGTCACATGCTAATTCCAAAATCACTGCCTCCTTTTTTGTTATTATTTTCATCCACAAGTTAACCCCATACAGGCTGAAATAACCCGCTGCAGCTTCCACAGAGAGCAACACCTGGCAGCTACCGGCCCGCTTACACAGCAAAGCTGCTGCACAAACCCTGCAAAGCCACCCTGCCCAGAGAGCCTTTCCAAGGCTATCGTCCCTCCAGCGGCCTCCTAACCTCTGGGAACCTCCAGCCGCTTCTTCCAAGGGTTTGATTCTTTCTATAGGGTGCTCCCAGGGTGATAGGTGGGAAGAGCAGCAGCCGCTTTTGGCCAGAAGGTCCGAGGCAGCAAGGTCCAGGCTCTGGCGGGGCCCCTCCAGCAGATTTACACGGCGCTGCCAGAAGGGGCCTGCCCAAGCTAAAAGTTACGGGGCTGTCACCGGGGAGAAGGTTGTGGAAGTCGGCGGCAGTGCATTCTTAGATTTTACACTTGATAAAGAGGAAAAAATACTAACATTTGATGTGAAGACACCCATATGCCGGGGGGGAAGACAGACACGAGCAAAACTCTGAATGTGAAACTCATTGTTCCATAGATCATGGAATTAATGGGAATCACAAGATTGATAATGCTGGACAGGACAGAAGGGGAGAGGCTCCTGCAGCAGCCCACTTACGCTCAGTCCTAGAGCAAACTATAACATCAACACAGCCATTTAGGAAAGGTTTCCACTCAAGGCGTGAGGCCAGGCTACACTCTGGGTCCGTACAGCGCTACAGGGAGCACCAGGACTCAGTGGGCAGCCAGGCTGCTGGACCTCACCCTAATGCACTTCAGGAGCCCAAGAGCAGGTTAAGCTCGTTATGGAGGTATAGTCGGCTGTACCGCAGCAGGAGCCCTGGGACACGCTCCAAAACCAGCTGACACACTGCAGGATGCTCTTCATGTTCAGCTGATCAGCTCCCACTCCCTGCTACAGCCCTGCTGCTCCGACACAGGCTCTTGGTCACATCACGCTGCTCTCAGCTGCGGCGGTGTGAAACTGCAGCTGTGCTGACATGGGGGGCTCTCAGCCTTGTACGGGCTATAGGAGCAACCAAGAAGAGAACACGATCCCCTTCCTTAAAAATAAATAATAAAACAATAGTTTCACCTATTTTACAAGAAAGAAGAGGCTAAGATTGTTCTAGGGTTTGCTCCAAGATGAGAAGGGATTTTACACTGCTCAGACAGCAGGCACTCGTCATCTCAGACCACACAAATACTCAGAATCAGGGCTCTAGTTAATTGAAGGACATGAGGTTTTGTTTGCATAAATACAAAAGCAAAAAGTTTTCTCTAAGCGTGCAATAGAACTCAAAAAAGTCTGTTTAAACCCGCCAGCCTTGCGTGCAGGTCACAGACGATGCTGGGAGGGAGATTCAGGCACGGTCTAAGTCCAGATTATATGAAGGGATTGGTCTTGCCGCAATTAAACTTGGGCTGAACTTGCCCTCCTTTCCATAGAGGATCTTTTCATTCTTCAGTATGTGAACTAATACTCATGGTTAATCCCCATACGCTACGTGTAAGGAGTGCCCTTATATATAATCATCGATACCTCGGAACACTGTCAGGACACTTAGGAAGTGCCCTTAATTTACAGCCCTTGCAGCAGAGCTCAGCTTTAGGCAGGCTCTCAGCGCCTGCCCGGAGCTCGCAGTTTAGAAATGCTTTTTGCAACAATCTCTCCCAGCCTCACTACAAACCTCATGTCTTCCCTCTCGGCACATCAAGACACTGATGTGGGGATCTGCCAAGCAACCTCATTCAGGGAGGAGGAAGAGGAGGAGGAGGAGGAGGAGGAGGAAGGGAGGTTCCCAGCTATCACTTACCACTGGCTCAATGGCAAAAATATCATCAGAGAAAAGCATAGAGTCTTCCTGCACCTTTGCCCTCTGGTTCTGGAAGGCACGGGAGAGAAGGGCAAGGCGTTCTTGGAGCGTGGGGTCCACCGCGCGCTGCTTGAGAAAAGAATTCCTCTCATTCTCCTCCTGCTTCTGCAGCTTGCGACAGCGCCTGCAGCCATGGGGAGACACAAACCAAGCAGATCATTTAACAAACAACATATTTGCAGAGACTGTCATGTAAGTGCAGGAGCAGCAACGCACTGGGGGAGGAAGAGCAGCAGCAGCTCAGCAAGGGGCTGACCCCAAGCCACGGGGTCCCAAGCAGATCAGGTTATCACTCCTGCACTGGCACGGCAGGTACTTTTACGCCACACTCACAAGCTAAGAAGAGGGGTTTGAAAGCTAGCAGCCCTCAGGGGAGCCTCCTGGCTCAAAGCTACAGCCACAACTAATGGACAACCCCACCAACACCCTCAGATGGCTTTGTTGCCCGTAGAGGTGCTCGGGGGAGACGGATGGAGATGAAGGAGCACCCACTGCAGTGCTTCGCTGGGAAGCGGAGAAGCAGCCGGGCTTCAGCTGCAGGTTACCAGCATCACTTGTTTATCTTCCCTTTTGCACCGGCAGGGATAAGCAAACTGGCTGCTCCGTTGCCTACACTGCCATCCAGCAGAGGATCCCAGAGCACTTGCAAAGCAAGCTAATGCATTCGGGCATCGCATCACTTCAGTGAAATTAATGGGTTTAGGTGCATGAAGACAGAGGCCCTGAGAGCTTTGCCTGGCATTGAAACAGAGCAAGGTCTTAAAAAGATTAGTCAGGATGTGTTTGGTACTGTGCTCTGGGTGATGCTCTCTTTGTGTTGAGGTAAGAGAGAGATGGCAGGGCCTATTCCCTCCCACTGACCACGTTAAAGTAGAGGAATGTGCTCTGAATGATTAGAAAAGGTAAAGGCATGTACTCTGAATAATTAGGAAAGGTTCCACTGAGGATGTTAAAGGAAAACCATGAGTCAGAAGATCATTGAACAAAGAAAGTTGAAAGGTTTACTCCACCTAGATCCCACCTATTATGAATAGAATGATTAGATGTCAAAATCAAATGAATATGTATGTAAAGATGTTGTAACCTCTCACAAAAACTGTATAAATTACCCGACTTTTCACCGAAAACTTCGGAGCTAGTTTGTCCGGTGCAAATCGGTAGCTCCCCAGTGTTGCACGAAATAAATACCTTTGCTGCTTAAAGACAAAATTAGTCTCTGAGCTGTTACTCTGTGCCGTTTTGGCATCAGCATTAGCCAATAAAGAAGTCAGCACCAGCACCTCTGAATCCAAACCCTTACATCCAGCCTTGAACCACTTCACCTTTTTCCTCTTTTGGGCCTTCTCCACAGAGCTTTGACACAGGTCACCTCTCCCTTACTTGGTAGTTGTAGCAGCGATCATTGCAGCATTGAAAGCTCACAACCGAGAGGTGAGAAGGGAGCACTGCTGCAGAGCACTTGCTTCCCAGCTGGCACGTTGCTGTGCCCCCTTCACGCTCCAGTCCCCCGGCCACCAAGAACCAGCAGGTGACTACTCGAGGGGGATGAGGGGAAGGCTCCGTACACAGAAAATCGAGGCAACACGCTATAAACAGGACAGCAGTCACCACCCAGCTGAATTCCAATACAATCAGCAAGGAAACACAGTCACGGACGTTCCTAGCGGCACATAGACAGAGCCTCGGGCAGATGCTGTCACCGGTGCCAAAAATACTTTCTTTGGCTCGCTCCCAGTGGAGTGTCGTGGGAAATGTTTCTCCATGGCTGACCTACAGCGCTGTGCATGAGGAGGGCTTCCAGCCACCGACATGAGCAACCCTCAACTCAGCCTTCAGCAACGGACAAGAATCCCACCGCTACATCCCAGAAAGTCCTGCAGGAGGGAGACAGAGCAAACCCCTGGGTAGACCTTGTGAGAGCCAGGTCTTTCTGGGTGACAGCCAAGCACAGGCTGCTGCACTGCCTCCTCCCATTGTCAAAGTCCTCTCTGCTCTCAAAAGATCTCAAAAGCTGCTCCGACAGCAGCACAGTGGCCTCGGAGCCATGACCACCCCTAAGACTGCAAGTAAGGAAGAACAAAGCGCCCTGGTCACAGTAAAGAACACAGGCTGGCACGAGATCAAGCGTCACTGCAAAAAAATTGGGGAAACACGTTAACTGTGGCGAAAGCTGGTCGCTTCTGAGGGGAGAGAGGATCGCTCAGGGTCCCATCTGTGACGGGCAGCTGGGGAGAGATGCGAAAAGAATGGTGCAGGGAAGTAGCAAGAGAAGGTCATGAGATTTTTTCCTTTAGCACACTGCGCTTGCACCAAAGTCACACACTGTGTAATTAAAAACAGAGAACACTGGAAAACTAGTTTTGGCCTTCAAGGCTTTTCTGACCTAATTACATTGAACTTTATTTGCTCAGAAGCCCTTAAAAAGTGCTCCAGTTGAAGGCAGTTTCCTGATCAGCTCTGGGTTCAGACTAACTCCTATACACCTACAGCCGTCCAAGTCTGAAAAGTCACACAAGGACCCCCCTACATCACCCCAGCTTTGAAGTGTCACTTCCAGTGCCTCCCCCTGGGCTAGAAGCGTTTCCTTCCTGCCCCAAACGGAATTTCAAAGCTTCAGAGACACCCTTTGGAGAGCCTGCCCCACCTCTCAGCACCACGAAGACACAGGTGCTGACGCCCAAAGGCACTTCCAAGTCCTGTCCCTGCCTTCCCCGCAGAACCCTCCACCTCCGAACTCTCCCCAGCCCCGGAGAAGGGGCAGGGATACCTCGCTGTGCTGGAAGCCGGGACAGCGCGAGGCAATTCAGCATCCTACAGCCGGATGGCCTCAACGTTCGGGGCCAGCAAAGCACCCTGCCCTGCGCACTACTGCAAAAGCAGGCTGAAGAAGGTTGCCATCCTACCAGAGCTGGAGGGGAAGAAACTGCAGTGAATATCACAGCAGGTACGCTGCCTGCAGCTGTTAGGTGCTACCGCTCAACGCCGCCCCAGGTAAGGAGGGCCGACACTTTCCTCAGCCTCACAGACCCCATGCGAGCCCAGGGACCTGGCCTCACTGATTTAGGGCTCCCATAGACGGGAATTTGCTCTCCGAGGAAATGCAGTCATTGCAATCAACCTTTCCTTCCCAAAACATCAGCTGGAACATGGATGGAACCAGAATGGGAAGCACCGAGCTCCATTACCCTGAAGCCCATGGACACAGACCCGGATGCGGTGGATGCTTTATTTCTCCTACACCATCCAAAAAAGCACCAACATCCCTCTGAGGCCGTATGGTAGTTTCACTCCTGGGCAGTGTGTCTTACTGAAAGGAATCTTTCCAACGAACCTCAGCTTCTCCTGATCCTCCTCCTCTTGAGTAAGAAAAGCCTTCCACTGGAAGTGGGCTATGATTTTACTCCGGTTGTGGATGACCACACATCTGTGATTTGACAGCGTGATGTAGGTCTTCCCAACTGCCAAGGAGTTTCTGTCCAGCCTGATGTTGACATCTTCAGCGGCTCCATGAAGGCTTGTGTGCGTATCTTCACCTAGAACAAAGCAAAAGGCAGACATTGCTCATCGCCCTTGCTGATGGGAGTACAAGGAACGGAGGAAACCACAGGGAACAGAAGTGTCACAGCTTTTAGCTGTGTGAGCAGTTCCACAGATCAATATATTTATTGCACCCCAAGAGCTGCAGGTGTACAGCATGAGGATGTCCTGGGCACCACCTTAAGCACCTTATTTCTGGGTGGGCTTGTAGACATTTATCCCCAAGGCAACACTATCTACAGGGAGACGTTTTCAGTGTGCCCAGGTGGCCTTTGGGTTGCCATCCCACCTGGGTCACAGGGAATTCTGCATCCAAAGTCATTCAGGTGACTCTGAGGAGGCCCCACCTCGGTCACGGCTCGCCCAGAGTCTCCTGCAAGCACGCCACCAGGGTTGTGTCTCTCCTGATCCCTTGTTGCCAACATGACAAGATGCCTGGGGCATGCAGGCAGAAGAGGGAGGTGAAGAGAAACAGGCAAAGTGACAGCCCACGGCAGGATGGGACGCAGATGAGAACTTCACCGTGTTGGAGCAGCAGTGCCCTCACTTGCTGTGGGTCTGTGAAGATATGTCAGAATGAGACCGGTGGGGCACGGCCCACACCAACCTGCCCATCACAGCCCTGCAAGCCCATTTCTTCTGCCTGGAGCCTGCTGGTGCCTATGCCTGAGCGTGCAAGTCTACACCGAGTATTCCCAAGCTGTCCCACAACCAGAGCGAGCACACCTTTGCTTTCCGCCTCAGACCGAGCTGAAGAGGAGAGAGTCCCTGGCTGTGCACAGCAGCCGATTAACGCCTGGAGTCTTGCTGGAGCACCTGCCAGCACTTCACCCTCCAGAAGAGACCCCCACCAAAGCGTCCCTCACTGCCAGAGCTTCCAAACCTTCATTCTTCCTACCAAGCAACTCCCAGGAGTCAACTAAGCACAAACTTGAGCACCGAGCCTACTCTGCCTGTTGCAGGTGAGGGCCTCCCAGGTGAGAAGCAAACCCCAAACACGAGACATTCTCCATCGAAATGGCACTTCTGTGGAGCGTGTTTAAAGCCTCAGAGCCAGCCCCAGCTGAGAAGGGCAGCGACCCGGCCATCCCTGGAGAGCATCCCTCTGCCGAGGCAGAGCCTTCCCCTCGCTGCACGGGTTACAGCAAGGCAGCCAGGGGATGGACCTGCCTTTCCAAGGCTGCCACACAAAAGCACAAGGGGAGAGCTGGCTGCCCACTGGATGGACTCCTTAAACCCTAAGCCAGACACAATGCGGCAGTATCACAGTCGTGCCGGCAAAAAGAGCCCCCCCTCTCTTGGAGGGAGGTTGGAGAACGACTCACCCTTCAAACAGATCTCTGCAGCCATTCATTCATCTCCACACATGGAGAGTTCAGCCTTCGTGCCTGTATAACCTCGACTTCTCTGCTCTTAAGGGAGCCGAGGAGGAGTGGGAGGGATTCGTGGCCAGACACGAGTTATGTTGCGAGAAACAGCAACGTCTCCAGTGACTGGACAGCCTGCTTTCTGTAACAGACAACTCAGCGTACAAAAATAACCGAGGTTCAGAAGCGTTACAGAGGCAGGCGTGCTTTATAAGCTTGCCTTCCCCCTCCGCTGAATCCTCGGCATACGTTGGCAAGCAGAGGAAGCAGGACCCAAGAACTGGGAGACATGCACAGTGCTTCGAGCATGCACAACTCCGGTTCATGGAAACATGACCTCATGCTCTACGAGACAACTAACTACTGCAAAATAAACTCCACGAAAACTATCATGGTCTCACTGTCTAAACCCATGGCCACGTGGGTCTCGAAATAATGGGTATAGTTTTGATCTTCAAAGCCAAGCTGAAGCCTTTGAAATGTAATCATTCTTTCTGCCCTTCTCCAAAGTACAGAGCAGCTTCTATATGAAGACTGAACAGGATTCCTTAACCTAGAAATCACAGAAGAGATAGGTAGGTTTGTAAGAGCACAAACGGCCTGGGAAAATCCGAAGGAGGAAAAATTTGTCACCATTTGTCGTAAAACAGGAACCCAAGGGCCTGAAATAGTATTAGTCAGAAATTACAGAAGTGTAGTACCAGCACTTTCCCAAGGAATATTCCTTCCTTTGGAACGTACTGCCATGGGAGCCTACAGACGCTCATAGCTACAAACCCACAAAGCAACTGGACAAAGGCTTGGAAGGTAAAACCATCAGAAGTGATTAAACAAAGATGAGAATAAAGCCTCTAGCACAGAAAAATGCTAACTCCAGGGCCCACGAGGCAGAAAGCACATGCACTGCCTGCTTCTACACGCTTTGCTGAGCATCCCCTACTGCTGCTCTCCTGGAGAGGAGCCGGGGACACAGACACACTTACGCTCCCGGCTGACACCAGCGTCCCCCAGGGAGAGACCAGCACGCAGCCACACAGAACAAGGGCACACTCAGCCTTTGCCCCTTACCTGCTCACTTGAAGCACCAAAACATGCAGAGGTTTTGAAAGAAAAGGGTTTAGAAAGAAAAGGGTTTAGAGGAGTCTGCAAAGCAAGTTTAACAGTCTTCTGCTTTGAAGGACGCAGAGCGTGGGCACCATGCAGTGTCCCGCACTTACCTGTGTCGTAGTGTACTGTCAGGGACCCGGAATAATCACCAGTCTTCTGTGGGTGGAAGTCCACTGTTACTTGCACGGCATCACCAATCCCAAGAGTCCCAGCAGAGGGATCGACAGAGAAAGGGCTGCAACACAGAGAGGCACATCAGGATTACTGTGGGACATTTGGGGACTATGTGGCTGTCTCGTTCACTCCAGCTCACCTGCGCAAGCAAGAAGCAAACAAACCACAGTCAGCAGAAGAAAAAGAGAACAGACAGTATCAGAAACTGAGCCACCAACTCGACTCCTGAAGAGCTCCAGCCCTCAGAACATCCTATGCTATAAAACGACCTCGTCTCCCCCATACCCTGCATCCAGTTCTCTGCAGCAAGGCTCAAGAGTCTGACTGCTAGCAATACGATCGGAGGAGGGTTTTTGAAGAGCACGGAGATGGTGAGGGTTATTTGCATGCACAGCTTGACACAGACTTCCTCAGGAATCTGTCTTTTCCTGCCACCTATACACCTCAAGAGATACAAATGTCAAGGCAGTGAGATTGCAGCCTGGAAATCAGACAGGGAGAAGAGAATTTCTTCTTGAAGACCAGAGAATAACTGGAGTTTAATTTGCAGAATTCAACTCTTTTTTTTTTTTTTTTTTACCTTGAAAGCATCCTGGTTTTGCCTAAGAAAGGGCACATTTTAACAGTGTTTCAGTGAAAGCTGCTCTAAGCAAAGAAAAATCTCTACGAGTGCAAAGGCACATTAGAGTGATACAATAACAAGGGAACAAGACACAAAAGGAGTACCCATTTACAACCTGAACAATTAGATCTCTGGCTAAATGAAGCACCATCAGCAGGAGCGTATCGAGGCAAGTTTAACAGGAGCTTTTCGGTGTATTCACAAGCAATGCAATCTGGGGCTCCGGGTTGTAATCCAAGCTTGGTAACTTTGCTTGGCCCGCTGGAGGAATTCTGTGCAATGTGTTGGAAATAATTATGAAAACGTGTTGGTGTACTTTAGATTTAACACGAGCAATTATGATTTGTGGCCAGGTAAACAGCTCTCGGCTGACAGACACATAATTCAGTTCTTTAACGCTCAGGGAAAAGTCAGGTGCAACATGCTCCTGCACAACAGCAGCTGGGCTTTGTGGCTCCTGTACAGCCCCACTTAGAAAGCAAAAGTTACTGGCTTTAGTGCTTTGCTGGTGGTCAATTTGTCACCTCAAAAACACCTTCCAGAGAGTTTCCCAGTGATTAGGGAATGCAGCACACAAAAATAATGAGAAAATCTGGAGCCATGCACGAGCTGAGCTTCATTCATGGAAGTAGTGACAGCTGATGACATTGCTGGAGTTCCTGCTCATTAAGGAGATATTGCTGCAATTAGGGGCCTGACCTGCTCCCCTGACAACAGCAAGAACATTGGCAGTGACTAATGGGGAAGCACTGGGCCTGCAATGTTCACGTGCTGGACCTGAGACACCTGGGAGGGAGGAGGAAAGCCAAGGCCCTGCCAGCCTCAGAACTGGATTGTTCTACATGGCCCTGCACCTGCACTGGGGGTTGTGCCTGGTTATACTGGGCAGGGCTCTGCTGGTGCTTGGCTAGCATCACTGCCTGCTGGAGGAAAGGCACAGAAAAATTCCCCCAACTTTTTTTTTTTTTTTTCCTCCCCCCCCCGAAACATGGCCAGAACAGAAAAGCTGCTGGTTAAGGGCCACACTTCAGCACCACCTCCCATCCCATCCCCTTGTCTGCATACCCCTGCCCTCAGATAGCTGGGATGGGCATAACACTCCTGAGGATGACTTCAGGGGATGCCCGAGAAAGAAGGTATCTTCCCATCTTCAAATTATCAGAAGAAGAGGATCCCACCAAGGTCAGGACTCATTCTCAGGACTGAGAAACAGAGCACAAGTCAGACACCGCACCTCCTGCCTCCCACCCCACGCTGTACCCACGGGACAACTTTGTTACTGCTGTCGCGGGAGCTTGGTACCCCTCACGTAGACCTGGTTCTCCAAGACCCAGAGGGATGCAAGGTCCATGCTTAACCTGAACTCTGAATTTCAGTCCACATCACTAAGCTGTTCCCTGCAGCCTACAGATAAGAGATGCTAAGGAAACGTCCCTGACACACTAATAGCCACATGAAAGCCACTGCCAAGAGATGAAGCTGGCAGGCTAAACTCTGGCCTTCTCTCCATTAATTGTGAGCTGTTCTTTAGGATAATTCTTGTCCTGTTAGATCTACCCTGTTAGTGAATCACTACTGCTCCTGAAAAAACAGGAAACATAAGGTTTGGAGGTTTTTTAACAGCTTCTTTTCTGACATCCTTTTTAACTATGTCCATTTGTACGTTTGCTTTGTTGTACAACATCTAAACTGTCACAGGTCCAGATCTCCCAGCGGTGCCTTGCAATCCCCAGCTTGTATAAACTCCTCTAGCCACACCAGCCTGAGGGAGACCTTCCCGCCAGAACCTGCTGAGATCTTGCCCGTTACTGCCCTGCAGAAAGGGAGCAACACCAGACTAGTAAGCAATTTCATACGGATATGTTCTGGCATCTGTTGTCCTGTCCTTGTACATCCTGTGGTAACTCTCCAATCCCACACCTCGATGTCGTATATGGGTACTACAGGGGGCTCCTAGCACTGCACCTTGTAGCATCATTTCCTGAGCTTTCAGAGCCTGATGGGCCATTCCTTAATGTATCTTCTCAGACGGATCCTCTCTGGCGCCATAGCACAGCGTAGCACAAGGTCTGTAACGTCAGGAAAAGGCAGTGCTGCGCTGAGATCTGCTTCCAGATGCCATTTTCAACTGAAACGTACTGGAATGACATTTATCTCCCTGAATGCCATGGAGAAGAAACTCGTTATCCAGCCTTAACAACGAGAATGACAGGAAGAGACTTTCTATATTTACACTAGTACTGCTCTGACTCTCCAGCCTGCTTGTCACGCCAGCTGGGAGGCCACTTCTTTTCTGCTGGGGTTGCTGGAGCCACTGAGCTCACCTGGGACCTCGGGGCAGGTACCTGAGCAACTTCTCACAGCACAAGCAGCAGGGAACCCACTGTCACACAGTGCAGTCCCCAGCACTGGCTGGAAGAACCGCTCCTGGCACACCATGGCCTCATCGCACAGGGAGAAAGAACGTGGGGGTTCTGCTCTCGGGCTGCAAGGGGATGTGCTGACCTGGTCAAGAGGGGGGAACACTTGGATTCTGAGTGGGGGATACAAGCTTGGGGCACTACGGTCCAGATACTGGAGGGCTGGGCTGCCATTCACTGGGACACAGCAGAACTGCATGCAGCCGAGGGATGGGAAATGCAGCCACCTGTATTTGGGGTGGAAGAATCCCTGGCAGTACAGGCTGGAGGGCACAAAAGCCTTTCTACGGAAAGGGAGCTTAGAGGCTGCAGCACAGGACATACAGGGAGATGCTGGGATAAAGGGCTTTGCACAGCCTGGAGGAGGACAGAGCAAGGCTGGTATTACCCGATCTTACTTCTCATGTTGTGTGCACACCCAACTGAACTTTGACACTGGTCTTGCTTTGAGCGCCGTGTTTGGTCAGATGATCTCCAGAGGTCCCTTCCAAAGTTATTCTGAGTTTCTCTTCTCCATCAGCCCAATTCCATTTCACATATAGCCCCCAAATTTCTCATATTTCCTATACATTTGTGCATATATCCAAGCAGATGGTAGACAGACAGGCATTGGAGGAACTCAACCTCTAAGAAAGTTCCCAATGAAGAATCCATTATGACATTTTGCTGAACACTTAAAGCAAAAAAAATAAAAACAGCAGAAACACAGGAACTTCAGAGTATTTAAAAAGAAATCTGAATGAAAGTGGAGGCGACTTCATTAGAATAAAACGCTGCTTATACTCAAAGATTTAAATCATCAGTTTGAAATTTCAAACTGGCTTTCAAAAATTCGTAATGAAATGGAAGAGATGACTGATGCCTTCAGCTGACATGGGAAATCTTACCAGCTTTTGATCTCTGCACACACACAATCCAGTTATTCAGAATTGTACTTTTTTGTGTGTCGTATGAAATAAAGCTTTTGTAACACTTCCCATCTCTCTGTTGCAAATCAGGACTGAAAAATTTAATTGCTGAAGTTCAGCATAAAATCCGTATCAAGCAGGATTCAACACACGCTGGATCACTCAACAGAATAGTTGGCAAGGACATTGCCAAGAGATACCAGACACGACTGGGTATCTGTTTTGGTGGTGACGACTAGATCTGGAAATCCCAGAGGGAAGCTGTACAGGGATTTACAAGGTCCTGCCTATGTATTTCCACAGTGAAAAGCAGCAGCCTGCTTGAATAGCATCCTGGAAGCTTCCATAGCCTTGCCAGGCTTTGGTAGGAGCCTCTTGGACCCTCATGTTTCCCAGGAGAAAGAGCAAAGAGCCTTCTCTTGACCCCTGTTTTCCTGGGGAAGAAACTGAAGCAACTCAGGTGCACTAAGGCAGACGGCACGTCTTTGCTGTGTTCTGGACCTCAGCTCCTGCACCAAGACCTCTGGGACCAAGCAACTCGGAGCTAACTACCAGCCAGCTGAACTGGTTTCCTTGCAGGTGCAGTTCAGCAAACTGGAAAAACAGTGACTGTCTTCTCAGACCAACAGGAACAGTACAGGCTGTCCACGACACAGCACACATCAGGCACTTGACCAGGAGACTGCCCAAATACCACGTGCTTGTGGCCTCCCAAGGAACGCGTATATTTGTCCAACAGGGCCACATAACCATTTCAGAAGGTACTGAGGATCAAGGAGGTTGGTGGTGGCTACTACAGCATGCTAGAGCACTTTCCAGGAGATCTGAGAGAGACAAAGCTCTACAAGAGGCTCCCAACCCATGCACCAGGTATTTGCTGCATCTTTGGCCTGTGCCCCCGCTGTAAGGCATTCCTCTTTGGGGCTGTAGTGCAGCTTTGAAGCCACTGCCAGCTCATCTCCACTTACAAGCTCATTCTAATGAAGAATATTGGATCCCAGGGACCAGATCAAACCTACTGGAAAACCAGGTCCTGGACCACACCCTGTTTTTCTCAGGGTCTCGATACCAATTGCTTTGATCTACAATCTCCAATTGCACTTGCTACTCTAGACAAAGCTGCTGATAAATTCTTAAATGTCTCTTCCACCAGCTCAGAGCTTGCCCATTTCTTAACACTGCCCTTGGTCTGCAGGAACTGAGCTCCTAGAGCTGTCGTCTGCCCCGCAGGATCTTCCACAGCCCGAGGGCAGTCCAGCTGCCTTCTTACAATTGCTCCTTCAGTCTAACAGAATCAGTCTTGCACGACTGTGCTCTGAAGACACCGTTGCACTATAAAACTCCACTCTGCAGCTTGCAGGGTTTTAGCAGAGGTTGCGCCATGCTTCAAACACTATAATCAACAGCAAAACCCACGTGCCCTGCCCATCTCCAGCCACGGCAGCAGCACGGCAGCTCAGGTGCTCCGGTTCCTTTTTGTCGCTGTTTCCCAACTATATTATCACGCCACAGTGTTTTGCACAAAAAAAGATGAGCTCCCTACCTCTGCGTGCTGATGCAGTAGCGGGCCTCCCGGTTACCAACATTGCGAACCAGCAGCGTTTTCTGGGTGCTGTACTTGACTGGACAGGCTGAGAAGTTCACCTGGTCGGGGAAGTCCAGGATAGCTCGGGCACCTATAGCTCGGATTGGCACAACAAACTTCTCCCTTTCTGTGATGCAGATGAGCTCGTGGAAATAATCCTGCAGGGAAAGAAACAATCTCAGCACAATGCATTTAGCACCATTCCCACGGCAGAAGAAAAACTGCTGTTTTCTAGGACTGTTGCAGTAGCGTTCAATAACGGAATAATAGTACCTTTTACCTTCATGACCTTTCATTCCAGCATGACTTGCACACAGTTGTTAACTTGCAAAGAAGAAACAAGCCCACTGATCCACCCGCTTTCGCAGCAAGCTGGCAGCACCACAATTATCTGATGCTTTGACTCCGAGGCACCAAAACAGAGTCGCTTCACGCAAGGGATCACAGCACTAATGGAACCTGCTTCAATCGCCACCGCAGACTGTTGGAAGCACCACTGAGAACCCAGCTGTGCCACAGCACTAACTTCAAAGCCAGCAACGTGGAGACCTTGTTGAAGCTTGGCAGGGGATGCTCAGGTACGTTTTCAAAAGGACTTCAGCACATACGTGATCAACGGTCAGTCGCTGGGGAAATGCTTCACAAGCTGGACACGGTAATTGCTGCGATGCCAGCTGAGTGTAGGGTACAGCTGTATTTCTCACCCGCTCCCACAGCCTTACAGGGCCAAGGCTGGGGACACGCACCCTTCAAAAGCCATCTGACCCATCTCCCCACACCAGAGCCGGCTCAGCTCCAGACCCAAACTGTTTTTGCAAGAGGTTTCACAGGTACTTCAAAGCACTAACAGTTCCACCCCTGCCCTCAGCAGCCTACGCCAGCTCTGCACTGCAATTCAAGAGAGTTCTTCCTCTGCCTCATCTCAGTTTCCCTTTACATCTCACCCAGCCCCAGGGGACACAGAGACAGCTCTGGCTGATGCCGTAATCGAACCCCTCTGTAAGGTCTGTTCTAGAGGAGTAAGTGACGGGGTGCCTGGTTAGCACACCCACCCCAGGCAGGCGGCATCGGGAGCTGCACACGGGGGACACTCAGACACCCCACCAGAGCAAAGCCGGCTGTGCATTCCCAGCCACTGGCTCGTTCAGAACAGAGCCAGGCAATCCCCCCCGCGCCCCGGCTGCCTGGCGTTTAGCAGCAGGAAGGCAAATCAAATTACCAAAAGCATTTTACTGTAGGGATGAGCAGAGCAGTCTCCAGATGTATGGCATGGCGTCGCTGCGCTGGTACTATCACCTTGCCCCCACTGAAATCAGTGGTAAAGCTGCTGCCATAGGGCCAGGAGCCATTACCCCCAGCAGCGCTCTTGTTGATGAGCTGATCAAAGCTCTGCTTCTCATCAGTCACTCGCTGCCCTGATTTTTGCCCCGGTGCTTTTAATTCATTTGATATTCTTGTAATTGTTGAAGCAGCAAGCAATTTGATTTAGGAACCGCACACAGCAGCAAACTCCCTTCAGCAGAACTGATCCGGATTCCTCCGCGGTTGGGATTTCCTGCTCCCATCCCCATCCCCTCCTGGAAGGGCCCTAAGGCAGCCAGCCGTGGCACAGACACGTACCCAGTGCTCCAACACAACAGCTGACACCCAGCGCCTCACCCACCACCCAGCGCCTCACCCACCACTAAGGTTGACAAAACAGATGCTGCCCCATCCAAGGCACAAAGAATAAAGAAGGATCTCTTCTTCTAGACATCTCAAACAGTCACCCTACAAACTGCACAAGGGCTTTTGCTCTTCCTATTTGGAAGGTAAAATACTAGCAAGGGAACTGCAGCAAGCAACCTGCAGGATTTAACATCATATTCCAGGCAAGGGTTTCATCTTCAGCAAGTCTTTCTGAATTAGCAAGTTTGTACTCAATCTTGCAGCCCAAGCCCTCTAAAATAAAAGCTACGGGCAGCCCATATGACTTTAAAGCACCCATTACCTCCTGGGTACTTCACCTCCCAGACTGTTCAGATGCTCAGAAACTGCATTAGCAAATGGAGAGTGCCATTTGCTTTTGCTGTTGTTGTTATTTCGGCCACATTACTGTAACAAAGGCAAATCCAATTGAAAGCTACCTGCCTTAGTCTTGGCATGCCATATTTACTTATCTCTCTCTTCCAGATGCCAGGTAGACAGAGGAGGATGCAAGTTCAGATCAGCAGGGAGATAAAAAAAAAGGAACTTAAAACAACTGGAGGTATTTGAGGGAAGTAAAAGGAAGTAATTGTCAAGTCGTTGTCATTGCTAAGGAGCAAATGGATGACAGCAAGGTAATTAAGAGCCCAAGAAATAAATCCCCCCCTCCCCCAAAAGCAAGCACAGGCAACCTTCCCAGCTCCTTTGCTGGTGAGGGGCACCGGGACAACCTGCACAGCAACGCACAAGGAAAGGGAATTCTTTCTCCAGGGACCTGAGGGCAAGGCTAAAGAAGCAAGGATTTGGTTTCACAGAGACAACCACGACCTTGGGAGAGAAAGCTGCCTCTCACCATTCATGCAGATGCACATCATGTCCCAAGCCCCTTCTCCAGGGACACCGTGGAACATGGCATCCCATGCAAGGCTTGACTCAGCACTTCAGAGCAGGCTGACCCTTCAGCCACGCTCTACCACCCCACCAAAGTGGGACCTTGCACCAGGCTGAATGCAGCGTCAGCCCAAACAGGGCGAAACCCAAGGCAGGAGGGGTGCTAGGCAGAAGCTGGCTGTTTGTGTCGCTGTGGACCCACGGTCCCTTAAGCTTTTGAAAGCTGAATTGCCCCCCTGGGTGGGGAACGGGTTGCAGTCTCCACTGCAGCACTGCCTCGTGCTACCTGGACACTAACTCTGCTACACACTTGCTTACAGCCTGGGCAACTGTTGAGACCAGTTCAAAATCTTGTTCTGCTTCGCAACTACAAACCCTTAGCAGACTGTTTAAGACCACGTTTCTAAATAAACGTGCCTGGATGACAGAGGGGTTGCATCCCATCTATGCTCTAAAGTTTGTTGTGTTTAGACACAGCTTCAGGCTACAGATTTTCATGAAAACATGACTACATCCTTCATACAACTCCCCTCTCCATTGCAAGGATGGCAGACAGTTGTACGATGGTTCCCCTTCTCTCACACCCCTTTGACAAGCAGTAAATTACAAGCTCTGGCCTTCCAGGTATCGCCACTGGCATCTGAACTGGCACCCGCTGGAACTGAAGCAGCTGCTCATCTCTGATGCTGTTTCAGGCTCTCTGCAAACTCAGGGGCTAACGGTAATACTGCCACAGTGATATCAACCTTAGCTGCCCACAACACCACACTCGGATGTCAGATTTCCTGCATAACCCATCCTAAATCCTGCACTGAATTCCTTGCAGCAGACGACTTGCACAGAAAAGATCCTTGTAGCATGAGGTCACACGGCAAGCCAAGCAGGGAAAGCTCCCGCTGAAACCCTGATATCAAAGGCTGGAAAATAAGGGCCATGACCAGAGAGGAGGGACCGGAGGATGAAGATACAGTCACAGGAGAAGGGGGTGCCCCTGCACCTGCCCCCCTCAGCTGCCGGGTCGCAGCACTCTGAAATGAGTCGCTTAGCTCCAGGTTCATTTATCACCGGGCCATTTGCCTTGGTCTTCTGTCCCTTTCCTCCCCACACGAGCCATCTTGAAAGTATACTTGGAATAGCTTCTGGGCGCTACAAAGCATCTAACAGGGCTGCGCTGAATTGTAAAGGACTTCATTTCAGTAATGCAGTAACTCGCTGTCCTGTCGTATTTCATAGTAATCAATGTGCATTAATTCAGTCTCCACCGAGCATCAGTAATGAATTTCACAAACCTCACAGACTGAACTTGCATTGCCTGAAAACAGTGCACTGCTACAGTGAAAAGAGCAAGACGACAACACGGAATAAGCTGTGCTATGTTTTTATGTGCTTCTTACTTCCTTCTTCCTCCACAATAAACTATTAATAAGCCTGTAGGACGCACAAATGGAAGTATTTCTGTCTGTTGTTTATCTGCCAGTCAGTGCCACAATGGTTTCCAATTCAGCAGAGGCCGTCAGACCATAACGCAAGAACATGTGGGAACAGGGGCTGGCACGAGAACACCCACGCTGTACAACTGGAGCCATAAAACAGAAACGTGCAAATCAGAAGCAGCAAGAGTAACAAATTGGAAATGTTGCCCAGCAGAAAAATTAGCAGTTCATTTATAACACAAGTGCCAATAAACCAAGAGGCACACCAGCTGTTTATTTATTTTCTGACAGTCCAATCACGTGGCACATTCCCAAATGACTGCCAGACAGCAGGGAACTGCTCATTTTCCAAGGAAGGGCTACGTGGCACACAGCATTTCAGCCACCAACAGCTCACATGGCCCTAGTACTTAAGGCTTGGCCACAACTGTACTCCTTTGATTCAGGAGTGACTTCACTGAAGTCAGACTTACCCCAGGGAAGAACAGATTCAAAGCAAGAGAATTATACAAACCAACTCCCCATCAGGAAGACCCGCATCCCAGTTCACTGGGTTACCCACAGTCCCTGTGGATCGTGCAGCATCAGGGATGTAGAGGTTGTTCAAAGGCAGCACTCCTGAGCCTTCCACAATTAACACACAGATACTCTGCAGGCAAGCAACTGCAAGCCCAGCGCAGGAGGCTTTACGGAACCATTTCCCAAAGCCTGCCTCTTGGCTAAGGGCTTTGCAAGGTGCTCTGCACATCCTGACCATGCTACTGATGCATTTCTAGCTCAGCTACAGCACTCTGGCACTCCGCTGACTCACGCTCCATCAAGTATGAGCCAAAACATTCCGTTTGTACAACATTCTGGTTCTGCTGTACAATCCCCTTGTGCTCCTCACCAAGCAGCCCACATCCCTCCCCCAATGCCCTGCAAGGAGCACAAAACCCAGGTCAGCAGAAACCGCCAGGGTGTCGCTGAAGCTGTGCGGAGGACCTCGCTGGCACAGCTCCCTAATGCCACACACTCACCAGTTCAAGGGCAAGACAAGGGACAAAGTACTGGACATGAGTGCTCCTGGGGGTTCTCTCACCCTACTTCTATTTGGGGTGATGTTCATCTGTTGCTCTGCTGCTTCTCTCTAGCTGAAGAGCAGCAATTTGCCCTTCATGGGAACCGATTTACTTCCACCCCAAAAATGAATGCTCATGAATACTAATAAATCACATTTTAAAGGAAGCAGTGTCCCCTGCAAAGCCTACCTCGGTGAGGTTAAGCTCTTATGTCACTTGGGCAGTATGGAGAACTGCCCTAGGCCAAGGTCATTTTAACCTTCCATACGAATGATGTAAAACCATTTCTCAGTCCCTCCCCAAAGCAACAGATCATTTCACAAGCTCAGGGAGCCAGGGACCGCAGGGCATTTCCTCTTTAGTTTGCTACAGCCACGCTGTTTGAGGATAGGACAGGGCATTAAACTAAATCTAAGCAGCAAACAGAAGATGAGAGAACAGCTGTGCCCAAAGGGATCCTGCGCCTCTGGCCTGGCGCAGAAGCATCAGCTGGCTCAGAGCTATCCCCTAACCTCGCCTCGCCCACACAGCCACACAAAGAACCCTGCCAAGAGGCAGCAGAGTGCTGCTGGAAAGAGTCAGCCTGGCTGTATGCCCCTGCGATGCTTCCTCCCTTCCATGCCGTGTGCTAAACCCTTCTGCATTAAGAAGCCTCCAGACAACACTGTCACCCCTTCACATCACGGCACCGTGCCAGGCTTGCCAGAGCCACAGCACCGATGTTCCAACCTCCAAGCTTTTGCATGGCACATGGGGCAGGGAATAGGTGCCAGCTGACACAGCAGCCACAGCCACATGCACACAGCCACAGCCACACCAGCGTGACTGCCCAAAGGCTCCGGGGTAAGTGTCTGCCTGCAGATTCTACCTGCCCCTTCAATGCCTGGGTGTGCTCCAGATGTCTCTGTCATCTGCAGCACACCGGCCCCCTGCTGATTAAAGACATCTAGAGCTCAGTGCGGCTGTGCCAGGCTGGCTCCCCGCCACGAGCACATCTTCTCCCCTAGAATCACAGCTGGAGCACAGGCAGGCAAGTATCCTCAGGGGCAGCACAGCGGCAAGGCTGGAACACAGAGGGTATGAAAAAGCATCACCTTCGCTCCAGCCCAGGGTGAGGCAGGGAACTGGTTGCCAGATGGGAAAGAGGAAAGCTCTCTGCATCTATTCACTCCTCTAGTATTTTCTATCATAATTAAGCCCCTAACACTGAGTAGAGAGGTGGGATGGCTAAACATCAACACTCCTCCCGGCCATCTTCCTACTGTCCCACGTGCACCTTCCCCTGCAAACGCCCAGGAAAGCACGGGGAGGGAATGCACAGCCCGTCAGTCCCTGCTGCGGTGGCATCGCATGGTGCTGCCAGCCAGGATGTGACCAGCCGCAGGCTGCCTGACCACAGCCTAGAGCAAACCTTGCAGCACGGCACGGGCTATAACCGGTGCGCAAGGAAAGTGCCGGCTTCAGACAGAACGTTCCACTGTCTCACTGCTGTGTCCAACGTGATACACATCCCAGTGACTCCAGTTTTCAAAAGTGGTGGTCCTCACTCTGATCAGGCTCAACTTCGCGTCCTCCAAACAACAGGTCAATTTTAAATAGGCTTTTGTATTTATAATTATCAGAGCAAACCCATAACCATACAGCAACGGACAGATATTAGCAGTGCCGCAAACCCCACAGCAGACACCCTGTTCTGAACCCAGCCCCGCAGGTTCGCCTCCCGCTGAAGGCACCTGTCTCTTGGGACCTCCAGTCTCACCTTGTTCTCATTGGGGGTGAAAACGATGTGGAAAGTCACAAGCATGCCAGGCGGTACTTTGCGGCACACGGCATGGTGGCTGATCAACTTGAAATAAGGTGACCTCTCCAAGGTGACCTTCAGCAGCTGAGGAACCTGCAGAAAAGGTAAGAAAGTATGATTTTGCAGCTTGTGGAAACAGGAGCAGAAGAGACCTGCCAATAGCCTTCCTTAACCACCTTTCCAAAGCACTTTTAGCTCTGGAGGTACGTGCACATAATACACAAGAGTCAACATTAATCCCTTCTGCCTGGGCAAAATAGCTCAAGGCCAGAGGCAGCAGGGCAATGAAGGAAGGGCCAAGCAGGGAAGACACCAGCAGCACCGAGATATAATATCTGAATCAAGCCACCCGTGTATTCAACAGGCCCAAAGAACCTGCCGGCTTCTGCCTGTACACACCCAGGCAGTCATGCCCCTAGAAGGGAACTGTGTTATCTGAAAGCCAAACAGTACGTGTTAATCCTGGGGGAAGGAAGAAATGCACTTTAACATGCTAGGTTTGAGCAGGGCTAGAGTCATGCATGCAGACCAGCAAGAGGAGGAGACCACACATACTGTGGCCTCACTGGGAATAAAAGCAAGCCTGAAGAGCAAAAGGAGGAACATGGGAAGACAAAGCGACAACCCCACAAACAGAGGATGGCTAGGAAAATTCACAGGGAGCTGTAAAGAAGCAAGGGAGAAGCACAATACGCTACAAGGAAAGGCTGATGCAGAGGATGAGAGCCAGCAACTTGGCAAAGTGATGGAAAGCCAGGCGACCCCCCAGGCTGTGGCTATCAACTATGGGCTCCAAAGGCATCTTCTGCCTCGAGATACATGACCGGCACTGACTGCCGCTGGAGTCTCAGTTTTAAAAGCCAACCTCTGCTCTCCGGAGGCTCCTGCTGCCTGTGACCGTAGCCAGGCAGCTGCCAGCGCAGGCAAGCCAGATCCCTGGGGATCCCTGCCCACCCCCAGCAGTCCCTGCAGGCACCCTGCTGCACGGTTCTGCCCTCTGGGACACCACCAGCACACAGACAGCACGCAGGCATTTCTCGACCCCTGAGCACCAAATCTCAAAGTCTAAAGCAGGTGATTTGGACTCACGGGCAGCTTCACTGACAAACAACAACCCCACAGGAGGCTTGGAAAAAATGGAGGCTTGTTCTGCACCACCCACCCGAGCCTGGTAACCCATGGCCCAGGCAGTCCTGAACTCTCCAAACGCCCTTGGAACCCAGCAATGTCCTGGGGCAGCGGGTTCCAGGAGCCAGTTTCACAGCGCACACAAGCAGTTTGGTCACCAAGTCCCTTAGGAGAGGAGCACGTGTGGCTAAGACCTTCAGCAAAAGCCACCCAGAACACCTGAGGGTGCTGAGGAACAGCCTGAAGACAGAAAAGCAATTGTACAACACTGGTGAGAGCAGTAAGTATATAGCGAAGCACTTCTGTAGTTGCACCATTACAGAGCCTCTATTTGGAATACATTTTGCTGTCAGCTGGATTTTTAGGGGGCAAACAACTTCAGGCTGCCATGCAGTATAAGATTCAGAAGAATCTGGGAAACCAGCGCGAAAACTCTGAGACAGAGCACAACACTGCTCTTCTCCAGGACGTTGCCAAAAGCCAACAAAATTAGAATAGAACACCCTCTCAGGATTATCATCTCTACCTTTCTGTATTTAGAACATACCAAGGATTTTCCTTAGAGCTAATCTTACTTTTACACCCACGCTCTCCAATGGCTGAGGTCTTACCGGCTTCAAAACTAGTTCGGTTTGGAAAAATCCCACATTCACACACTGCCTCCCCCTTTACAGGGCACGTAAACCCCAAGGTGCAGCTGGACAAGTTTATTATTCCTTACTGGGAAGGGCAGAAATGTTATGCAGATGTTCTTTTCCACCTGAGGAAGCATGAACAGAGCAAATCAACTGTTTGCCTGTTGGCTGGTACTTGGCAAAGATAACCATTTTGAGGTGCTGCATGGATAATGGAGCAGCTGAAGCCAAAAGACTCAGTGGGAACGAAGCAGAGAGTAGGAAGAGAGAAACTGAGGCACATTTTAATTGGGAAGAAGATACCTACAGCAAGGGGTGCCCAAACCCCAGCGTAGACCACACCAGTGGCATTCCCTGGGTGCAGGCACCCATGCCACACCTTATCCACGTTCCCAAGTTAAATGCCAGACCAGGAATGGTGCAGTACTCTCCAGGAATAACTGAGGGACCACACACGCATCCTTCCCAGCCAAAGGGTCTTCCCTTTTCACCCACATCCCTGTCAAAACCTGTTCTCTCAGGAAATACTTGGACTTCTCCCGCTGTCCTTCCACTCGCTGCCTTGGCAGCTTTTTTTTTGTTGTCCACCTGTTTGTCCCCCCCAGCAGGTAAATCTGGAAATCTGGGCGGAATTCACCGGCTCTTGCGCACACTTCCATCTTCCCATCCCACCCTCCCCTCACACATACCTCTTATTCCTCATTACAAAAGAGTATCCTTAATTACACCTCTCTTCCTGACCTTTCTCTGCTGCCAGTGCACTTACTGCTACAGATCAAAAGAAACCCTTGCGTGTAGGAAAGTGCGCAGTGAGAGAACACCGAGCTCAGCTCCTTTCCTCCCTCTGCCTTTTCCCACCAGCTTGCTCTTGGCACATGCCTCATTCCAGCAAATGTTTCCCCAACTGAAATTCAAAAGGTCTCAATTTCCCTCTTTACAGTGGAACAAAACTGCTGACATTTTCCAACTTTTCCATTTGCAGCTTTCTTCGGAAATCTCAAAATGATCAGGTTTTTCAAGCAAAGGTGGAGACCTCCGAGGGCACTTGACTCTGAACGTGCTGTGGCTCTCCAAAGGGGAAGCAGAGCATCACATTGCCTCAGAAAAACCTGAGCAGAACCCAATTAAGCTTAGCAGGAGCCTGAAGCGGCACCTAAAGGCCTCCCACTGCTTCTGCTACATCAGTCTGTTTCCACTGCTGTTTCAAACCACCTTTCCTGAAGCGCTGTTACCACTAATTATAACTTACTCCAGCATAAAGCGGAGAAGACTCAACCCCTGCGCTCTGACAGCCCGTTCAGCTCTCTGTGCAGCTCACCCAGAGGCAGAGCTGCCCTGTGGAAACCAAGATTAACCACGGAGCCACCAGGACGCGGTGCACACTCGAGGGAAAGCACGAGGGCAGGGAAGAACTGTACAGCCCTCAACATTCCCAGCCATCCAGGGCTTTCAGGGGGAAGGATGCTGACTAGAAAAGCTCCTTTCGGTTAGGGACTACCAACACACAGCCAAAACCAGGGCGAGAAACCTCAGCATGGCAAGATTTCCACCATCTTGCAAAATAAAGGTGGCGAGACATTTTACTCCGGATGTGCTGTGCTGCAGCAGGTGACTGGCTGTGCTGTGCACCGCGCGGATGACACTGCTCTCCAGTTCCAGCACAGGGTTAAACTTCCACATCCCAGCACTTACCTTGTCCTCGTTCCTCAGAGTCAGTGGCACTTCATAGACCTCGTAGGGGACGTAGCTCTGGAATACCACCTCTGACGGGAAAGGCTGGAACGAGCGCTGTCTCGGGGAAGGTGCCGAGAACTGCAGATGCAAAACAGAGTTTCAGCCGCTGGGAGAAAGATTCATCAATCAGAGAATACTACATCGGTCCCCAGTGAAGTACAGTCTCCCGGTGAGTACGCCTGCCCAGCTCACGCCAGGGGAACGGCAGCTCACCCACCTGTGCTCTGAGCAGATCAAATGTTTCTGGGCCACACTGAGCAGGCTCAAGCGAGCAGCTCTTTTGCTGGCCGTTTCTCCAGGTTTCCTGCTCCAAAAGGCAAGGCAGCGCTTACCTCCGGCAGAGCCCTGGGCTAACACGGTCACACCGCTCCAGAGCACTTACTGCGAGAGCCGTAAGCACTCGTGCAGCAAGTGAAAGCCAAGCATTTACAGGAGACTCCACGGGAAACAGTTTGGGGATTATCTTTACCCTGAGACAGTCACCAAGTCCAACCCATCCTCAAATCTCTTTTTTGATACACAGCCTAGAAACCATGAGGAAGAGAAGACAGGCCAAAAAGGAACACCGCCGTTAAGAAAGCAACAGATGAGGTGATAAGGTTCAGCTCCTTCCCCAGCACTACTGCGCAACTTGAATAGGGCTGGACTTGGCATCTCCTTTTCCCATGAGCTTTCAACGGATGCTTCATTACAGTCCATTATTGCCACGTCAGTTAATACCACTACAGAAGCGCGCCTGACGACACACAGAAACAGCAAACGCTTACGGCGCAGAGGCATTACTTGGAGAAAATCCCTCCCTGCTTTGTCTCCCCCCTTCCAGCTGAACTCTTCGCACTCACAAGACACAGGCACGTCTCCTGCTTCTGCACAGGAGTCAGGGTCGTGCTGAAGCCAGCAGCCACAGCACACGGCCAGTTCTGTGTGCGCTCGTCCGAGGCGTTCCCAACCTCACGTGCTGTCTAAGGCAATCTCCAACCAATTTTTTACAGGTCTCTTGCTGGCACTTTTCCACTCAACAGCCTACCTCAGTCATCTACCCACTTGGAACGTGCGTTCTACTAAGCAGATGTGTAAGAAGAGCAGCTTTCAACGTACATGTAAGCAAACACTGATCCAGATAAAGCACACCCGCTCCCCTCTGCCCAGCGCCATTCCCCTGTGTACCTGGCAGCCTGCAAAATCTAACACCCTGTAAGGGTCCCACTCGTCGTTCCAACCCAAAGCATTCATGCAATTGCTTGAGCTACACCTTGAAGAGTTACCGTAGGCCCTCAGCCCTCAAAGACCAACGCTGCCACCATTGAGGCCATCCGATGACCCCAAGCGTTTGACAGAGACTACACCAGACCAAGGGCTGCCTATTTCAGCAGGAGGGTGGGAAATTGCAAGCTTGCATTCTTGTGTCCCCCCCCAGCCTTTCTCCAGGATCATGCTTTAGCCACAGTAGCTCGTCTCCAGCAAAAGCCACCAACTTCAGCAGAGGTGATTTATATGGGCTTAGTGCAGGCCAGGACTTCAACAGCTCACTGGGGGAAAACATTTCACCTTTCCCCCAGCAGAAGGAACGCCACCACCACCAGCAGCAGTTTGAAACGACAAACTGCCACCAAAGTATTTAGATAAGCTGGAGGCAAGCCTGTCACAAGCATAGGCCCACTTCAAATGTCACGTCAAACAGCAAGGAAAAGGGCAAGAAAAGGCTACCTTATGACGGGAGGCTTCGCTCACGTCGAGAAGCTGGGTAATCTGGGGCCGCCGCATCTCCCGAGTGCTGGCCAGCCTCTGCTTGGTGCTAAGAGTCATCTCCTTCAGGAAGGCAGAGGGAGTCAGCTGAAATGCAAAACACCAGCAAGAGCTACAGAAATGCCTTCATTCAGAAAGGCTTTTCTTGTGCAAGAGCCACTGATGAATAATTTGTGATCACAGCCACTAGGATAGTCCTGGAAGTCCCATAATTACCCGCTGAAATATTTAACATCAGTAAATTAATGACAGAGAGCGGAATGCACACGCTCCAACCAAGTGGCTCTGTCCCAGTAGCTTCTCCTTTGTGATTTGATGTGACATGTTGGGGGATTTGGCTCTTCAGGCATTTGTTTCCTCTTCAGATTTGCTGGATTGAGCCAGTGACCTTTGAAGAAGGTCGGGAGGAGTTACCAGCAACCCCCTAACTCCATCCTTGCACAACGCTTACAACCACCACACATGTGGAGACGTCACTGCTGGGTGAGTCAGAGGAAAGCAGAGAAGCAGTGTTGTGCCAAAACTGAGGTGGAGAGGAATGGCTCCAGGTTTTAGTTATCTCTTTTGAATTAGCACTTGTTTTCTCTGTTCTGGCCTCCGAGACCTCTCCACAGAAGTATGCAGAGAGATCTCCTCGACAGAGCCTCAGCGCCAGGTCGCCTTCAGTCAGGTGAGCTCTGGTCAGCAAAGGACGTCTGAGGATGGGAAGGAGGAACTGCCCTGACTCCGCTGCTGTCTGCAGCGCTGGGTCTGTGCTCCACAGGGGATACGGGACAGAACAACTGTTTTGGAACCTGTTCCATCTGGGACCAGCCATACCTCTCGAAACCTTCAGGCAGAGTTTGAGCAGCCCACCACGCGCCCAGCTGCCTGGAGGGCAGGTATGGTCAGAGCAGCGCTGGCAAGCATCCCGACGTGACAAAACATTGCTGCCCACACAAAGGGGACAGAACGAAGCACACGCTCATGCTTCAGCTATTCCGGTGCAATGCCCGGTACGTCCATTTAAATTGGCTCCGGTGGCACATCCAGACAGACTCTGGGCTTGCCCTGAAGCAGCACACAGTCCATCCCCTACTGCACCATGATCGCCACCTCCGACAGAAGCACGGCAGCAGAGAGACGGGGAGGTGGTGTCCAGCTTCACAGTGCGGCCAGACAACAGGAGGGGCAGGTAGAGGAAGGACGTGGGGGCAGTTTCCAGCCTTACACAGCTCCTACCTGGCCGCAGCAGGTACTTACAGCTGCAGGCTTCTCCGTCTCTCTGACTAGCTTCGGATTACGAGGCACTACCACTTGGCTCGGGAATCCACCAGCCATCCTGGAGGACCCCGTGAACCAGCAGGGCTTTCCAGTGGCCATGCCTCAGTTGACCTGCAAGGAACAACAACAGGACTTTGAAAATCCAGAATGCCCTTCATGGCAGACCCAAAGGAGACAGCTGTGTCTCCGGGTTGTGGCATCCTTCATAACTGCGGCCTCCCCACCCTGTCTCATAATTAGACCATGTTGAAGCAGAAGAGTGAAGATTGATAGAAGTAAAACCCCACAACAAACATTCCCTGAGCCAAAACAGCCTTTCACAAGCCACATGCACACATCAGAGCCTGCTGGCATTTCTCACCTTCTCCCTCCAACTTCCATCTATTTTGGAACTATTTACTGGAATTTTTATCCAAATCTCGATTAATACCCAAACTGTCCTTTATTACTCTTCAAAAGTTTTTCGGTGGGAACAAAAGAGAAATGCCACTTCACTGCTTCATTTTGCAAAAGCAGCTGACCCGATGCGACTCTGCGCCTGACCCTACTAAGTGCTCAGAGTATTAGGAACAACCTTAAAGCCGGGGATCGCTGCTGCCCCGAGCATCAAAATCAGACCGCTCTCCTACTTTGCAAACCGAATGCCCACCCTTTGTGCAAGGAGGTTGGTGATGGTTTTAACTAATGGAGCACAGAGCTCAGTACTCTGATTATCAACTATGGTTTCTCAAAGCTAATTTGGTTAACTTGCAAAAATGATCCAGCAAACAGGACTCCTTCCAGGCATGAAATTGCCACAGTGACCAAGAGCCTTTCTCCATGGAGAACGAGGGCCCCTTTTTTCACTTATTAACACCCAAACTCAAGGCTCCCTACAGGCGTTCGAAGGTGTAACAGCAGAAAGAAAAGCATGAAACCATTCAAGCTGCATGAGCAATTAGCTCAAATATAAACGCAACGTTAGTGAAAGCAGGGCCACTTAAGGCTATCCTCACGGCAGCTCTTCTCCAGCATCCTCATCCTGCAGGCCACATGGGTCAACAGGTCCATGGGCCATTCTTTTTCTACCACCAGCCTGCTGACGACCTCTCCATCTGCATCTCAAAAAGTGCGGGTGCAAGAAAGGGAAAGAGGAGAAAACACCCCCAGAAAGCAGGTCTCAAGCATCGACAAAAATCAAAGAGAGGTATGTACAGCACTTACTAAGCACTACTTTGGACTAGAAATCATTTCCCCTCCCTTTCTGGCTAACTGGACCAAGGGACGGATGGATTTGCCCACTTCTTATTTTATGGGACTTGAAAGACCCAGCTCTACCCTAACACTTTTTGACATCCCGAAATTAAGCAAAAACTCACAGATCCCAGCTTCAGGTAAATTCATCCAGACACTGCAGACAAGCTACTCATTTCTTTAAGGAGTACAGAAAAACCTCCACGCTGACTTACAAAGCAAGAACTTAATTCCTATTTTGCTTGCCTGGGGAGGACCCCAAGCACATCAACGCAAAAGAGAACAGGCAAATCACCGTGTTGCCACAGCTCCAACAATGCCTTTGGGGTGTCCTCTGTTGTTGCACCTGGTGAGTAGCCACCTAATGAGCTTGTTCCAATTAACCGTGCACACATCTACACACACGCCAGCTGAGGACATCCAACTTACAAGGCCATCTCAGCTGCCAGGGAGCTTCACGCATTTTCAGCGCAGCATACGACATAAACAAACGCTTCCCATGAGACTCACGTCCACAAGCAAACCAAATGAGCACATCTGCTCAGCAGGGAACCAGGAACCCTCCGCTGGAAAACCAGCATACATTATCTGGGGCTTTACAGTCCGGTCAGGGAAGATAAAAGCTGGCTCTCCAGCCAGCTAGCTTGCGGCAACTCACTCCAACACGTCTCCCACATGGTGTCCAGCCACAAATCTGAGCAGGAACTGCAGAGCTCAGATATGACACCCCGGTGCGCTCCAGGCTCCAAGACAGAAGCGCTCTAAAGAAAGGGAACCGGACGCTGGGTGATGCTTCCTGCCTCAGAAGGCAGAACTCCAAGACAGACGTCAAGGTGAGACCCATCAGGGCTCTCATGCTTGGCCCCAGATGCACTCACCGGGCTGCCACCACGTGCTCCTGCCCACCGCTCCCCCACCTCAGAAGCAATGCCAGAGCCTCCCCGGCTCGGCACAGAAGTGACTCCTGCCTGCTGCAGGCAAGCAGCACAGCTGGAGCCAGGCTTCACACTCAGAGGACTTGACAAAGCAGCCACAGGTGCTTAGCAAGGGAAACCACTAGCTGCAAAGTGCCTTCATGGAGCTGCATGGCAGAAGCCACATGGAACCTGTGCAAAGCCTGCAAGCACCGCAGCATCCAACGCTGGCATCTCAGCCTGCTCTCAAACCCAAGCACCCTGCTCCCACACTCAGCTGCGTCCCTGCCATTGAACTCCTCTGGTTTTCCAGCCCAAACCTTTCCGCCCTCCCAGGGAGATGGAGAGGGCCAAATCCATTCCTCAGCCCTGCTCGTCAGCCCAGACAAGATTGTTATCGATTTGTTAATAAGTTAAGATTGATTGATTTTATTTGATTGATTAATTGATTTTATAAAATCATTTAATAAAATTAAAATATAGAAGGATAAGAAAAAAAATCTTATAAGAAACTTATAGCTGCACAGTAAAAGCTGCTATGAGATCTTCCGTACGTCCTGTACCAAGGCTAGAAGAAGGGGCTGGAACCATTGTTAAAACTTAGGTAATAACTTTAGGGTTGAAAGGTTTCTTTGTATTTAACCAGTCTTCTGTATGCAGAGGTGTACTGAAATGTCAGAATATGAGATGAATGGGAACTGGGGAGAGTCGACTGGAACAGCTTGTGGTTACCTGCCAAGAAACTGTGAACTTCAGTAAAAGGTAATTCCGGCAGGGGGAGATCGCGACCACCGACTCATACACCACCTACCCAAATTGCACCCCAGACCCATTTCTAGACCTTTCTAAGCTCTACTGCACAGAATCGGATATGGGAGGAGAGTATGTTAATGATTTACGGGAAATGTTATGATTATGCATGAATATTTAATGAATATGTATGAATAAGTTCTATATATGGAATCTGATTTTGGGACCTGGCGTGCGTTGATCGTGAGAGGACTCGCTCACGCACCCGGCCGTCAATAAAGAAGTGTCTGCTTATCTACATCACATTGGTGTCGATAAGTTCTTCATTCCGAGATTTCGGTAACAAGATCACTTCCAGATCTCCTAGCAATGCTGCCTCCAGAAAGCAAGTGAGGAAAAGCTTGATCTGCAGGCTAGCAGCTAGGATGCTTGAGAGCTAAGGAAAACCCTTGGCTGGGGGGGCTCTGCTCCCTGGGTTACAAAGTCTTTTAGCTAATGACTCATGTGCAGCACATAAGGAGCCTCTGGAGAAAAAAATCAAAAAGATCAGGACAATCTTCAAGGTGACAGAAAAGGATCCGTTTCATGATGTGGGCTCACAGCTACTACAGAGATTCCTTGAGTCAGGTTAGGCAGAAAAGAAGGGTCTGCACAGGATCATCCTGCTCCCAGGCGAGTGTTTTGGCCATGAGCTACATTAAGGATAAATAAAAGCACCTCTTCTCCTTAGGGCAGCAGTATTAACCTCTGAACACTGCCTGGCTCACGATACGGGCTAGGGCCGTACAGCCGAAGTGTCTGCAGGCACAAGGCAGGGCTTCACGTCTTGAAAAGTCAGAAAGCTCAACCAACGCAGGCACAGAGTGGCCCTTCAGCACCCGTGAGCTTGGCAAAAGCTGTGCTGAGGAACACTTTGACGAGAGCACTTAGATATGGCCCTAAAGCATCCAAATCCCTTTGTGTGCATGTCCAACAGCTTCCCTCTATAAATGAAACTGAACCGCTCTCTGATGGTACTGTGCTCAAACAAGACAGGAAATTAAGAACAAACAGCAAAATCCTTAATGCCCACTAGGAGAAAAAGGGCAGTTTGACGGAAAGGCACAGCTCTGTCCATACAGATCCTGCAGCTGTCACCATGCCATGTGCCAGTGCTCCTGTTTCGAAGGACCCCACGTCACTCGTGCTGCAGCACCAGCACCAGCCTCTGAGCCGGTCTGACACCAGCCGATTGCTCTCCAGGCAGAGGCTGGGGATGGACCCGCACACTGCGCTGCAACACACTACACCCAGCTTTTCTGGTAGGAGCACAGACTGGTGGCTCAGTCTTGCTTTGGCATACACAATAAATCCTCTTCTTGCTTCCGCAAAGATAAACCATCTCTCTCTGGAGCAACTGCTTAATTTGCTTTTCTATTACACTTTGCTGGAAGAGCAAGACAAGGAGATCCGTTAAAAGTGAGAATCAGGATGCTATTGAACAATTTTGTTCAGTTAGACCGTCTTGCCCTGTTCAGGCTTCAGTAGCATCATCACATCTCTTGCTTAGAAATCACCTGCTTACCTATAATTACCATATCAACAGCATCTCAAGGAAGCCAGGAAAGGAGAAGCAGATTTTCCAAGACTACTCTTTTGCCCCTCCAGCCCGCTGCTAAGTGGTTGAGTGCTTTCTAAATCAAGCCTTGCTACGCAGGAAGCCTCACCTGTCACCTTTATATTCCAGTCCACCTCTAATTTATCACTTTGATTCTGCCATCCTGCAATTTATTACAAAAGCTCTACCATAGCCGAGATAATTAATAGGAGCCTCATGTTATACCTTCCTGTTAATTTCTTTCAATAAACTTCAGCTGCCAGCTGACAGTGACAGCAACCAAGCTCACTTCCAAGGGTCTGCTTGGAGATTCCCTAGCCTCACGTACCATCATTTACAGTAACTCTGGTTCCTGCCT